>NC_090922.1:87148142-87451172 GCF_040938575.1 Ambystoma mexicanum
TATTTTGCTCAGAACTAATGTTGTGGAACCTCAAGGGGATGGTCTTGAAGCAAGCAGAGCAGCAGGGTTTGGAATGCTACAACAGACACATAGAACGCCTGAGGTTGCAGCTGGAGGGCGATGCAGCGAGCGCGTTGATTTGGATAGGTGCTGCTGTGCCCAGAAAGATTCGCAATCCGGTGTAAGATGTGGCAGACATGTTGGGATAGCAGAAACCTCAAATGGGAGGCTAATGCTCAGCTGATGATTTCTTTCACTATGTTGGTGACTTTCCCCCAAAGCCAATGGTATGTCTGAAACGGGCAAGAGACTTTCAGTGTGAGTCATCAAAATGTATGTATTTATTTAATTGTTTTTTTAACACGCCTCATACTATACCCGAGTTCGGTTTCTAAGCGCAGATCCGGGATTCGGACCTCTGTTGCTCTGCAAGGTCAGCGCGCTGCCGCGGTGCTATCCTCCGTGCACAATGTTATCGTCTGATATATTATCTCCATGTCTTTATTCAATGTTCCTCATGCCACCATGTCATTTTGTGTCATGCGCATGACTGCTCCCAGGTCTGCAATTATGCCCCTCATGATACATCTCTGAAAGATATTGCCACCCCGCGGCGCCATGTCTCCTCAAGCCTGGGTTTAAAGCAATGTGCACCATCATGCAGCAAGCAAGACACAGACCGCCGTGCTCGAATCCGCAATCTTGTACATTGTAATTCTAGGCATTACCCCTGTTCAATGCATGGCATTTGGGTGTGTAAAGAGCAGTGGCAGAGCTATGGGAGGAAGTTTTGGGGTGTCCGACCCACTGACCCTCTTTCACCTTGTGGCCCTGCTGCCTACACCAGTATCACCCACATGAATGCAATGCATTGGCTTTCAGTTTGCAAATAGTGCATTGCTTTCACTTTTTAAATTGATTCCAATATATGCCCATATGCTGGCCCAAGCACTGTCACTCTAAGGGCAAGCTGAGTGGTGCTACACTAGCCCTGTGCTAGCCGTTTTTGTAATGTTTCCGAACACCTCTGCCAACACAGGCATCTGGTGTGGAGAGAGTGGCAACACCACTGTACGGAGCAAGCAAGCATACTTCCATCGGGATTTCCTAAGCATCTCCGTCCCTCTTGCACTCTTTCTGCCCTGCAGCCTCTGCCACCTGACACCCTTACCTGTCATGCCTGCAAGCAGAATTCCTATAACCCGGGGAAAATTGAACTTGAGGAGAGTGAGAAGAGACCAGCATCAACCTATCAAAACGAAGGTAAGTTTACAAAAAATGGAAACACAGTGTTTGATGCGTGCACATCGTGAAGGAAATGTGTGTATGCACGAGTTATGAATGAGGGTGTGCAAAAGTGTTTGTATTCAATGTGTGCATGTTTTGAATACATTGTGTATGTGTGTGTGGGGAGAATTGAAATGAGTTTGAATGAGTGGGCATGAATGTTTGATTGAGTGTGCTGTCAGTGAGTCACCAATAGTGAGTGTATGCGTTACAACAGCAAGGCTAGTATTATTTTGTATATGTGTGTGGTGGGGGGCAGTGACAGTACTTGTACCATGAAGGTTCTCGATAGTGAAATGATCGCACATATTGACTCCTCCACCAAAACACCATGGAATAGTTTTCATTTGGCTATACTGGCATATAATTCTAGCAAGGTACCAAAAGAATGTTCAGCAGGCGAAAGCTGGCAAACATTGTAAACACAGGCATCATGAACCTGTGCTTTAAAGTGGCAGTGCTTGCTTTGTTGTCTGTCTCGGGAGGATAGCTCAGGGGCAACGTGCTCACCTTGCAAGCATGACAACACAGAGCACCACTGGTTCGATCCCCTGTTCTGCGCCTAGAAACCTCTGGGTAATAAGCCCATTATAAATAACCTATCTTATCACCCTAGTGAAAGAGATTTACAGTGGCAAAGCCAGCTTACATGTGGGTATCTGTTTGGGCAGAGAAAAGTTGGGCACCATCATGGCCGTGATTTATAATGTCAATGCTGGCATGTATTGATCATAGGTGTAATGAAACCCTTTTACAGGGCCATGATGGCACCTATCATGCACTAAAGCATCATGACCATGTGTTTCACGGTGGAAGTACTGGCATACATTGTGGGTTCCGCTATGAACAAGTTTCCCGGGCAAATGCTTGCCTATATTGTGGACCATTGATATGTTAACCATGCTCCTATGAACTGTATTGGATTTTTTTCAGGGTACCCCACATAACCGAGTGTATAACGTTTTTACATGTTTTTCTTCAAAGATGTGTTTTAAAGGCAACCTATTGTTTACAATTATTTTTTGGTTGGAGAGTCCAATCCTGAACCATCCTACCTTTGTTTGCTCTCCCTTTCTACACCCGGTCGCTCATGTTAATTCAGTGGAAATATTAGTGCCCCTCAAGCTAAAAACAAAAATCCCCAGCCACCCAGAACTGGAATAAATTAAAATAGATGTGCCCCCCGCCCCCGGTTTTACCCCGCTTCCCCTGACACCAAAATCTGATCTGCCACTGGTGAGGAGTCGCATTTGAGCATGAGCCATTCAGCTAATTTAGTGATGCTGAGCAAGAATGATTTGCACTGGATCAGCTGGTGTTGAATCTAGCCATCCCTGTGAAGCTGATTGCAGCTATGTATTCTGCAAAGTAAGAATGTAGTGGAAATGAATTCAAAAGACTTCCAAATTCCTTTATTCATTGTGGTGATTTTGACAAGAGCCACAGAGAGTACACACGCTTCTGTGTATTTAGTTTGAGGAGAAATCAGACACACGATTATCTGACGTTTCCCTTTCAAACAACCAAACCTTCCCCACCACACACCCGCACAAACATACACTAAATGCAACATCTCCTTCCACTCAGTCAGAAGTTGCTAAACCCCTTTCATCTCAATGTGCTAAGTCTTGAAGTGCTTAATTTGTAAAAAAAATAATAAATAAATAAATAATTGCCATTGCCCAAATATTGGTCACATAGAGGGACTCCAAAATACCCCTGGAACTGTAATGGGGCAGAAGACTAAAGATCAACAGTGAGGTGTTCCCGTGTTTGCTAAGTTAGTCAAATGGTTTGGAAGCTACTAGCAGTTACTAAGATGGTCGCTATAATGAATATATGGAACACTCCTGTGACACTGTTCTGCAGTGCAGGTAACTTGTTGACCCCCAGGATACTCTAATGTGATGGTGGCCTACAGTATGTCAATTCCCTGCAAAGAATGCAGCCTTGAGGCTTCTACCCAAGCAGGTATTGGACCCAGACAGTAATCACCAGAATCAAATATCAAGAGTTTGCAGCATGGCATCTGCTGGTTTGGGTCTCTTTGACCTAAAACATTTGACCTAATCACATTTGATCGATTTAATTTGAACTTTTATTTGGTCTGAAATGTGGGGGGAAATCACCTGCAAGCCCCCCCACTTTCCCTCAACCTAATCTATACCCTGACCCACCCCATATATATATTTAATTAAATTTGACCAAAAAAAGGTCAAAACAATTCTCTCAAACGTTTTCGGTCATTTATGCTAATACCCATCTGCTACCTGCCCATGTCCTGTGCAGCTCACTTCCCAGCACTCATTATGTTATGTAATGTTGCATTCACCATGTGCTCCATCTGAAATCAGCATCGCCAGATATTTCTGAGAGGTCTCAGTGTGCATCGCTTTGAGGTTCTAGCGGAGAGACCCGTGCCTGTTTAGAGGCTCATGAATAAGAGTCAAGTCCATACTGTTAGGATTTCTGTTTGCTACAGTGTAGGGAATTAGTTAATTGGTCACCTGTTTATTGCTATGATTATATTTAGGATCTTTGGCTGCCGAAATGTCAGGCTTAGCGCTACGCTAGGCGCGCTAGGTTTTCATATGATTTATACTGGATACAGCAGACTTCACCACATCTCACAAATTGAACAGGCCACAGAGGCCACACAATAAGGCCTGCATTTATCTTCTGCTTGAGTATGTAATGCTGTGTCCATCCAGACTGTCTCAGTGCCTTGAGACCTTACCAATTGTAAAGAAGTGATTTACTAATGATTTATAACATGGAACAAGATTAGGGCTGGCTGCTACAT
Organism: Ambystoma mexicanum; assembly: GCF_040938575.1. Taxonomy (NCBI): domain Eukaryota; kingdom Metazoa; phylum Chordata; class Amphibia; order Caudata; family Ambystomatidae; genus Ambystoma; species Ambystoma mexicanum. Next base: position 87,152,233 of record NC_090922.1, read on the forward strand.
GTTTAATTATATAATACCAACATGTCTCTTCAGATCTGCCATACTTTTTAATGGTAGAGTACATGCACTTCTCAGAAAGACTGATATTCGTAACATGGCAGAGTGCAGCCAATCCCCAGCAAAACAGCTTACTTTATTAATGAAAAAGTAGCAACAGTTTTCAATAGCTGTTCAATACTTTATCTGGAACAGTGGCAACAATTAGGGCCATTCTCAGCCAAAAGATAGGAGTGTGAACTCCTGTCAAGCCCTGCTGAGAAGCTATGATGCACACTGATGGACAGTGTTATGTTGCATTATGTTATAAAGAGTTAATACTGCGCCTGTCACTACTGTATTGGCCTTACGGCACAAGTGTATCGTCCGAAAAGATGGTCTATTTTGCCCCTGTCTGAGTTAATCAGACCGAAGTATGTGACTGAAGAGGAAAGGAAGACGGGGCAGAAAGTAGTGGGGATGGAGGGAAGCGTGAGTAGGATACCCCCCCCAAAATGTTTACGCCATGGTGGTAAAGTCACGGCCCAGGCGGTAACTTACCGCCTGGGTCGTAATGAGGCCCCTTGACTTCGGAATTAAAAACTGCAAAGACAAGAAAGAAATGCACACAGCCGGTGAGTTGGCAAGCAATATGAAAGACTGGTGGGTGTTAAGGAAAGATTGAAGGTGCAACAGTGCATCAGACAATTGAAGGCTATACTCGTGTGGGTGAGACGTGAAGGAAAGCAGACCTGTGATGAACTTTGAATTACCAATAGCTGTGAAACCAGCGATACTGAGTAGCGGAGTCATGCGGCGAAAGGAAGTAGCCCTCTCGAATGTTTCTGTGAAAGGTGAAATGTTTTTGTTATGAAGTGATAAAGTGAATGAACTATAAAAGCAAACTGATCAAGATTAAGCATTGGGAAAGGAGGGGGGAGTAAAAAGGTGAACATTGAACTTTTGTGCTTATGACATCGAACTACCCAGACCAAGAGACACTGGGGCAAATAACACAAGAGTGTGAGCTGAAGGGAAAGTCGAAGTGGTCCTGCGGAGGTCTATAGAAAAAGCCACGCACACTCAAAAGTCTTCGATATCAAGAACAGGTCCGAGTGCACCTGAGGGAGACCGGAAGTGTGATAAGTTAGGAGAAGGGGACCCCTAAAGGATGTGAACTAAGCTTGGGGAAGGGAATCCCTGCAAGTGTTGTGTTTGAAAGATCCAAGCTCAAATAAGGGAGACCTACGTGAACATTTTGCTTTGAAAGGTCCGAGCCCAACTGAGGGAGACCGGTGTGAACTTTTTGTTGAACTGTGTTTTGAAAGCTGGAAAGAGAGACTTTAATATGGAAGGCCATGCGGGCCTCAAATCACATTTTGAACTGCCTTTGTTTTGAGAACCTGGGTCAGAGTGTGCCATCCTGTCTATGGGAGCTGCCGTACTCCGTGCAGTCCAATGTGGGGAGGAGAGCTGACTCAGCCATATTTATTCCTTATATTCTAACACTGATTTTCCTTTGCATATATATTCTCCTGTACACACTTTTGTACATGAGATAGGGCAGACATTTGGTTTTGATAGTGTAGGCTGACAAACTCAACTAGGACTGTTTTATTTATTATTTGATGGTAGAGGCTACTCCCATCCTAGGTATAGGGCAAAGTAGGAGTTTTTCCAAACCCCAAAAATTGAATAAAAGTTTTACCAATTGTACCGTTTGTGTCATTGTCATACTTATGATACCAGGCCTCCCTTACATTTCACAATTCGCCTGTAATAAGAATGTGCTGCTCAACTCAAATAATGGCCTGTAACCATAAAACCACTACAGTAGTAATGGGCATTGTGGGGAGGGCATATTCCAGACATAACCCCTGGTGCAGTTAACACCTTTTTCCAGCTATCTCTCCTCTCAGCACTGTACCCCAAAGAATACAGTTTAGTCCCACTATAAATGCTGTCCAATTGTACCGCAGCTCCTCCTTCACATGCCTCTCTGAGCATCTTTTTCTATCCTCTGCCCTCATCCCAACTATCTACCCGACATTGCTACCTCCTACCACTACTGCGTGTTCTATCATATTCCTCCTTTGCCTCTCAAAGAAGGAATATGTCAAAGAAGGCGAAGCACTTCTTTGACATAACCTATGCCAAGAGGCACTATACAAATGCAAGCTTACATAAGCTACCCTAAAAGGGGAGTGTAAGGCCTTTTCCCTCTGTGTTTTCTTGGGCATGGTTACAACATACCTCAGCTCACCATGACACTGTGAAAAGGCTCAAAAGCTAGAGCAGCGCTAAGTCAAGGACAGTCGTTTTCTCCTCAAGCACTTCGCCCAGAAGCACAAGTCTAGGGTTTGGTGAAGTTCAAAACAAAAACAATAAAATACATATGGTAAACATGACATAAATGAGGACCCCCCCCCCCAAAAGGTTGTTTTGCTTGCTATTCATGCAGCTTTTGCAAACTTAGCAAATTCAGATTGCTAACATAAAACCCATCCCAAATGTTTTGGGGGGCCTAGGGAAGTAAATACAAGGACTTTGCCATCTGTGTTTTCTTAGGGGCCTCGTTGTGTTATCTTTGCGGTGTTGAGCTCTGTTGCTTTGGGCCCTAAACAATTCCTCCCTGCTCCTCAGTCCTGTGAGAGGACCTTGCCAGGAATAATGCACCATTCAAAGCATGGCCTACTCTCATAGTAACCGTCAAAGCAAAGTAGCATAACAAGAAATAAGGACACTAGTCTGTCACTGCTGCATGCTAGTAGCCTCATTGGAGTGGTCCATGCAATTGGTGCAATGTCTTCTTACACATGCAACATCCCTTCCTCGTGCAATTTGCCTTAGCACCCCAGAACAATCATGTGGTGCTCTAAATCTTCTTTGTTTGATGCAGCTTATTAATTTATTTATTCATTTCATGGCTACGAAACACAATGCATTGCCAGAAAGCTCTTATAAGCTAATACAAGGCAGTGTGTTAGCACTGCACATGACACAAATCAAATATGACCCAAAAAATGATGGACCAACAAACTCCATTTATGGAACCCACCAGTTGTTTCAAAGAATGAGCTGTCACACTCTTGCCAAAAAGGAAGACAGTAACTGTCTTTGTCCAACCTTCTCAGTATAACACTTTCCAGATAGTAACTCTCCTTCTTCACTTTAAATTCCTCCCTGTAATCTCCATAGTATAACTCTTTCCGTTTTCCGAATGGGCACTTTCTCCCACCAATCGACTAAGTAAAAGTATTTCCAGATAGTAGCTTTCTCCCAGCAGCCTCCTCAATACAACTCTCTTCCTCAAACCTCCATCAATCTCCTGCCAGCTATTCCTTCAATAGACCTCTCACTCACCAATGTTCTCCAATCACATTCCTTCCTCTCCCTCTCAAACACTCCACACTCTTTGACTGAGCAAGCTGACATTTATAGTTTCGTCACTCCTCCCCTTGTGTAGTCCTTGTGTACTCCTTAGGTATGTAGCTTCAGGGATCGAAATTATGATTGGATAATCAGGAGAAAAAAGCAGCTCCTGGGTATCCAACATCAACCAGGAGCTATCACTGGGAACGAGAAGCTAGTAAATAGCGCTTTGTGAATCGAACTTCCATGTAAGATGCAAACTTATAATTGTTTCCATTATTTGTGACCCCTTATGTCTTTAGATGTTTTATAGATGTTTCCTAATGTGTATTTATAGTGTCCCAAATGTACAGAATTATATTCAAATGGGTTTATTTGTTTGCCATCATTTAGCTTGAGGAGCAAAAAGTAGCTCCTGGTAGCTGTTGGTTCCTTAGGTTACAAGCAGGAGCTAAATATCGCCTAGCTCCCCACAATTTCGAACGATGTAGCTTGCACCTGTGTAGTGTGGGCTGGGCTAGTCTGTAATTGGGTCATGGGCTTGAACACATGTGGTCCGAATGGGTGTGGGTCTTAAATTATCTCAAGGCCTGCTGCCATCTTTGATTTCAAAAAAGCCCTGGATCTGCATGAGGTCCTTATCCCACCCCTTTGTCTCTCTACTGATAGTTCCTGCTGTGAACTGGGTCCCCCTGTTTTCCAGTGAATACATCAAAAGTGAGAGCAATTGTTGGTAAACAAGGGAAGCTGTTTGCTGTATATGTCAAACTTTCGTCATGGGAAAATGGCAACTTTGTGAATCCTTTGATACTGGGAAGAGTAGGAGAGTAGTGTTTAATCCCTCCCATGCATGTAGAACATGTATCATTTTCCACTAGTCCCAGTGCTTTATAACGATTATGGCGTCAGTCGTAGCCTGATTACTTGACAGCAATATAATGTGGCATTGTCACTGTGACATGGTCACAGTTGCTCTAAGTGGGCCAGTACTATAGAATATCTGAACTCTGGTGATCCACAACATGATGGAGTGCTAGTCGATCGCGTTCTCCGTTGTGGTGAGAATAATTTAGGATTCACCAATGGCAGAGGCCTCATGCATCAAATGAGCGCAGATGAGCTTTTGTTTCAGCAGTTTCTTGTGTGCCACTTTGTGCTTTCTCATACCACAGCCTATAAATCGTGGCTCAGAGGCACTGTAGTAGCAGTGCACTTAAGGACTGAAAAATATTGACACAGCTAGCCTGAACATGAATAAGAGCATGATTGTCATTGCAGCAAAGACCACCATTGTTTTTGGTTTTGTGTGTGTTGTATGTATTAGATTATCTTGCATGTGTGTGTGTGTGTGTATGTGTGTGTGTGTGTTTGTGTGTGTTGCATGTTGTCCTTTGTCTGACTCATTGAGTGGTTTGATTTTGGTTGTGTGGTATTCCTATAGCCCTTCTGTGCATATATAATATATCACAATCATTTTGCCTCATCACGAGTCTGGCGGTAACCCTTAAATGCAGCTGTAGCGCTATTACCGCTGCATTTAAGGGTCCGCCAGATCATGGCTGTGGCGGATTTCCCCCCAGCTCTCAGCTGCGGGGAAATCCACGGCAAAATTGCCAATTTTCGGCGCGATTACCGTCAGCGGGAAATCCACCGGCGGTAATAGCACACATTTTCCCCATTGGGCCCAATGTGGAATGAGGAATTCCCAAAAGGGCCCAATGGAGAATGGGCAATAACCCTTCCGCCAAACCCGTGATCCCGCGCTAATAGCGCCGGGCGGACTGGTGGTAGGGCATTACCGCCCAACTCGTGATGAGGCCCAATATCTTGTAAAGGCTGGCCTAATGTGTATAGTATGCCTTAATTGCTAGATGTATGCCAAACCTCGAAAATCAAAGAGGTCATTTTTTTAGGCTCTATGGTACTCGTAATACAAAAACACCTTTTATTAGCAACGTTTATGGGCATGAAAATGTTAATGACACTTTGCCAAATTTGGATTGAGTATTTCCGATCTTGCCGCATCATGCCAAATTTGGTGAACTACATTTCATTTCCCTAGGCAAAGTGTCCTGTAACCTTAAGTATGCAGTTTTTTTCTGTGAGGCTATATGTATATAAATCGATAGATAGATAGATAGATAGATAGACAGACAGACAGACAGGCAGGCAGACAGACAGATAGATAGACAGACAGACAGACAGACAGACAGATAGATAGATATATAGATTAGATTAGACAGACATATAGACAGACAGACAGAAAGACAGATAGATAGATAGATAGATAGATAGATAGATAGATAGATAGATAGATAGATAGACAGACAGACAGACAGACAGACAGACAGACAGACAGACAGATAGATAGATAGATAGATAGATAGATAGATAGATAGATAGATAGATAGATAGATAGATAGATTAGATCGACATACAGACAGACAGACAGACAGACAGACAGACAGACAGATAGACAGATAGACAGACAGACAGACAGACAGATAGATAGATAGATATATAGATAGATAGATAGATAGATAGATAGATAGATAGATAGATAGATTAGATTAGACAGAAATATAGATAGATAGATAGATAGATAGATAGATAGATAGATAGATAGATAGATTAGACAGACATATAGATAGACAGACAGAAAGACAGATAGATAGATAGATAGATAGATAGATAGATAGATAGATAGATAGATAGATAGATAGATAGATAGATAGATAGATAGATAGATAGATAGATAGATAGATTAGATCGACAGACAGACAGACAGACGGACAGGCAGATAGACAGATAGATAGACAGACAGACAGACAGACAGACAGACAGACAGACAGACTACATTAGACAGACATATAGACAGACAGACAGAAAGACAGACAGACAGATAGATAGATAGATAGATAGATAGATAGATAGATAGATAGATAGATAGATAGATTAGACAGACATATAGATAGACAGACAGAAAGACAGATAGATAGATAGATAGATAGATAGATAGATAGATAGATAGATAGATAGATAGATAGATAGATAGATAGATAGATAGATGTTAGTTTGATCCCTTCTTTATACAATCCTTGAATGCCTCCCTCTGACCATCACTTAATTGCCACTTGTTATAGAACTTGTGTGCTTCGGGGACAGCTATTCCAGTGACAAGTCGTTAATGTCCTGACCCTAAAAAATAGCGCCCTCTTATTCATCAGCGCCAGTGACTGTGCATACCACGCATGGCTGCCTCTATCACACTGTGCACGCGTGTCTATGTCAGTGCGCTCTTCTCCTGGGGAGCTCCCACACCTGCACTATATCTCTCTGCTGCAGACAGAGTGATTGACAGCTCAGCACACCCCCTCCATAATTAAGCACACTTAGGCACCATTTATTCCCCGAAGTTCTGTAAAAGACAGGAACGAGGAAGGAAAAAAGTTAATCTATCAGGCAATTACCTGCTTTTTATCATTTCCCCATTCTTCTATTAATTTGATGCAAAGTCTAATTACAGCATAATGCCAGCGATCACAGGGGAGGGCGGGCACTGCATGCCTTTTGTACTAGGAGCGTGGGATCCCACTGGCCGCTGAAGATATGTAAGAGCGAAAGCATGGAGAAATATTCTGATCGCGTCGGGGAAGGAAAATAACGAAAACCTGTGGTCTTCAGGCATTGCTTTTCTCGTCATGAAAGAGTTACATTTGAGGAAATTGGAAAACCACCAAATCAGGATATGTCTGATTCAGAGAAAGGCATGTTGCAAATTATTTGGGAAGTCAAGAGTCCTTTTAATTGAACGCACTTCCAAAGATGGTCACAAGGGTCTTGTGGAGCTTGAAATTATCATTCAAACTTTTCAGACAATAGAGTCCTGGAGAAACTTGAAAATCATTCCACTCATCACAAGGCAAGGAAAATGTCTGAAAAAAACCACATACCCACTCTGGTCTTCCTAACCCTTTAGACGAGTCTTCTTAAGCACATCTTCGGCCCTTACAGTAGAGAAAGGGGTGGAGGTCTTCACATTGGCTTCTTTTAGAGCATGTATATTCTTCCATCCCCTTTCCCTTTTACTGGCCTAACGGCCCTTTTCATTAATTATAGACAAAACTCCTTTTACATTTTGCCCTATCTGCCATCGAAAATTCCAGAGTAAAGACACGCACTGAATGTGCATTACTGTCTCCCTAGAGATCACCCGAAAAGCTTGTGCAAGTCCTGCACACTTTTCTGCCCAAAAACTCTCAAAGATCGACGCACCAAACACTGGGCCATCCAGCCAATGCAGTCCCTAGCCTCCATCGACGTGACGGAGGACTCCAGCGAGGGCAGTATCGGTTTCCTTAGTGACGCCAAAGGCGAACAGGGTTCGTCGGCACCCCAAGTGCGTGCACCCAACTCCAAAAAGCAGGCCGACGACACCCGGCCATAGCACACACACACCCAAAAACATTAAGCACATATCCTACGGCAGACATTCGACGAAATCACAAAATTCTTTATTTTTTAACAGATCTTTTCTTAAATGTCCAGTCTGGGGTAGGGGGCGGCAATGTCAGTACACAATTGTTTACACACATTTTAGCTAAATCCCTGGTACAAATCCAAAGTTATTAGCAAACTTGATTCCCTATGTACCTCAAAACTCAACTATAGTGCGGCAACCGACACACTATAATATACTTATAGGGACAGTTAGGTTACTCGTATTTATCTAAGGGCTACTGTACAGACCTATTTGTGTGACACCTACTTTTATACAAAAAAGTTGAAACAACTTATGTACTTTTGTTTAAAATAGGCCACAACCAGCCGATTGTTATTAACAATGTGAAGATCAATCTTAAAGAGGGGGAACCTTAGAAGAGTGCACCTTCTTCCATCTGGCACCAAGGTGGTGGCCATCTAGAAGGATTCCTGAGTGCTTGTAATATTTTAGGTAGAACCCCTGTTCCTTTTGGGGCAAATAACAATGTTTTCATGGGTCTGACATCCGTCTCCAGGCCACAGTGCTGTTTCAGTTTTTCACTACTTATGAATTGATTTAGTTCGTTCACCAGGTCCATCAGGGACACACTAAAGCTTATTAACCCATCTTGGCTCTGTTTCACTCACTGGACAGACCCTGAAAGAGGACACAATAAAAGGTACTAGACATTGAATAATAGCATCTGTTGATGTCTTGGTTGCCCCAGCTCACTGTTCCTTCTGGGAAGGTGGTCAAATAAAGCATCCCCGACTCTGGAGAAGTTGGTATCACCAGGTGCCTAAACTGGTAACACTCCTCCTCTCTACTGGGTATAGCCAAATAACTCACCATGAAGCAATCACTAGTGTAAGGGAGGCAGGTGTGGACATGAGTTCCTCACTGTGCTCCGCCCAACAAAACTTGAGGGCACATGGAAAGCCTACAACTACCTGGCCCTGCGTGTGGTGATGATATTACTACGCTGGAGCCCAGGTCACCACTCCTGTCCACTGTAGAAAGAGGTTCCGGCACCAAGCTGTTTGATGTCCGCTCCAGCCTAGAGGCGCACCTTCACAACATGGGGCTGCCCTGAGAAGAGGCCAAAGAAGGACTGGCAGTGCAGCAGTGTGAGGGGAAGGGGGAGCACATGCTGTAGATCCAGACTTAACAGAGCATGTTGTGACTCAAGGATCATTTTGGGGACTCTCCACATACTTCCCATGTCCGCTCCTTACACAATGTTGGGAATGCTCACCAATCCTTTGCGTTTGGGCTTTCTCAGTCCTTTCACTGTCTATTACCACACATCTAGTAACATGTACGCACCCGTACTGTTGACTCTCCTCACAGCACGTGACCCTCCAGCTTATTCTCAAGCATCCACTAAGGCATTGGCAACCCTGCTGGTAGACATTCTGTAAAATCGCATGGAACTCATAGGCTCCTCAATCATGCAGTAGACTCTTACTACACACCATGCAGGCTCTTCACACACATTCCTTGTACTTATCTTACTCGGAGCTTAGCCTTGCACAGGACTCACACTACCAAAAAACAAATCGTGTGCGTGCTCATTTTACACCGGAAGTACTTAGCAAACTGTTTTAGCGTTACCTCTTGCTGTGACAATCTTCTCACATTGTATGACGTCGTATTTCTCTGAACGAAATGAGGGACTGTGCTCTGTAAATCAGTACTGCTGGCAAGCCTGCTTGGCCAGGCCCACACATTTGATGTAATAGAGGAAATATACCCTAGTTGTCAGTTAAGATTGTTCAATTTCATTTTTTGTAATCTGGTGTTGTTTTTAATATTATCTTTCCAAGTTTTTTTTTTTATTTAAGATTCTGTAAAATTAAACATTTTTGATAATGCAACATTTTATATTTCCCGGAGGAATTTTCAAAAGAAGGCATTCTGGCTTCCTGGGTGTCAAAGGTCAGCGCTAGTAGCAGTGGAAACGGAAAGCCAGATCACTTGCACTGTGTGGGCTTGTGCGGTATATACAACAGATCAATAACAGAAACTAATGTCAGCGAAAACTACAATAAAATATTTAAAGACGAAATTAATACAAAGAGCTAAGAAATGAAAAAAGAAGCCACCTGGATCATTATACGGTGCCACTCGTCCTAGATGTTGAGCAGCTCACTGTGGCACAGAAGGAAATGGTCCGGACCACCTCTGCTTATTCAGAGAGGCCCTGGGGCCAGGGGTGGCTGGGAACCAAAAGAGGCCCTGGAAGTCATATTCCAAGTGGCCCCATATTACACATTTTCAGCAAGCCCAACCCTTTTCCAATGAGAAAATGTGGAAATAAAATAGAATACCGCACAAAAGAGGCCTGAGGTGCAGAGGACTACCGTGAAATCGCCAGAGTTCCCTATATGCCAGTCCACTCCTGCCTGGGGTAATAATACGCCGCTTGAGTATCAGTTCACAAACCCAGCCCTCTAGATAGTGTACGCAGCGTGCCAGCCTGTCTGACTCCCTAAAAGTAAGCAAATACTTCCATCGAAAAAAAGGAGTACAAATTAAGTACTTTTCGGCCCCTTGTTGCCCCCGCTGCTGTGATGATGTGGGCAGATCAGAGGCTTCAGGGGCACATGCCCTGCAGAGGAGCTCTGCTTTTGTGTTATAACATCTGACTAGAGACTATACAATTTTTTTTTAAAAACCTCTTTCTTTTCATTTTAGATCATTTCTTGTTAGGAAAAAATGCATTCCAGCAAAAATACCCATGGCCTGATTTACTAAGTGTTTCTGCAATGGGATTGTACCATTGTGAAATACTTTTGTAAATCAGGCCCCTAGAGTTTTTAAATTAAAATATGGATTCACGTGTACAGAAATAATCTAGTTGGCAAACCAAACTTCTTTTTTACTCTCTGCGAAATCTTTTCAGTCCAACTTCCAAAACTAGGAAGTAAAATAATACGCCCACTGCATAATCTCGCCGGTATCTCTGCATACAGCACTCGCATTGTGCCTTAAGGAAACCTCACCAAGAGCCGGGACTGCGGCAAGGGAAGAGGAGCAGAGGCAGAAGGACCCGGAAACTCTTGAACTGTTCGCCCTGAGACCCATCCAGTCCCCGCAAAGGCAAGTGCTGGACATATTTGATCATACAATACCAAGACCTGGCTAGAGGTATGAGTGCCTGACCATATGTGGTGCTATGTTAGGCTCATCTGCTTGTAGACTGCACCACATCTCCACCGCAGTGGTATCGGAGCATATAGGCGTATCCATGGATTATGGCAGTACATGACATATGGTACTTGGGCCTAGGTATATGAGGACATGATGGCAATGGATGAAGTGTGAATACCGCAATACAGTACTTGACATGCAACAGGAGCACGTGTTCACATACCAGTATAAGAGCACTTCATGCCAATTATCATTTTTCTTTTTAGTGGGAGTAGCCCAGCATATGATGCTAGTACCCAGTGCATGGTGCTACAAGCTGCCCATATCGCTACATGACGGTGGCTTATTTATGGATGTCCTTCCGCTCGGGTGGTTTAGGTTCAATCCAGGTGTTGGGTTTAGTTCATCAAGGCTCGTCTCCACTCAGGTGGTTTAGGCACAATCCAGGTGTTGGTTTTAGTTGATCAAGGCGAGGCACGCACTCGATTGACTAGGTGACATTCACTGCTAGGTTTCATTGTTCACACATGAGGACATTGAGACAAATGGCACTTTTGCACTTTATGATGTTGCTGTGTGTTATATGATTGTGAGTTTGTGATGCTATGTATTTTATACGTTATTAGATGTGAAACTGTGAATACAATGGTGTGCTGCTAATCTATGAGCCAGTTTGGGCAGCTTTCAAATATGAAAAATGTTTAGTGATTGTGATTTTATATCGATCATTGGACCTTCATTCCCCCCCCTGTTCTTGCATATGAATACACGGCGCATGGTTTGACTGATCTTAGCCGCCCTTCCGTTATGAAATAGCTCATCCTGAAACCCATATGCGTCTATGTGTGCAAGTATTTGTAGAAGTGCATGAATGAGTGTGTGAATATATATGTGTGTGTCTGCGCGAGTGTGTATTTGTGCACACAAATACATCCCAGACCACACACCCACTCACACTCCACCAATGCACCCATGTACACACATCCTCTGAAAACAAGCCAGACTTCTTGGATTCGCCAATGCTTGTTGCACAGCCTCCCCATGCTATCCCGGCATTTGGTAGCAATGCACCCCACACTCTCCGGGGGGACTTGGTCTCTGCTTACTTGCGTTGACTAGACTGGCGCCTGGTAATGCAGCGCGCTCTTCAATCTCTGCTGTTCCCGCCTTTTTAAATTAAGTATCAGTGAATAGAAGGAGCCAAGTGCAGCCCTGGGACCGGACACACCAGAGGCAATTTCGATTGCTGTGCGAATGGCGCCAGCTCCGATATGCCGAGGTTCGAGAGAACCAGACGTGACAAGAGCGAAGTAACGCTCATAAAAAGAAACGGTATTGTTGACGCCTTCCAAAGCGGCCAGGCGGTGAAGTGGATTCCGTGCTGCGCGCCCTTTGAGTGAATGGAGATCACAGCGCGAAATGAATATATACATTGCGCTATCAGAGCATGACCTCAGTGTGGCACGTGCATGCTTTCTTCCCCATGGTGCATTGGGTAAGAGAGGGCGAAGTTAAGCAGAGACAGCATTGCACACAGTCAGGAACAATCCGATCGGCAGAGGCTCCTTTCGACGGTACTTTTGGATGTAAAACTTGGACCTGCGTACATGGTTCCAACGCCATTATCCTCAAATGATCTCCCCTGTCCCATTCCTAAACGAGATGGCGTCCATCTTGCGAAAGGCTTGATCCCAAAATGTAAGGTTGTTTACCTCATCTGCAGCCATTTGTTCAAAACCTACAACAGCAGATCTGCCCCATGAATTGTCCTGTTTCTTTACCTGTGGCTCAGGGACGTCAGAACGTCAGAAATAAAATAAAAAAAGTAAGCTTAATATAAACACGATAACAGACAGACACTGAAAGAGAGAAAAGACTACTGTGTTTGCGAGCCACAAGCTGCCTTGATATGCCATGGCTTGGGTCATGATATGAATGGAGGACCCCAGTAGAACCAGGGCAGAGGCACCACCATCATATGCAACTACAGCCCCACTTGGGCATTTGCTGGAATCCCATGCCAGTTCTCACCTCAGAGGCACGCTCGGACTGGCCTACAAGACGATAGGGCCCAAACCAACAACTAAAAATGATGGTGTGTGCCCCTTTTTGGGTCAAAGTGGGCCCTTTTATTGGCACCATGCAGCTGGCAGTTTTGACCAGTGATACTGAATAAATATTTTTTTAAAATGCACAATTCTGAATCACATTTTATGAAAAACCTTCCCCGTAGGTACTACTCTAACAGTCTGCCACAAAAGAAAAAATTGCCATTTGCAACTGTGGGCCACTTTTTCATTGGTGCCTAAGACAATTGTTGTCCCTAGTCTGACCCCGCTCACAGGACAGGTTTATTTGTAACCCCCTTGTCACACAGAGGGACACAAGAGCAGTGAAGGAATATGTGAGAAATCTACCCAAATGTTGAAGTTTGGGCCATGTGTCCACATTCCCATAAAGAAAGAAAAAGCATGGAGGAAAGTTTTGTGTCTCCTCCTTAGATAAGGGCCTCTGTGAGCTACTGCAGAATGTGGTTAAATAGAATGCATACAATGAGTCACAATCATAACTTGCATTCCTTCATGACCCCGATAAAACGGGGCTAGTCCTCCTTGAGGAGGAAATGGCCTGATTTTCAGACTCTCCTGTGACAGTGTTTCTGTGCGGAGAGGGCCCCTGGCCCACACGACAGATGAACTAAACAAACACATTTGAACACTCTCCTTTGACACCATTCCACTGGAATGAGGAGGTCTGTCAGAGAACCTCTGCCCCAGTGTTTTAAGTGTGATGTGAAATGGAGGAGGGGCAACTCTGAAAAGGAGTGTGGCTAAATTGAGATGGGCGCGAGTATGGCCAAATAGAGCTGGGCACGGCCTAAAGAGGGTCAGGTGGCTTTGACGAGGGACACATGCCTCAAACAAACAATATATCATGATGCCCTGCAACCATGTAGTTTGGCTCACTTATTGCTCTCGCAGGTGGTCTTATCTGCAAATACAACTCCCTCTAGCTCAGTTTCTAAAGAAACTGCTGTCTGCAAAAGATAATGCCTCTCTCACTCGCAATATATAGAACTCAATCAGTGAATAAATCAGCTTCAGTCTGTAAATAAATGACCACAGGCCCAGTGTACTAAATAGCTTTTCTTAAGTCCTCATTTAACATTTCCGCTCCTCTGCAGTCTGTAGCTATTAATCACCTGAAAGAAGCACTACTGGTATGCACATATTCCCTAGGGAGGAACCAGTCTTCTCAAACTATAGGCTAGGTCACTTGAAATGTGCTTTTGTTGGCCAAAGACAGATCTCATGGCGTTAATTTTTCCCTGACTTGTTGTCTTCTGCTTTCAGCTCTTGGGTGTGGGGCAGGGAGTAAACCCCATTGGGGTTTGCATTAGGAAGAGTCCCTATTATAATCTAGGCACAGCACAGCTGCCGGGGGCTAGGGCAGAGGGTGGGGAGTGCAGGAGAACCCATGTATCTACAGCTGGCCCTGAAATTACCCATGAGCGTGCCCTTATGAAAGAGGAGGAGGAGGATAAATAGCACCATTGTAAAGTATGTACAGCTTTGCATAAAATCAAAGAGCATTTGGGACCATAGAACGAGCACACATTTATATAAATGATGTACATGTTATAGTGATTCAAGCCTACAACTCATTTTAACACACACATCTCTCTGACCTTTCTGCTTGTTTCGTTTACGATAACAACTAACCAGTAAATTGATGGCAAAATAAGAGTCACATGTAACCATTTGGAGGGCGTTGGCTTTCATGAGTCAGAAGGCAGATGGCGATAATATTTCTGTTTGTGAATCACACGTGTGTTTACCAGCTCTTGATACTGGGTGGTTACTTAGGGGACTGAGGTAGCGCTGCCAGCACCCTGTCTGAGGGACCGTTTTTGGAGGCTCTATCCCATCTACCCCTTTGCCACTTAAAGCCCAACCTCTCCCTCTTACTAAGTGAACAGACAAAGCCACAGCCGCCACAAGACAATCCTGAATTACTCTGCCCCAAGGTCTGGTCAGAAAACTTGTATGTTCTTTGCTTTCGTTCTGCTGTTGCCTGTCAGCAGTGCCCACCTACGGGGCATTCAAGAAGAGCTAAGTGTTTGGAGTAGCCGGCATCTCAGGATGATGGAGCATAAATATGTCAGGCCTTTCAGCCCACACTCTACCGATGGATCGCTGGCTTACTGTTGGAATGGTAAGCATGTGCAGTCGCAGCTTTGGGAGTTCTTATGCGCAGAACGGGATTATCATAATAAATGATCTTGGACCCAAATAACAGGACAAACTCAAAGAATATGGCAAAATACTACTTTATTATCAGTTCAATAAAGTAGGGAAACCTGATGAACAACATATCGTAGCCCACACACTCAACATATTTCAGCTCTGCAAAAGATTATATACCTCATTGTACGTCAGCTATGAAATCATCCAACATGGCAAATAATAAAACCTATCGGACGAGGCGTTGGTTAGGGGAACATATCTACTTAGAGCCTTTATGAGCCTTGACAATTTCAAACAAATTGAGTCTGGAGAAAAATCTTTACCCTATTCTATCAATGAAATGGAGGGTCTGGATTAACTGTGATATCCACTAATACCCAGCGGATAAAACGTTGGCTTAAACAGAAGCTGACTGCATTTGATCATGGAAACAATGTGGTCTAATTGTCCACCAAGACTAACAGTGGTCCATTCATTAATTACATAAATCGCGGCAATAGCTCTACAAAATATATCAATGCTTTCTAGAATCAAGGATTATCCAACAATATATTTTGTTAAAATGTAATCATTGTATAGCCTAAGAGATTGAGGGCATGAAAAAGGGAATACCGCATGCCGAACGGCACTGTCGATTATGTGGAGAAAATGTAATTGAATCTTTAGAGCACATTATGACGAGATGTGAGAACCTTGCTTCTATTAGAGCCAAGACTCTGAAATCCTACAATAATTATTTTGATTGTAATGACCTCTTGCTGCTTTGGCAAAAGTTTATGGAAGCAATTGATTTGAATTTTATCTACTCTATGGTTACATCTTATTGAAAATTTGTGGAGATATTTGAGTTATTTGAATCATGATTTATAGCTTTTAATGATGTTCGAAATTTTAGATTTTTAGCCTTTTATAATTATGGAATTGGAAATGTCTTATGTTTTTATGTTTGTATCGTATCAACATGTTTTTAATTGTTGCATATACAAAGCAAATTGCTGCATGTATATTAATAAACGAAATGCAATATCTACTTATAGTTTATGTTTTACAATGCCTGTCAGCTCTGCAATCATGGTCTTTCCCTTCAAGGCTTCTTCCTTACTTTTGCTCAGAGCCGACGTCCTTATTTTCAACATGGCTGCTGTACCTGTGTTATATTCTCTACTTCAGTAAGCTTCTATGTGACTCATCTTCCCTTTGTTTCTGCATATATACATTTACTACTCATCTGGTTTCTTCTTACTCGTATATATGTTTACTTTCTTCTTCAGTTACATCTTCATTCTTTAAGTTTTCATATATTGTTTCCGTGCGTCATTGTGTCTATTCCTTATGACATCACTTTGTACTTGTCAGATTTCCTTGACAGCTCTTCGATGTTCAGTGGTGTCTGCAAATCTACTACCACTTCAGTTCAAGGGTTCATTCGGTATGGTTGTCTGAGAGCATACCGTCTCTCATACACTCAATGTGGTATTGGAATGATACCTAGTGTCATGCATATTGTCTTCTTTTTCTTCATCCAGTAGGTCAGAGGTGAGGGGCAAGTTCTATCAATGACATACACGTCTGCTTCTCTGCATTCCCCCCTCTGGTCGAGTCCTCGACCACCTCCTCCTCGGTTTTCTTAATTTTTCCTCCACAGAATGACTTCTTTGGGATCCTTATTTTAGTCACCCCCCTCAGGTCACCTGTTTTCTTTATGTGCTCATCCACAATCCAGGTCATTTGCCAGCACTCCCCAGTTGGTTGACAGAGCACCCAACATGCTACACAGTTCTTATGATCCTTGTGGTAGTAACACGTTGTTCCTGGGGGTGCTAGAGGACTTTGTCTCAGGTGCTCACAGGTGGTGTTTTCTGTATGTGGGTGCACGTCAGTCACTGCATTCACATCAATCATTATCTTCATCCCAATTCCTTTCTTTGCTTTCTTCTTGCACTGTCCTATGATTATTCTTATAAAACAGAATCCCAGCAACACTAACACTACTATTGCACCAAATAGTTTGAAGGTGTTTGCCAACCAGGTTGGAACCCCTGAAAACAGGGATGAAAACCTATCTTCATCCTTGGTTTCATCTAGTTCTTCCACCATCTTTGTATGCAGGGTTGACAGCATAGTTATTGCTTCTGTCAAGGTTCAATTTTCTCAGTGGGCATGTGTGTATGTATAGCAGGAAGGCCCGATCTTGGCGCATATGCCTCCTTCCATTGCTGTAATTAATTCCAGGACAATTCTGTTCTGGAGGGCCTTTAGTTCTTCTCTGATCCTATTTAATCCTTTTATTGTCGTATTGATTGTTTGTAGCAGCTCCCACCTAGTGATTTGTAACCACTTGGCATTTACTGCAGTCTGAATTCTTGGCATGAATATAGCTGTACATATAACTGCCATTCTGCTGTACAACTTATGCTCATGTGGAATGTCATGATATACTTCTTTTGATTTTGGCAAGAAGTAATTCTTCCTCTTTTGTCTAATAAGGTTAAGTGATCTTTTCCTTCTATGGTGTATATCTATTTTAGGAAAGTCTGTGATCTTCAGATCACTCTGTAGTACTACTAAGGCTGGTATGTTCATCAGTACTAGTGAACAAACTCCTCCCCGTTCTGATCACAACTTCATATATGCTCTTGATCCATAGGCCCAGTAGTGGGCCATCAGGACTGCTGTTCCTTCCTTCATGCCTGGTATGTCAAAAACATGACCACACTTGAGGTTTTGCTAACTTTTATTGCGCCATGTTTCTGAAGCATAGGGATGCATTCTTCTGGGGTAATTTCTGCAATGTCAGAAATGATGAGGAACCTTTTAGTCGGTACCAATATAAAATGGACTCAAGCCCATTTGGTCTTTAGTAATTCAAACTCACAGGGTATTGCAAGTATATGAAACGTGAAAATTGAGAAAGTAGGTTCCTCTACTCCGTTTGTTTGTAAAGTAGTGCTATGTTGTTTTATATATTTATGGGCCAAAAGAGATTACAAGTCTCACACCGTATTGCACGTAAAACACACTCCAAATTTTATTGGATGGTCTTGTTCCTTTTTTGCCCTATATGATGGCACATTTTACGGCAACTACAGCACCGTAGTCGCCGAAACACATGTCATAATATAGGGCAAAAAAGGAAAAAGACCATCCAATACAATTTGGAGTGTGTTTTACATGCAATACAGTGTGACACTTGTAATCTCTTTTGGCGCATAAATATATGAAACAACATAGCACTAATATCTGCAATGGTCCCCCCTCATCGTCGACCCGCATCAACAACCTTGTGATTTTAGGCCATTGGTTCTTACATGCTTTTTCTGCATTCACCACAACTGCTTCCCATTGTCCTAACAATGCCATTGCCTTGCACACAATCAGTCCATGGGTCCATCTCTCAGGATTAAGAACTGCTCAATTGATTTGCAGTTGACCTCTTTTCCAGCATTCTGGTACTTCTTTCCCTTTCTTATCCTTGCATTGTAACATCTGATTTTCCAAGAATCTGATTCCTGCTCCAATTATTGCAGGATTCTCGTATTTTATTATTCGCTTCATTGTCTCTTGCTTTACTCTCGACTTCATCTCTTGTACATAATTGCCTTGCCTTTGGGATTTGCCTTTATTCACCAATACTAATGATGCTGTCTTGCCTTGGACTTGTCCTCTAGTTAGGCAAAGTGAAAGGTACATCAGGCAGTGTGCCTTTTTTACTGATACTTCTGTTGCCATGAATTTATTAGATGCTCCCATATCATAGAGGATAACTTAACATACATAACAGCTTTCATCTGACGTTCTGCTCCCAACTTCCTTTATGTGTTAATACCACATGTTATTCTTTAAATGGGTCAAATTATCAAGATATGAATTTGTATCTTCGTTATCTTCCCCAGTATTCCTTTTAAGTCAGACAATTTGTTTAGAAATGTCAGGAAAAATATTACTTGTGCTTTTGTTGGGGATAAGAATTGGTGTCTCATTCTGGGATAATATAAAACAATATGTCATGAAATATAAAGAGCATATAAAAATCAAGACAACACATGAAGCAAAATGTAATTGTAAGAAGTATTTCCATGGTATTCAGATGCCGTAGTATCTAATTTGGAGTAGCTGGTATTCTTGTTAGCAATGTGTGTCTTATATAATGAAACATTCCCATTTTCAATTCTGTTATCTGCCTTCAATCGCTTTTTGAAATTTGCACTTTATTATACCAGTAACTGAGCTATAATTGAGATAATTACTCTACAAATAATAGGATTGTTATTAGTATTTCAAAAAAATACAACAATGTCCACGTTTGCTGCACTAGAGCTGGATATGTTGGGAGTATGTATACAAAAACAGCACACAGAAATGTGTGCACATTTGCAGGCAGCATAAAGTGTGCTGTCCAATCTGTGTGTCTTATTTTCAATGTATAGTCTGTTTTTAGTTAATCTGAAAAAGCATTGGAACTGCAGCAAGTCCATTTGTTTCCTATTAAACTTAGGAAATACAAAATTGTTCCAGAATGTTTTTAGTCCACTGGTTCTTTGTTTTTGCCCTTGGTAGCCGATCTAGTCTGCATGGGTAGAACTTCTTCTCTTGCTTCACTGTCACAGAAGGAACACTAGTGGTCATATTTGTTAAATAATCATGCATTTCATCCCGTAATGTTTTTGCTACACTGTGGGCATCAGTTTTTATTCGAGTGGGAGGAGCAAGTGGTACCATCATATGGCGTCCAGTCACCAACTCATGAGGCGTTAGGTAGTGATCTGAGCCAGACTGGTTTCTCTGGGCAAACAAAGCAATTGGTAGACAACATAGCCATCCCCTCTTCAGACTAATTTTGATATTTGCTATCCTTTCTTTGAGAAGTCTGTTTAGCCTCTCACTGATACCATTTACCTGTGGGTGATAGGCAGAGGAAAACCTGTGTTTATGCCTAATAGAGGAACTATGTATTCAAACAATTAATTTACAAAATGTGGTCCATTATCAGACCACAGGACTTCGCACACACCCCATCTAGGAAACACCTCACACACAAGAAACCTGGCAGCGCATGTGTCATCGGGGTGCGCACAGGACCTGCCTCAATCCAACTGGAAAATTGACATAGTACCGCTAGCATGTACCTATAACCGTTATATACTTGTAACATATCCACATAATCTATATTTAGATGCTGAAATGGTCCATTGGGTCTAGGGATTGCTCCTCACACTGTTCACAAGGTGTGCCCCGCTTTAAAGTGCTGGCACACAATACAATTTTCAATTATATGTGCAACATGTTCTAACAAATTTGGTGTAAACCAGTTGTAATGCATGTGCAAAAATTTGCTAAAACTTGGTGCCAGTGCGTGACCATTTTGGACATTCACTTCGAAACTGCAATGAAAGTGTACATTTCTGTGAGCTCAGTTGGAAGGCAGAAATGAGTTCTGCAACAGTTGCAATATTATATTATGAAGCAGATGAGCTTACTATGAAGGATAGGTATTGTATTGTTTGCACAAGGGCAAGCAATGATGGGAGTCAGAGATGTACAGGAACATTAATAAGGGGTGCTGGGAATGAGCGTGCGAGAGACGAGCTGGGTTTTTCCACTACTGTCTGGATTTTTCTGTTCTTTGCCTCCCATGCTTATTGTCTGTCCTTCAGCCGGGGACAGTGTGCAATTTATGAAGGGCAGTGATTTGTCCCCCTTAAGAAGAGAGGTATCCCGATGAGGAGACAGAGATTTGGATCCCCGGGTGATGAAGTCTCGCTGAGAGGGAGGATGCTCCGCTCCAGATCCCATTACTATGTGTGATCTCTCTGTCTACCTATCTCAGGACTGCGTAGTGTTGTCGTGGCTGAGATGAAGTTGTCTCCTGGAACTGCACTAACAGTGATGTATATCCTTTGTAGCTATCCTTGTTTGTGTGCTTATATATAACCAATTGCATTTATCCCATTGTTATCTGTCTGCTTATGGATTATGAAAATAGGGGCATGAAATGAGCCCATTATTTGAACCCTTGATCTAAGTGTGATTTAGTGCCTTCCTGAGTCCAAGAACTTTTGATCCGTGTAACAGGGTGTGTACTTCTGAGGTTATTACACATGTCTGAAAAGCAAAGCACCAGTCTTCTTTGATCATTGCAGAAGGAGTGTGTGCGCGATAGTGAAGCTGCTCCAGCACCACCTTCAATAATGCTATAGGCATAAGTGACTTTCCAGTGTTGTCCTGTCTCCATTTAGCCTCAGTGGGGGATAAAGAACATCCCTGTCTCTTCCATAAATCCTACTCTTCCTGTGGAGCTCGACCTTGCATCTATGGATACAACATTAAATCCCTCCTGCATTATCATTCATTGTTCTGACCCTTGGTGAACATTTTCTCATTCAAAATCAGACATTTGCGGAAAATGTGCTGCTCTTTTGGCCTCTACATTTGCGGCTTTGTTACCATGAAAAATCATGTGTATTCCTTTAGTATGGGCTGGGCATTTCACCACAGCGATGGCCAATGGGAGCTTTAGTACTTTAATGAGCTTGCCCAATAGGAATGCATGTTTCACTGGAGTGCCATTTGTGTGAAGGAAACACCTCTTTTTCCCATGTGACAGCCCTACGTGTACGGTGTCATCATATAGACAGAGTCAGAATACAGTACCACTTCCTCATCTTCAAATCTCTAAAGCGCGGTGATGAGCACCACTAATTCTCCAGCCTGTTCTGAGCAATGTGAAGGGAATCTCGCACTCGTCACTACTTCGTATTCACCATTCTTTTTTAACTTCACTACTGCCATCCCAGTATGCCTTACATCAGTTGTTTGATCAATTGATTTAAAGATCCATCAATAAAGAGTACTTCCCCCTCCTCCGAGAGCATTTTCTCTAACATGGGGAATATCTTCATAGAATTCGGTTTATGTTGTGCAGTTATGTACATAGTCCTCCTTTTCTACAGGCTCTACTATAAATGTCGCTGGATTCAGTATTCTACATCTAACAATTTTGATTGCTGGATGTGAAATATTCACTTCGTATCCAGACGCTTTTTGTCTAGTCAATGTACTTTTGGGATTTTCCAAAATGGCAATAGGGAGTGCTCCACAAATAATGTTATTGAGCATCAAATTGTAATAATGGTAGATTTATCAATCGTGAAAGCAGCAGCAGCTAACACTTGTTCACACAGATAATGTCCTTTCATGACTGGGTCTGGAACCCCACTATAACAGGCTAATGGTTTGTGTCCATGTCCTAATGTCATTTTCTGTATAAGTACTGCTGTCATCACCTCTCCATTTGAATGCGAGAATAAGTAAAACTCTTCATTATTGTGTGATATTCCTACCACAGGGGCTGTTAAAATCACCCTTTCAACTCTTCGATTCCTTCAAGCATGTCACCTGCCCATGTTATCTTACTTTTACCTATCAGTGCTTCCTTGAGTTCTTTTGAAAAGTGTTTGAATGGCCCAACAATAATTACATAGGCCTAAGAAATGTTGCATTTCTCATACTGTCTCAGGTTTTGGAGTGTTCAGATTTCTTCTGCTCTCTGAGGTGTCACATTTCTCCCCTCTTGAGTGGCGAGCTGTCCTATGTACAGGACCTCCTCCTGGCAATATTGTAGTTTTAATTTGTCACCTTTTTCTGATAGTATTGTCATTAGTTGAACTGAGCCTTCCATGCATCTTTCCTCTGCCTCACTACACACTAATATTTCATCTATACATTGTATCATTGTGCTTGCAGGTTGTATGATACCTAGGTCCATCTGAAGGACTCTATTAAAAATTGATGGAGACTCACAATACCACTGTGCCAGTCTTGTATGTTTTAGGCACTGATTTCTATATGCAAATTAAGTCAAATCCTATGAGTCTTCAAAGGGCTATAGAGGATTAGATGTACACATTCGCAGGAGATCCTACCCCCCCTTCCTCCCTTATATTGGAGACATGAGACCGTGCCCTGTCTAACACCAGCTATTGTACCAATACCGCAGAGAGTATTTGGAAGAAGGTATTCATTAAGACAACCATATCGAATGTACCCTCGAGTTGATGACAACATGCAGGATGATCTCTCTAAAGGAATATGAGAAAGAGCTAAGAAAATGGACTAATGACGTCATAAGAGTGCACAACATCCTGAAATACTGAATGAAGACGATGTATGAATCCTAGAGAAGAAAGGAGAAAGTAAAGAATCAAGTGAACCTTAAAGTGTAAAAGAAGAACATTACATGGTAAAAAGTGCTCCATAAATCAGAAGTATAAAGAATGTACATACTCTGAAACGCAAGATAGATCAAGTCATCGTATAGGCTAGCTATAAGTAGTGAATAGAATGCATGCGGAGTTGCCATTGTACAGAAACTGGACATTGGTAACATGAAATATTAAGCCAAAGAATCATGAAGAAAAAATGGAAGGCTGTGTCGCAGTAGAATAGCAGGTTATTGGAGATGTGTTAGAAGGCTGTCTGGGCTAAAGTCAAGAACTGAAAAGTCGAGTTCAGCTATCCACGCTGAAGAGGAACATGTGTGCGAGGATGAATCCTCTCATGTTAATGTGCAAGAAAGAACACAAAGGATGCCAAGTCTTAGATCATTTAAAAAATGTAAAAGTTTGCTGAATGAACAGAATCATGGCCTCTTGTCACGTGAGTCGACAATGGAAAAAGGTCTTGAACTTGGATCCAGACACGATAGCAAGTGCCCTCCTGTTGCATTCTCAGGACAAGAATACTCTGTAAGGCCAAGTACAAAGAGTATTTCATGGCCGAAGGCATGGATGATGAGAGATGTTGGGCTAATTGGGTAATAGGGCAGCCTCATGTCCTATCTACTTGCACATGGGTATTAGCTTACATGCTGCTAATTGAACCGAATGTTCCAGACATGGCACAAGCATGCCAAAGCAATTGTATTACCCTGTATAACGAAGGATCTATTAGCTTGAGAAACCAATGAAACACTGTGTAACTGATTTTTCTTAAATGACACGTATGAAGAGGTAGGCATATGTTGTCCACCTGAAAACAGACAACCAATAACACATCTAGCTCCTATTTGATTGTATATCTAGATATGTCCCTTAACCAATCCCAACCCTTGATATGTTATTCACTTTTGCCACGTAGCATGATGTCATTCTGACACATGAAGAAGTATATAATTGTATTTTTTGTGGAAATCGCTGAGAATAAGCATACATCCTCTGATGTTCGTTGTAAACTCCCTGTTTTAGATAATTGCCAATAAAACAGCAGCTTACCATCTTCTTGAGTTTTTCTGGTTATTTGGATTCAGAAATATTCTGATGTAATCCCATCCAGTACAGATGCACATTCCAAGGGCCATATGCTCAAAGGAGAATTGAAAAGTAGGCATTCTTTAAATCTACTATTGTAAAGTATTTGGCTTTAGCTGGGATGCTGCATAATATTGGAGTGGGATTTGGAACCAGAGGAAACTCTTCTTCAACAATATTGTTTAAGGGGCAGAGATCCTGAATAAATCTCCATGACCCCCCCGAACATTTGTTTAACTGGATACACAGACGTGTTGCATAGGGACTCTGATAGCACCAATATTTCCTGCTTCATTAAAGCGGAAATGGTCTCAAATATGCCTTCATCTGCTTCTCTGTATATGGGATACTGTTTTACACATGGCAACATTGCTCCCAGTTTAAGCTTGATTTTAACTACTCCTGCTCCACTTGATAGATCCACATCATGTGGACTGCTGGTCCATAACATGCTTGCCACTTTTTGTAAATCTTTATGAAAAGAATTACGGTTTATTTTTTACCAATTCCATTCTCTGTGGTATTTCTCTATCTTAATTTTCATCCAATAAGCGAGACTTATGAAAAATCCGAATTCATCATTCGAATATTAATTTCTGTCATCTCTTCGTCTGTCAAATCTGTCAGTCTGTATCCTTCCTCAAGGGCTATTACTGTTCTCCATGCTCTTCGCTCATCATCTGTCACATGAACAACCACCCTTTCTCTATTTACAGCTGCTTACTCTAGCTCTGTGGGAATGTCCTGTCCCTCCCCATCATCAATAGGTATTTCTGGTCTAAACAAAAATTCATCAGGTATTCTCAATCCTTTCCCTGTCAATCCAGGAAACCATGGCAACAAAATATTTACTCCATACAAAAAATTTCTGGACCGAAAGGGACCCCTCGTAATGCATTTTGGCCTGTAAAAGCTAGCATAAACTCTCTCACATTTAGATAATGTATCCCTGGATTGAACACACTATCCCTTTGTCAATGAAAGATATTGTAATGCTAATTTTGTCATCAAGTCACACCCTAATATGTTAACTAGTGTCTGCTGAGAGTACAATAGTGGCATTGACACATCATATTCATCTATAGAAAGTGATAAATCGGCAGTAAAAGGAACCACATTTGTGGCCCCAGAGAATCCCTGCACTTTCATGCCGATCCCAGACATTGGGTATTTTCCCTCTTGAACACAGGAACGAGTTGCTCCTGCATCCAGGAGGAACAACATGTCATGCCTCCTATTGTTACCCTGATCCTTTGTTTCCCTTGTGGGTCTGGTGTCACAGTGGCAAATATCAGGCTGGCACTCACTTTGGAGGTCTTCTTGTCATGGGATTTCTTATCCTTCTTCTAATGTGAGCGTGTGACATGACGATAGGGGCCAGACTCTCCTGACGCCTCTCTGCCTGAATAGCGTGAGCCCATCCATGCTAAGTGAAAAAACATGTGCTGAAGAATCTGATTTGAAGCAGAGAGGAACATCACACATGGGATTCCAAGATGAACTTGATGGAACTGCATCAAGTTAGGAGAGCCAATAAAATCAAGGGATGAACCAGGAAATGAAGGGCAGAAAGGAATTATTCCAGGAGTGCTGAGCAGGGGTAAGAACCATTACCTGCGTTGAGACATACCAAGCCAAGTGCCGCAGCTGCTGATATGCAACAAAACTGGAAGAACTAGCACTTTTTCTGAAAGCGGTCTGAATTATACACCACTGAAAGAGTAATTGCAATGCGATCGTGGTGAGCACCATCTTGTAGAAAAAAAGTGTGCCGTAAAATGAGGTATGTGTCGCCATGCTGACTAGAAGGACCAGGAGTGGTGGTTTGTGACAGATAGTACTGAACACGTCGATCTGTGGGCTTTCCTATTGTGGGTATATATTCATCCCAGTAAAAAGGATTCCCTCCCACTACTGTCACACTCCCTATCCTGGGTGTGGATACTTGTGGGGCTCCTGTATTCACCTTCCATTGTGACACTGTCACTGCTTGCACCAGTGCATACCATGATTGCTGTGTCTGTACTTGTTCTGCCTGCATGGGTGCTTGCTGTGGTTGCTGTAGTGGAGGCATGGTATCCCAAGTATTACACTGACACAAAAGGTACCATTTGTAAAAACCTTTATTGAATTTTCTGGGGTTGGAAAACTCCTACTCTGCCCTATAACTAAGATGGGAGTAGTCTCGACCATCAAACAATAAACAAAACAGTCCCAGCAGAGTCTGTCAAAACCTAATATGTGCCCTATCTCTTGTACGAAAAGTGTATAAAGGAGAAATGTATGCAAAGGAAGAATCAGTGTTTTAAAGAATAAATGTGGGTAAACTTGCTCTCCTCCCCACGTTAGACCAAACAGAGTAAGGAGGTCCCTGTCGGCAGGATGGCACAATCTGGCTTGCTTTTCAACACGTTAAACAGTTCAAAAACGTGGATTGAGGCCCGCCTGGCCTTCCACATTAAAGTCTCTCTTTCTTGAGTTCCAAATAATGTTTCAACAACAGGTTCAAGTAGGTCCCGCTCTGTCGGGCTCAGACCTCTTCAAATCACAGTTCACGTGGGTGCCCCTGTCGAGCTCAGACCTTTCACAAAAAAGATTCATGGCATTGATAAGTGCATCACAGTCAAATAACATATAACTGTTGGATTCCAGCAGTGGTTTAGCTCAGGCTGCAGTGGTACCACCTAAGTAAGAAAGGACAAATGCTGCTTTCGTGGTAGTGTCTGGAAATGGGGCAGGATGACAATGAAAGTGTATCTTACACTGGTTAATAAAGGTATGATAATTCTTCGGGTCACCTTGACATCTTTCAGGGGTACCAATGGAAACTGAGTGGACATCAGAACAGGGATTGGAGTCTGTTGTGGTATAGGATAAGCCGGGCCAGAAAGAGTTGCACCAGAATAATCTGATTCCCGGGTGGGTGGATGCGCCAAATCCTGGAAAGAATCCATCCATATCGGTGCGTAGTTCTGCGACCAGTTGTCAAAGACTGGTCAGAGTATCAGCCACATACATTCAGGGCTTCTCATTCCATCAATACTCACACAAGCCTGGAATAAAGCAGATATCAATGCTCACGCAAACCGGGAATACACCAGAGATCTTGTAGAACGAGAAGATCCTTAATGTTGCTAGATGCTCAGCTCTATTTGGGCCTCCTCTTAGACGGCGACCTTCCCTGTGAACTACTACCGTATCCGTAAAAAAGGGGTAAGGACAGGATGGAGGTTTACTTGGAAGGGAAAAAATACCACCAGTCTTTCACCAGACTGCAGGAAATGAAGGATTGTTTTAGGATTGAAACTTAATTTGAAACCAATAGAGAATGAGATAATATGCTCTAACACTAACCGGAATACACTGGGAATTGAGCTTTCAAAGGAAAATGTTGAATGGTGGCAAAAAACATTTTTGGGATTGATGTTTTCTGATGGGACTCCTGGATATGAGTGATAGAACAGGAAGATGGTGTCTGGGAGCAGAGAAAGTGAAAGGAGAGAGGGGTTAATATGATTAGTATGGACCTGCAAACCCAGGCAGAACAAGGGCACTCTAAAGGAAAACAGATGAGCAGTGATTACAGCAAGGCGTCCACAATTCAGTGCTCTCTGCTTGGAAGGTAGGAGAAATGTAATTCAATCCGTATCCTTGGTATTCTTTAGGGAAGTCGTAAAGCATAATGTTCGAGTTGAAAACCAGCAGAAAACAGGCAACAGTATACCACGATGAGCCGTGAAGACAAAGATAGGTCGGAAACAGCAAATAGTTGAAATTGCTATCCAGATGCAAGTCAAGGATTCAGGCAAAAGGTTGGTAACAAGGGCAAGGATTAAAAGGTAACAACTATAGAACAAAAAGCACATAATTTACTTCAATCAGAAGCACTCGCCGACGGATTCCAAGCTCCTTTATGCTTCCGTATCAGATGCATGGGGTGATGACGTAGGCGCGTGTGCCCAGCATTAGCACAGCGTCGCTCATCCATGGCAACCGCATAGATGCATGGCAGGCAGGGAATGTAACGTTGCCTGAAGCCGCAGCTTTGGTCCAGACGCCATGGCAACCGCCAGGAGTGTTTTAAATGCTTAGCTGGAGTTCCCAGATTAATGGAACGGCTTATCCGTGGCCCGAGAACAGGGACCATGACAGTTGGGCTCAGACCGCTTTCGGGTTTGTCGAAGACTTTCTAATGTGCGTGGCTTTCTTTACAGACCTCCGCAGGACCACTTTGACTCAAAGTTCCAGGTTCAACTTTCACACTCCGCTTCTCTAGGGTTTAATTTTGCTTACTTCCCTTTTGAAGTTCATTGGTTTATCGTTATAAACAATGCACCTGTAGAGGAGTTCCTAAGCACGATTCACACTCCTAACGCCGATTTTGAAGTACCAGGAACATTCACGCTGAAATATGTGAAGTATGATGAGCAAATAAACCAGCAGAGAGCCGCAGTGGGGCTCTGTCCAGTACCTATCAAAAGAACAGCACCTGTTGAAGTAACAATACCTAAGAAAACCTGGACAGTAAGGTACTCATTGAGAAAACCGTATCGACAAATGTGACAGAATGTTGATTGTCAAAATGCAATACCTGAAGAAGCCAAAAATATACTAAAAGAAGACGAACGATGACGTCAAAAGAACCTGGACTGACTAACATATAGAAGATATGGCGACCTGTGCATGATGAAAAGAGACAAAACACCATGGATAAGAGATATCCTGAATTTAAAGTAAAACAATTAAAGTCAAATGTAAGAAAAGTATGCCATAAGCGTGATGAAGATATTCAGCCAGTTTACACTTGTACATATGCAAGGAACCGCAAGAAGCTAAGAAAATCGTGAGGCTTGCTAAAGCTTAGAAGTAAGATAGATTGCGGCAAGCACCACCTATACATATCTACCTCAAGGAAACACTTTATATACGTATACTTTCACTATGGACAAGAGCAGCACCGACCAAAGGCTACTTAAGATCTCAAGAGGAGAGCTTTGCAGCAAGAAAATTGAAAATTAAGGACAGAGAGAAAAATCAGATGAAGGCAAGTCATGCCAAGAAGCCAAGGTCGTATCAGCTGAAATAGCCCAACAGTGGATACAATTAATGAAGAGAAGAACAGAGTATACTGTTCAGAATGGTCACGATAAGCCACAGAAGGCAGATGGCTGGCAAAATTAAATCTAATACACAAATTGCATGAACAATAAGTCGATTTCACAGTGTCGAAATCACGTGACCGAGCAAGCAGAAGGGATGAAACTTTCACACCTACGCATGGATGTGTGCCATGCCCAGACGCCTTAACTTTTCCAGACCATGAAGTAGTTTCAAGGCCAAAATACAAAGAAATAATTGACACATAACCAATAAAGTGATGATTGATTGTTGCAATAATTGGAGGGAGGCTGAGGGTGCAGACAAACTCCCTGCACCTGGCTGTCTATTCTGTACGCTGCTAAACTAGTGGAAAAGTATGAGTGGGATCGTTGCCAACCCAGTCATAGTGGACCAAGTAATCTAGGGTCCTATAGTGAGTAGAACCAAAGAGACGTTGTACTTTTAGTGACGTTTACTATAGCCATTTGGAAGGTAGGGCTTAGAAGCCCCACCTGACAGTGTTTGTCCAATCCCCTCACTCCGTTACCATATATAAATATAGTACCTATATTAAAGTTTCCTTCCCATAACCAATAGAATTGCATTTTAAGCATTACACGTCAGTGATGAGTTTTGAGTATAAATTAAGTTTTGAGTTTTTTATGAAGTTCGTTGGAGTTGTTGAAGCAAGAAGGAGATCGAGCAATTGCTGATATTCATGAACTCCCTGTTTTTTGTACTTGTCATTAAACTGACTCCCTTTACCAAACCGTTGAGTTGTCATTATTGATTTGATGCTAGAGTATTAATCTGCATCCCCATCAATCTCACGGGTGCTGCTACTCTTCTTAAAGTGCTATTGGGCAACCCCCAGCTTTATGGGCCGGTTGGGGTCCTAGTGCACACACCTTTCAAAGAGACTTTCGAGTGGGCTACTTCCTTTCGCCGGACCACTCCATTACTCATTATCGCTGATTCTACAGCTGTCCTTACTTAAAAGTTTATTGAAAAGTCTGCCTTTTCTCGCGTCTCATCCACACACATGCAGCCTTCACTTGCGATATAAAGTTGCTACTTCAAACTTTAACACAAAATCTCAGGTCGCTTGCCAACTCACTGGCTGTGTGTGTTTCTTTCTTGGTTTTATGATTTTCAATTCATGAGTCAAGGTTAGTACCACAGGTTTGGTCTTGCCTCCCCAATTCTGCCGTTCACCCGGGAGGGTCACTGGCATCCTTGACACACAATGCAGCCTTCTGATGTGGGATCTGGCCTTCTACACATGTCTTTCATGGCCTGTTTGAGGCAACAACCTCCAGTAGGGAACTCTTTGGGTTTTTGACCCGTTGCTCTCGTCCCTTGGTCCATCGCGCTGCTCCAGTAGGTTTGCCTTCGCCCCTGGACATTCTGCTCGTAATCGTGTTCTGCCTTGCTCAGAGTGTGTCTCTAGGTTCTGCCTTTTTTTTGTGTGAGGAATGCTAATTGGTATTAGGTGTATGCACTTAGAGTCAAGTGCCTGACTTTGCCTGACCTGATTAACGGGACATGTCCAGTAAGATGTGTGAGAGCTAGTCTGGTTCTCTCAGTCACCCTGTTCCTCGTCCCAATGTTTGTGTAAAAAGGGGGAGGTAAGTTGGGATCTAAGAGAATCCTAATGCCTAGGAGGGGGTGGAAGAACAAAAAAAGGGGGGAATACTCCATATCACCATCAGCTGCCCCAATTCCTTGAAGTCCCCTCACCTAGGTAAGCTCCCATACTGGTCTGCCGCCAGGAACTGGATCGAAAAGAAATGGCCATGTCCTGGTTACCTGGATGACAAGTCACTGAGGACCTGGATGACAAGTCCCCGAGGACTAGCAGGTGAGGCACCCTTTGGTTTCTCACACTGTCCATGTGGCGAATTTGGGATCTGCTGCACTTGCTGTGTTTGTAGCATGCCTGTCTGATATTGCATGGCATCTTGAACAAAATATTCCAGTGGTTCTGCAGTGTACTTCAGAGAATAGCCCATCCCCACTTTTGGAGCTTGCCAGTTTTGTTGCATGCCTCCTCCTCTACTTCTACACTTTCAGGCTATATGTCCTGTCCTCCCACAATTCCAGCATTGCTGTGGTTGTCCCCCATTAAATCCACTTCCCCCTTGTGGGTTTTGAAATCTGCCTCACCCTCTAGGTCTATTCCCTCTACCCCACAACCAAAAGCTGTACTCACTCTGATCCATAGGGTGCACTACATTGCTTTGCTGTGCTGACTGTACTTCTTGTATGGCCATCCTTTGACCACTCATCAATACTGCTCCTTCTATAGCGAACGTCAACAATTTCTTCTGGACTAACTTCACTTCTTCCTGCTTTCTATTCTCAGCTTTCTTCTTATTTTTCTCTTGCAACAATCGGCAATGATGTACAATATTCAACTGCATTTCTGGCCATGGCTTCACTTCCATCCCTAACTGTTTCTGCATCTGCCCTTGCACTGGCTCAGCCTGACATAAAATATGATAAAATGATGCCACTGTTTTATCCCACGCTACTCTCGTCTCGAGATGCCAAACCTCGTGAATCTCCTGATTAAAAGCAACAGGATCTTTGTCCTCTCCTATTTTCCTTGTCATAATCCCACCCATGTCTGATGTGTCAGGATATTGTACTCTAAATGCCCTTCCTATGTCCTTCCTGCAATTATTAAATGGCGCTCTGTCATGTGTTGTGTTCTGTGCTGTTACAATCGCAAATCCTGCTTGTTTCCAAATGTCGTCAGTCTCTCCCCTAGAATATCTGCCAATAGGACTTTTATGTCACCCTTTTCTAGAGTCATTCCAGCTGTCATTCTTTGATTTCATGAATCTATTTTCCCGCACCTGCAGTCAAACTAGGCAATTTAAATTTCAAATGTTCTTCATCCATTTGTGGCCATGGACTATATTGTTATTATCTTCCCCCTTTCTCTAATAACGGGAATTTTGTAAATCCTGGTCCAAAAGTATATCCCTCTACACTTTGCGTTTTCCATGTGGGGCTAGTTTCGCCCATTCATCTTCTTCCTGGCAGTGACCTTAACCTGCTTACATAAGGTGGGGACATATCCCCTGCACTAGGCAACTGTGCTTGTGGTCGTTCAGAATATGGTCTAGGTTCTGGAGTTTTTTTTTCTTTTGGGTATTTTAAATGTTACCCCACTCTCTATGTTTGGATCTATTGAAAAACCACATGTGCCTTCTCTCTACGCTCTGTCATTCTCCTCGCTCTCTTTGTCTGACATCATTATATCCCAACTACTATGGCTATTATCCCTTTCCTCATCATCAAGATGTAGTGCCTGATCATGACTTTGGCGGTATTTGCCCTAGCGCCGAACTCCCTGGTGCTAATAGCGCCGGATCACGAGTTCAGCGGTAATGTAATTCCCCTTTGAGCCCATTCGGGAATGCCCCATTCCCCATTGGACTCAATGGGGAAAATGTGTGCTCTTACCGCCGGCGGATTTCCCGCCGGCGGTAATAGCGCACATTTTCGGTGGATTTCCCCCCAGCCAATAGCTGAAGCGAAATCCACCGCAGTCCTGATTTGGCAGACCCTTAAATCCGGCGGTAATAGCGCGACCACCGGATTTGAGGTTTACCGCCAAAGTCGTGATGAGGCCCCTTGTCTAGTTAGGGACAGCGTTCTATGCTTGTCCATCAATGTGTTTTCAGCTCTATCTACTTGTTCCTTCGGTGCAGATCCTGCAACACTCAACATAGCCTAAAAAACGACCCTTCTGTCTCATCTGTCTATATAGATCCCCAATCCTTTTCCCTATGCTTATCGGCCCATGTCTGGTCTGCAGAGTCTGTCTCCCTGTGTCTCCCTGCAGGGCTGTTGTGACCCTCTCTATTCTTCCCATCTTTCTCATGCTTCAATTGGTATCATACTTCTATTAACAATATGATCTATTTTATCATCTTTTTGCCCCTGCTCCTTCTCATTTCTTCTTCCCTTCTTCTCTGCTCTTTTTTCTCTTCTTCCTCTGACCTTCGTTGCAACCTATGTTCTTTCAATCTTTGGGTTTCTATTTCTTCACGTTTCACCTCTTCTATTCTCTCTTTCTGTTTTTTTCTGTGCTTCATAGCTTCTCCATTCTTCCTTTCATTTCCTATCTCTTTCTTTCTCTTCCTTGTATTCCCTTTCTCGTTACTTTTCCTTCTTTTCTCTTTCCTATCTTTCCTTTCTCTGTTAAACATTGTTAATGCCCTTTCTGTCTAATTTAAGTAGTATCTGCCATCCCATCCACTCATTTTGTACCATTGGGCCTCATTACTACCGTGGCGTCCACGGTATGAACGGTGCCGGTAAGGGACTGGTACCGGTCATACCGGGCTACCACATTATAAGTTCTGCAGCGGGTCCCACTCTGTACGCCTGCCCAGACCAGACATGCAGAGCGGCACCCGCTAGCAGCACAGGATGCTAACAACGGGCCCGTCATTAACGGGCCCCATGTTAGCATCCTCCACATTCCCATTGAGACCTAAGGGGGCTCAACTGGGAATGGGGACATACCGGGTCTGGGTCCTGTGAAAGGGAATTACCAGGCACTCCAAGGTTGGAATGGCCCGGTAAGTCCCCTTTTTCAGGACCCGAACCTGGGTTTGGGGGTAGCCATGTCGCTAAAAACGGCATAGCTACCTCCAAACTCGTAATGAGACCCATTGTCATTTCACTTGCTTTCTTTTTTCATTTTTGTCTCCTGACTTCCTCTTCTATTTCTGTCTGTCCCTTCTCTCATCACACTCTTTATGTTTGTTGCATGTGGACATATATTTGCGTTCTTTATTCATTCTTTCTTCCATGCTATCTTCACTATGTTGGATTAAGATACCCTGCTTTTTATCTTCCATTCTGCTATCATTTTTAGGAGGAGAAAGAGGAGCTAATGGTGTTACATCCTCCTCTCTATGCTGATTGAGCATCCACTCCTTCTCAGGTGGGTATTCTCTCTCACTCTGATACATCTACCACAGTACTAAAACAGCTAACCTTTTCTGTAGTTCAAAGTGGTTGTGAGGGGTAGGAGAGTCACGCTCAAGTAACAAGAAAAATTATTCAATGACAGGTACATATTGTCTCAATATGGATATTTCCACAAACAAGAGTTTCTTGAATGATGAATTGTAGTCAGAGAGTTGGACAGCCGACACGTGTTTCGCAGAGGTTTGTTCTCAAGGATGTGTAAGTCCCATATTACACATTGGGCCTCATTACTAGTAGGGCGGTAAGAGATACCGGGCACCGTTAAGGAGACCAGTGCCGGTAATCCCTTACCGCCCTATTACGAGTTCCCTTAGCAGGTCCCTCCTTCAACGCCTGGTTTTACCAGGTGTTATGGACGGGACCCGCTAAGGGACCTCAGAGCTAATAACGGTACCGCAAATTGCGGTACCGTTATTAGCTACTTCCCCATTCCCATTGAGCCCCATGGGGGCTCAATGGGAATTGGGAATGGTTTTTTTAATGGGTCCCGCTAAGGTCGGACTACACCGGTAAGTCCCCATTGAATGAGACCGGTGCCGGTACTGTTATTGGAGGCAGTCAAGAAGCAAATAGCGCCATGACTACCTCCAATCTCGGAATGAGGCCCATAGTAACAAATCATGATTACCGATAGGTAAAACGCATCATCCAATTGTGTACAAATAATGCAAATTAACACAAGTAAAATGAAGTTAGCAGAACCAAATGAGGGAAAAAAACATTTTGAAATGTGTTTCCAATAGTATTACACAGATGAGCATCAGTAATAATAAAAAAAAAACATGCCACATTCCGAATGCATGAGAGGGGGTTCAAGCAAAAGATGAGCATTGTTGGTAAATCAATGCAATAGGGGAGTGATGAAAATAGAAAAGCCAAACAAAAATATGAATTATAATAAGCAAGTCCAAGGTAGTATTACATAATTCATTGAACTCATCCTGAGTCCCCAAATAGGGTGGGATATTTACCTAATGATTAGCATCCAATGGTGATGTATCTATTGTTTTCATTGTAAAATTGTCCAAGTGACCAGACCTGTACCCTACTTGGTTTGCCACCACAAACACTCTGATCCATTGTGTGTAGAGATGGGGATAATAGAGTGCTCTTTGCCAGTTAGTTTGGTTGCCTGATGTATCATTAAAGGACAACCAATTGTTTTAGAAATCAAATGTTGACTGCTTGTATATTCCCAAAATCTTTTTTTGCCTGTTATTACATATCATTTTAATTTTGTATTAATTAAGAGCTCTATTTGGACAAGGAATTTAGTATTTGGTTTACTGAATCTGTCTCCTGACAGACTCTTTCATTACGGTGAGTAGCACAATGATTGCACATGGGAATCGATAAGATTGTATCACCAATTTTACATTATACGTCTGGTATGTGCTGAGCCCGATATATAATGAGTTGGTGTTCATCTTGCAAGTGGAGTGCTCCCACTCGCTCACTGATTGCCTTTGCTGGCCTATCTATATCCACACCTGGGAACTGACATTGGGCCTCAATACGATTTTGGCGGTAGCCATGCCGCTATTGACGGAATGGCTGCCGCCAAAATTGGGTCTGGGTTCCCAGAATGGGGAATTACTGGGCCATTCCGAGTTCGGAGGGCCTGGTAATTCCTCCCTTCAGAAACCCGGGTCTGGACCTTCCCCATTCCCATTTCAGCCCCCATAGGGCTGAATGGGAATGAGGGAGGGAGCAAACAACGGGCCGATTACGAGCGGCCCGTTGTTTGCTCCCTCTTCCCCTCGCGGGACCCGGTAAGCACGCCTGGTTTGACCAGGCGTTACTTACCGGGTCCCGCGAAGGGAGCTTGTAATGAGGCACAACGGATCCGCCTCCTTTAGCGGGTCCCGTTAACCCGTTCCGCCTCACTTGTAATGAGGCCCATTGTCTTCATTATTGTCCTCATATCATTCCCAGAGGTTTTTTTTGCACCCCCCCAACAGTCATCTCTCATTGATCCTTTGTTTTAATCAATTGAACTAAATATTTCTTCTTGTCAATCCTGTATGTCCTTGTTTTGCCACCCGATCCCTAGTACTCATTCAGTACAGTAAAACTTTACTGTGCTCTCCTTTTGCAATTGTTGAAGTTGGTCACAGAGGCAATTCATAAAAGTTTCTTTGCCCACTACAGACCTTTTAATCTAATGGTCATTCAAATGGCATCTATAACGCTCCATTATTGTTCGTCAAGTTGGTGTGTTTACTTAGTGACGTCAGAAGCTTTGAACGCATGACATCACCATGCCACACACATCACTTCCATGACGTAGTGGGTGACCTATGCATTGAGGAATGGCAGATCGCACCTCTCTAACGTAGCCTGCAGGGATTTGGCCCATTTATTTTTGGATGCTCCGATTTTCGGGTAAGTGTTAAACCGATATTGCCTGTGGTTTACTAATAGCTTGATGAATCATCAGAGATGGCACTCAGCTTCACGTGGGGACTCTTAACTATTCGTATTATTCCACATTGTCAATTTTAATTAGTAATGGAGGCCATATGTGAATTGTAGAACGCCAATCTACTTATGGAATTTGTAACTTGTAACAGACGACTGGACCACATATATCGAGTCACTTAATTCTGCTATTTGTTTTATTGTGGTTGTAGAGTTCAATATAGGACACACTTTGTTTTATTTTGCCTCAGATATACATTCTCTACCATCTAGTGACACTATTCTATTTTCACTTGGGGATTCTTAACAATTTGTGCTAATTTGCATTGATAATTTTAATAAACAGTTGCGATCATCTGAGAATTGACGGACACTTATCTATTTATGGATTTTGCAACCTGCAATGGATGGCGCCTTTACTGATATTGGGTTACTAAATTCATCGCGCTTGTGGAATCTAATATAGGACACACCTTATTTTGTTTCAGAGATATACTCTGCACCAGCCATTGATGCCCGGCTGAGAAGAAACAGGGTTACAATTTTGTTACCTAATGACTACAGTCACGTACCATTGAGGATTTGTCTCATTATTTTTCTTGGAAATACCGATATTAATCCGCTTTAGGTATGCTTTCAACATGCACTACCGCCATGCAGATAGGGAAACCATAATATTTACGTGATATCCTATTTGTGCTTTCCCTGATTTCTCAACAGCAATTGGCTGTACAGGAACCAGTTTTGGGTAAGATCGCATTATCCCTCCATGTAAATTCAGGGAGTGATCTATTTTTGGGAATATACAAGCACATTCAACATTTGATTTCGAAAACAATTGGAATGGGTGTCCTTTAATGATACATCAGGCAACCTCTACTAACTGGCAAACAGCACTCTCTCTATTATCCCCATCTCTACACAATGGATCATGGTGCTTGTGGTGGCAAACCAAGTTGGGCACAGGTCTGGTCACTTGGCCGATATCACATTTAAAACAATAGATACATCACAGTTGGATGATAATCCTTAGGTAAATATCCCACCCTATTTAGGGACTCAGGATTAGTTCAATGAATTATTTAATACTACCTTGGACTTGCTAATTATAATTCATATTTTATTTTGGCTTTTCTATTTTCATCTCTCCCCTGTTGCATTGATTTACCACTGATGCTTCTCTTTTGCTTGAACCCCCCTCTCATGCATTCGGAATGTGGCATGTTTTTTATTTATTATTACTGATGCACATCTGTGTAATACTATTGGAAACATGTTTCAAAATGTTTCTCGCTCATTTGTTTCTGCTAACTTTATTTTGCTTGTGTTAATTTGCATTAATTTGTACACAATTGGATGATGCATTTTACCTATGGGTAATCATGATTTGTTACTGTGTGTAATATGGGATTGACACAGCCTTGACAACGACCCTCTGGTCGAAACACGTGTCGGCTGTCCAACTCTCTGAATACATTTCGTCATTCAAGAAACTTTTGTTTGTTGAAATATCCATATTGAGACAATACGTACCTGTCATTGAATGATTTTTCTTGTTCCTTGAGCGTGGCTCTCCTACCCATCATAACCACTTTGATCGTTAATTTTGTCCAGCTCTGGTGGATGAGTTGGTGCGTTAAGAGTGGTTGCTGCCAGTCTTTCATACAGATCCTTCAACTTATCTCTTCACTTTGCATATTTAACTCAAGAGTGGTCAAGAGCGCACAGTACATATATATGGAATCCACAACACTCAAATCATTTTCTTTTCTGTAGTTCTTCGCTGTATATGTAGCTTGCAATTATGTTGTCATATGTTGCAGTACCGTTTTTATAATAAGCTTTCTTGAGGCCACGGCATGAGTGTTTTATTAGTTGTGCCTTTTACCCACTGTGTACTTTCTAATCTTAGGTGTGTATCTTGGTAAAGTCCTGCATAGATGTAAAAGGGAAGTTTCCCCCATAATGACAAGTTGGTTTGAACTGTCAATACTTACCAGGTTTTTTGTTAATTATTTATTTAATCACACTACAACAACAACTTCAGGCCAGCACCATCAATCACCGCCCATTTCCCCCAAAAAATTCTTCGAACTATTTCCAATCTTATACAACAATATCCATTTGATCTCTCCAGTTATAATTTGTTTCAATGTGTACTATCCTGTTATTATTTTTGATAAGTGAAGAATCTTATTTTATTCTATTTTTCTTCAAATACTACCCTCCTAGAATTGACTTGTTTTACTAGGGTTTAATAACTTTGTTAAATTTTATTACTATCGTTCTTATAATTGTTAAGCTTTCAACCTATTTTATCACCACTAAAACAAAACACGTCACTATATATATTTTTTTCACTGATTTTTTTTCATATCCCGAAACACGTGTGCACACTTTTTATATGATCGTCTTGTCTTATTCTCCTGATAGACGTATCTCATCTCTATTTTACTCTATTTTGGAGTGTGACACGCACCTTTCGTTGGCAGTAGCTACAGGAATCCATTAAATAATACGCTGTTCCAGAGTTTGATTCACTCACTATCTCCTTTTCCCTAATAAATCCTGTTGCGTTCCCTCTGTATATGTACATGCAATATGGCCCATTTCTTTATTTGCCACTTTTTTGATGCTTCAACTTACATCGTTATTCAGTTTGAGCCCTTCGGTATCAACTGTTCTCCAATTGACAACTTCGCCTTTAGTCAAAGGGGCACCTGCCAACTGTCTCAGGTAACACGTGTTGTACTACCATTCGCTACAGGAAACTCTGTGGTCTTCCGGCTAATGGTGGAAGATATCAAGCATCCGAGGGTCTAGATCTGAACCATCTGACTGCTACCAAAATGTGCAGTAGCGCCTTTGGGTGTTCTTAGGTGCAGAATGGGATTACCATAATAAATGATCTCAGACCCAAATAATCCGACAGTTTCAAAGATTGTAGCAAAATACGACTTTATTATCAGTTCAATAAAGTAGGGAAACCTGGCAAACAACAAATCGTAGCCCACACACTCTCAATATATTTCAGTTCTGCAAAGGTTATATACCCCATCATCAGCTATGACTTCATCCTATGTGGCAAATAATAAAACCTATCAGACGGAGGGATTGGTTAGGTGAACATATCTACTTATAGTTTATGTAGGTGTTAGTAACATGATTAGCTGCCCCTCATCTGGCAGGCATACCTTGAACCTCCCATTAAATATACATATATTACAGACTATAGTAGCATAACAACAGCGGATTGGCCACTGAAACAATTTATGCTCACCATTGCATATGCCCTCATTTTCTCCCAACCTTGGACATTTGGCTCCTAAGCAGCATGTAAGCAAAAAGAAACCCAGGTGCAGAGAACAATGCCAGATGACTGCCCATTTGTCCAATTAGTCTACCATCTCTGATCAGCCATGCCTCCAACCAAGGATTCTTCTTTGTACTTGGCCTTGCTGAATGTTCTGACCCCTGGAACTTTCAGGGGAGTTAAGGTACATCATTAGCTTCATCTGGGGCTTATGAATAGGCCTTGTTTTCTAGTCTGGCACCACGTGTGAAGAGACCATGATTTTATCCAACTCGCCTTTCTATTTAGTGCTATTTGATTCAATTATGTCATGTGTCATTACGCTCTTCAGCCTCTGGAGACTTGGTTGGTCTGCCTCACATATGCTTTCTTCATCTTTAATTGTTCAATACTTGGCATTCAGAAATGTTCACTCATTTACTTAATCTAACAGAAATATGTCCTGCGTATATTGCTTATCCTCGTTGACTCCCTTTGTTCCCTGCAGTTTGCTTCTTGCTGTGGCATCCTTGTTCTCTGGCCTACAGCTATTCTTCGTTTATGGCACAAAGCTGTTTTCCCGCGCTCTGCAGTTATGGTCTCTCCCAACAAGGCTTCTTGCTTACTTGTATTCAGGGCCAACGTCCATCATTTCAACATGTCATTTTACCTGTGTTATATTTTATAGTGCAGCAAGCTTCTGTGACTTATCTACCCTGCGTTTCTGCGTGTATACATTTACTACTCATCTGGCTTCTTTATCTTCTTTGTATATATGGTTTCTTCTCACTCGTTTATGTTTTTACTTTGCTTCTTTGGTTACATCTTCATTCTTTAAGTAGTCTTATATCGTTTCTGTGCATCATCGTGTATACAATTTATGAAATTACTTTGCACTTGTCACATTTCCTTTACAGCTCTTCAATGTTCAGTGGTGTCTGCAACTCTCCTATTACCACTTCAGTTCAAGGGTACATTTGGTACGGTTGTCTGAGTGCATACCGTCTCTCATACACTAGATGCAGTTTTGGATTGATACCTCGTGTTATGCAGAGTGTCTTCCTGTTCTTCATCCAGTAGGTTATATCGATGATGTACACGTCTGCTACTCTACAAGCACATAGCTGTAAGGAAAGCCAAAGTGTAAACACCCAATGAGAAAATTAGCCATTTCGATTTTGGGCATGTTGCCTGTGTGGTACACAGGCAAGAAGCACACTTCAAACTCACACTATGGGCCTCATTCCGACCCAGGCGGTAAGTTACCGCCTGGGTCGTACCTTTACCACCATGGCGTAAACTACGTTTACGCCATGGTGGTTGGCGGACTTACCGCCCCATTCCGAGGTTGGCGGGGCGGTAAGTCCCCAATCCCCATTTACCCTTCCCCATTCCCATTTTTGCCCAATAGGGCATAATGGGAGTGGGGAAGGCGTTAATTACGCCACCGTAAATTACGGTGGCGTAATTAACAACAAGGTCCCTTAGCGCCATGGATTTTAACACCTGCTAAAAGCTAAATCCTCCATGGCGCTAAGGGACCTCGGAATCAGGCGGTAAGGGTCGGCGCTGTTTACGCTGCCGTAAACCCCTT
Organism: Ambystoma mexicanum; assembly: GCF_040938575.1. NCBI lineage: Eukaryota > Metazoa > Chordata > Amphibia > Caudata > Ambystomatidae > Ambystoma > Ambystoma mexicanum. Next base: position 87,194,189 of record NC_090922.1, read on the forward strand.
ACCGCCTGGGTCGGAATGAGGCCCTATGTTTCCCACAGTGGGCTTCAAGACACATGGAATCTAGAGCCAAAACAAGGCACTCAATCCAAAGCTATCATCAGCAGTCAGGGTCTTCTGCTCAGAAAAGTAACATGATCACGTCAGAATCCTGAGTAGAACCTGCTTCCCGAGCACCCACGGTGTGGCACAATGAACTCAGTGCATGACGTCTATTTGCACCATTTCAGAAGCAGGCCATACATATGTAATATTATGTTATTCCAAATTTACAAAGCACTTACGGCCTTGAGCAGGGCACGGAGGTGCTTGATGAGAAAGAGAGAGGTTGTGAAAATAAAGGTCTGGGTCCGGAAATGCATATGTTTTTAACCATTATTTTCAATTTCAATAGTTTATGTTTCACACTAATCTAATTGGAGGGATCATTCCAAAGTCTGCAAACAGCGATTGTCCGCTCCAGGTAGATAATCTGAATGAAGAATTAATCAACAGGTTGGCCGAGGATGAACAAAGCATTATAGTTGATCTGCAGTTGGTGAAGTGGTGCTTTAAAATATGCAATCCTGAAGCTGAAAGTGCTTTATGCAGGGTGACTTAAAGACTATGCAATCCTCTTCTGGAAGCTGATGAATTTGTTGAAGAGCTGGTGGTATGTGAGAAAATTCGAGAAATTTTAGATTAGTTCTAGATTTTGTCTTTTGTATAGGCTGTAGCTTCTTTTATTTCATGGCAGTAAAGCCCAAGTTAGGAGGAATTGCAGTATTCAAGCCAAGAGCTTTGGAAGGCATTCATTAGCTATAACTGGCATGCCTGGGTGTACCAAATAGCCGAATAACGACTAGTTGGACAAGTATTCGGCCCAGCCGAATATGGACTGAATAGCTGCCTTTTAATAAAGTCATGTAAACTAAATACACACTTTATAATATGTATGTACATTGTTTATTGCATTTCTTTCTGTGTTGTCCACAGATGTTTGTGTAAACCATGAAAAGAACAAGTTATCAGAAATGAAAACATGCAATAACAGGACAGTTAGTTGGCCAGAGCCCAAATAACTAATACTAGCCCAAAAGTATAGTATTCATGTAGGCAATGACTGTAAGGATAGACTGTGATGTGTCTGCTTGTACTTTTAAACATTCGTTTTGGGCCTGCCATCTTTAGCCTTCTGGCTCCAGCAAGGCACAGAAGCATAAAAGGAATGATGACATCAACAGCACCCTGCTGACTGCTGAAGTGCTACCGAATACAAGCCCTTGGGTTGCTAAAGCCATGCTTTCTATCTGTGGTACTGAGAGGAGATGAAACATTTGAAAAATGTCTTTTCATCATCAATAGATAGTATGTTTCTTTGTGTTTCATGGGGCGCATGTTCATGGTGTTTTGGGGCATAGGAAAAGAAGCAAGCAAAAAATATAAAGGGAATGCTGAGTCCTCCATCGTTGTCAGCTGACCCCATAGGAAAGGGATCAGTACTGATTTTCAGATCTTTAATTGGCACATGCATGTTTATTTTACTTATTTGATTCACTTGTGCATCCATTTGGTCCAATGTTTCTAAATTGTAACCTTGTATCTCCCCATCTTTATTACACAAATATCAATATTCTTTAACTCTCTAATGTTGGGAGGAATATTTCTGTGGCCACAGACTGGCATCTGTCACTTTTACCCAATTCAAAGGGACTTATTTAGGCAAAATGAAAGAGTTGGAGGTCAGGAATTAAAACCTATGTTTCAATATTACAAGCACATCTCTGATGTTGGCACATTTCCCACTGAGCCATCTTACTTGCTGCATAACCTTGGCCTGTAGGCTGAATACAGTTCTTTGCTGCAGGCACACTGCCCCCTGAGCTATATTATTCTTAGTTTGGAAAATCCTGGAATATCTGCAGCAGTTATATGAATCCACCTAATTATATCACTTGGATTGGGAATTGGTGGGATTGTAACCTGTACCTTTCAGTTTACGCACACAGGTTGTCAGCAAATCAATAAACGCCTAAAGAAAATCCCTTTTTCCATTAGTGTTCCAGCTCAATAGTTTTCAACTGCAAAATACAGGACAAGAAAGAGACATCTCATTGCACATTCAAAATATTCAGAGTTTTTCTTCAGCTCACCCCTCCCCAGCAAACCAACACATTAAAGTCTGTCCAGCACCTGAAGGACTGAGACTTTGCACTTTCACACCTCTGCTCTTACTGTATTCAATCAAAAAAGTGAAAGCAGAATGTGTTTCATGGTCCTTTCAAAGGATTAACATGAATAGCTCTAGGCATAGCCAAAGCATTACTTATTGGATTTTGTAAGGGAAACTATTCGGCTTCCAGTGAAAATGTATTAAGAATTAGGCCGAATACTATCCATAAGGAACTCATGGTGACAACAGTAAACACAGGCACAAGTGATCACAGTTCATGGATGTTTATTAAACTGTATAAACGGGTGAGAGAAATGCCTAATCTAAACCTAAATCTAAGATGTGAGCAAGCTACGATCATCAAATAATAATAAGGCAGTCCTAGTGCCATTTTGTCAAATAAAAAGGGCCTTTACTAAAAAACCTATTGCCAATCCTTACCGCTAAATTACAAAATAGTGTGGGTTAATGTTCACCAGAAAAGAAAGAAAAGAGCACAAAATGACAAGTCAGGATGGTATGGCTGGGGTCTCCCTTCCCCATGTTTTTAAGCACGGGACAAGGCAGGACTTCTGAGCACAGCACACACCTGGGCCTCACTAGAACGATGTTACAGTTCAGTTCCAAAACATCAGGGCTTTCTGTGGCCAAGTCTCTGTTACACAAAGTCTCTTGCCTCAGAGGACCAATAGTGCCAAAACAAACAAAAGGTCCCTTCAATAAATCTTTCAAGTTGGGCGATTATCCTTCGCCTTAGGATCCCCCTCTTTCGGGTTTCAATCCATCTCTTAGGGTTGGCATCCCTCTGTCGGTTTCACTACAGGCTTTCAATCACAAGATCAACACACATTCACCGTGGACATCCCTCAGCCGGGGTTCACTCTTGTCAGCACAATGTTCAATGTGCTGTATCACAGTACGAGATTCACTCTCGTTAGCTTTCCCATTGGAATCGCTCTGTTGGGTTCACATAGCCATTCTAACACAATGTTCACAATCTCAGAAAGCCGGGGGGGGGATCCCTTCCCCTAGCTTTCTCTTGGCAAAGGGGTCAGAGACATTTTGATTGTACCTCAAAAGCTGAAACTCCAAGGGATTTGACGTGACTTTTGTAGGGCCACTCTGGCTCCTCACGTTGTACTCTCCTAGAGCCTCCTGGTACTTGTAGTTTCAATAAAGGGGCCAGTCAAAGTCATTCGAATTGGCACTTCTTCATCACCTGACCACTCTGCAGGTGGCCCTTCACTGGGCTTCCCAAAAGTTCCAACACACATAAGACCTTTGTTCACAAGTTCTTGCGTTCACAATATGTTACTGATTGCAACCTTCAGCTCAACACAGCCCGGCTTACTATCATCGCCCTCCGACACACCGGCTGTGTTGAACTCTTTGGCGTTTCTTGTCTCTGGAGTCAAGGAGGATACCACGGTAGCAGGCACATCTCCCTGCCTTGGTTTCAGTCTGAGAGGGCCTTGTGCACTGCTGACATCATGTATACCCCATGCGAGCTGTCGCTCCTGGTTTTATAATTCCTTTCATGGAGGCTTTGCTGCTTTGAGTTGAAAAGGGCAAGGGCATTTCCCTCCTTGTCGTCCTTTCGGGGCTCGTAGCTTTTCTTCTCCATTTGAACTGACTTCCTGGAATAGCTGTCTCCTCGTGCGTTGGCCTTGCTCAAAGTGAGCTCTCGTGTTCCGCCTTTTATCCCTGTGGGGTGGGGAAAGGGTCGTCAGGTGTATGTAGTTGTTGTCAATTGCCTGACTTTGCCTGACCCTTGTGTTGGAACATGTCAGCTAATGGCTCTGGTGTTAGTCCGTTATTTCTCATAGTGTAGGAAAGTGTTTGTGTTGAAAAAAGGGGTGGGGGTAGAGCTTCTAGGTATCCTACAGGGTAGGATGGAGAACATGTGTTACAAGGAAGGGGGTACCGTGTCTCGCCCGTAGGTGTCCCACTTCCACTCTCCGAAGACTTCCCATCCATGTGATCCTCCCCCACTGGTCCACCCCCAAGAACTGGATCCAATAGCGATTGCCGTGTCCTGGCCACCTGGCGAACAGATCTCGGGGGACTAGCGTGTTAGACACCTTCAGGTTTCTCACAAAACTCGAAGCAGAATTTCGATACAGCCCTACTGGAAAGCAAAAGAGAAATATAACATTTCCTTTTTAGCTGGCAGAGCTGAGAGAAACAGGTTTGAGTAGCTTTTTTAAATTGTATTTCTAGTGTCATCCATTGCTCCATTATGAGTGCTAATTTACGGACCTAAGGGAACGGAAATGGCATGGGGCCACGGATGGTTGGGCAAATATATGAAGAATTAGTATTGTAAGGCTTAACGCAAAACATTATTTCAGTTTTACTTGCATTCAACTTTATTTTGGCTCATGCTGTTGTTAACAAGAGACATAGAAGAAGCACAAGTCTGGCTGATGGAGGGATGATCTCCCTCAAGACCTGAGATCATCGGTATATTGTCTGCAACTGTAAAAAGAAGGCCATTTCAAAAGCAAGTACTTGTTTAGCTAATGGTTGAACATACAGGTAACATAGGAGTCAAGAAAGGTCTAATTAAGCCTTGTGCAACTCCGCAAGGAACAAGTCATTTTCGGGAGGTATAATGATGAGTGGAGACTGAGCTATTTTGTCATGACATTATTTAATCCACTGTACAGTGCAGTTGGTGATCTTCTTCCGAAACCGTCGGACCAGAACAATGGAGTGGTCAACAGTGCTGGAAGCCGCTGAAAAAATCCAACACCATGAAGGCCCGGACACTGCCACCATCCAACATTCTCTTGATATCATGCACAATGGCTGTTACTACCATTTCGCTGCTCATTCCACCAGCTTGATCGTGATCCAGAATATTGTCTTCTTCTAACGAGGGCTGCAGCAGCCATTGAGCAGCTGATTCAAGACATTGTGTAAGGAAAGGGAGACTCTAGATTGGTCTATAGTTAGAAGGATCTAAAACAATGATTTTTAAGCAGGGAACATACGTGCCCTGATTTCAGTATAGTTTGGACTGTTTCTGTTATGAATGACAGAATGATTAGAGTTTGAAGTCTAATGTAAGGGGGGCATTTTATTTAGAAATGGCAGCTGGACGTCTGTGGTGAACCACCTGCTTAATAATTGGCAATTATGTCCTCTATCTGTGTAGTGTGATGGTGGGACTATTTGTGACACGCCATTAGGGAAGTTTTTACTTTCTCAGGCCGAATTGAAAGCATCAGTCTGGAAGTGGGACACGTAGGGTTAGCTGCTCCCTTTTAGCAGAAACGCTATCATTACAATTGCGATTGATTGTGTCAGAGATCTAGTGTAACAATGATATTGCCAGAGAATGGTTCGCAGCTTAGTTTATCTAGCATGTGCAGGAAAGATTTGGAGACATTAGGAGCAGACTTTTGTAGCAAAATATTGGCATTTTGCTTTATTTATGCTGGTTTATAATGGTGAAGGACCTTTGTTAGTTTATTTTGTATCCACTTCACTCTTGGATCACAGCCATTATCGTTCTAATCTCCAAATAGCCGTCTTAGTGTTTGAAAGGGATTTTTTATAAGAATGTGGAGCGAAGGGTTGATACAAAATCGTTAGTGAAATTAGGGTCTGACCTCGGAGGTCTTTAGGGAATAAGCGTTTAAACGAGCCTTTAAGACTCTTTGTAGAAAGCTGCAGCAATATTTGTGTATACCATGTTTTCTTTATAGACCCAGTCATAGCTATTATACAACATAGAATAGATACGTCTGCTACACACCGAGGCAACACCTGGCAGCCAAAGTTCTCGATATTTTTCTTAGTAACATGGTGACAGATGTCTATTTTCACTGCCGGACGTGTATTAGCAAAAGGACCACTCAAGCCTTTTGAGTCTTTGCAGCTGTCATTAGTGAGAGTAGCAGAAAGACCAGTGTGTTCTGGTGAAGTCCAAAAAATCGCACGGAGTTTAACATCATTGCTTTTTGATTGTGAGGCCAAAAGGGGATGTCTGACGCAGCAAAGTTCCTCTAGAATAGTGAAGACTCTTACCCTGTTTAGAAATGGTGTTTACATCAGAGCAACCAAACTCAGACCACCGGAGCAAGTCAGGCAAGCTTGCCTCCAGTGCTCGCCCAGAGCACCATCAGTCAGCATGACAGCTGCACCCGTTCGCTGTGCTGCCGACGTGAATGTATGCTATTAAACGCCACCATGCGTGTCAGCTGATTAAACTGACCAGTAGGAATGCTGAGAGACATTTCACAAAGTAACTGGGATCTTGGAATGGTCAAAGTGTTCTAAAGCACTGCCAACACTATACAAAAATAACAAGTCAACTGTACAGAGAATTAGCGACCAGGCACTCTTTAAGTTTACAAGAAAAGGCAAGCTAAGGTGAGCTCAGGCAACATCCGAACTTTAGTGCTTCTTACAAGGGAACAAAAACAAGACTGGCAAATGAAAAATGTAAAAAACATGCATCCTCTCTGCATCTCAGAGTGGTCAAATGAGATTCTCCACAAAGAGCCTTGCTCCAAAATAAGGACAGGCAAGAACATTAAAGAGTTTTAAAATCTGCCATATATTTCATTTGATTAAACTGGTTGTCTGAAACCCAAAACAGTCTTGGTCCTGGGGCCAATAGACGTGAACCAACATGAACTGTTAAGTCGCAATCCATCTGGAGGGTAGAACACCAACCCCAGGTATTTTCAGTGTTTTTGGCCTCTTCAATGACGTGCAGCTTTGTAGGGAAGCGCATACAGAGTTGACTAGGAAGCAGATCAGACAGGAAGCTTGGGACCACTATATGCAGGTCCCTTTCCTCCATACCCTGAGACATTCTACCCAATGGGACCGGGGGAAGAGAGCTTTATTATAGCATCGAAACAATGTTGCCATCCTTTAAATGTCCATCATTAAGTGGGCCCTTCAAAAGCCACAGTCCCCGCCTCCCAAGACATCGCCCTTGGCTTTGCCATTCATTCCTTTTCTTGGGCCAATGGGCCTGGATGCTCGCAACACACGTTTTTTTTTTCCTCAGCTCTGCTTTGGGTTTCCTCTGCCATGTAAAAAGTGGGGGGGGGGGTGCTCTGCCTCATCATGTTATAAACAGCATGTCATGGTCTCTAACTGTTGCTTGTTATTCTTTAAGTGTCTAGACCCACAGCATCAGTGGGACACATAATTCATTGTTGAAAGTAAGTTTTCAACAGAGCTCCTCTGGACAACCTCCAAGAGTTTATTGGTATGAAGAAAAAGTGCACGATGAGTCATCGTGTGTAATGGAGCCCCTCAGGACTTTCCAGAGAGTGCCAGTCCCAGATGGGACCCTCGAGGTCCTCATGCTCGGATAGCTGGGGGTTTCCCCAAGAGTCCTAATTGGGTGGTTATTTCTATCGCTCAAGGAGGGATGTGACTGCTCACTCAACTGAAGTTACTCTTCTAGAGACTATTATAAGGATCTGAGGTTCCCCCGCTAAGCAAGAATGGCAACTGTGACTCAGCGGCACCTCATATCGGTAATGGGTTATTTCTAACGCGCTTAATACCCAGAGGTTTCTAAACTGACAGGGGATCGAACCTGTGTTGCTCAGCGTCGTCTTGTTTTCAAGACAAGCGCCTTGCCGCTGAGCTATCCTCCCAAGACTGTAACAGGCTCATGTCTAGCATCGTTAGCACCAGGTGTTTGTCTCGATCCTCTGCTGGGCCTGACTGAACTTTTCCTGCCATCTCCCAGTGTAGCTAAAGAGGAGATCAACAGTCTCTGCTCGACATTCCTTGAACAGGCGAGAACATTGCATTATTGCACCGAGATAGGAAATCCCCTGCCTCCACGCTATTTTGCACTCGGTCTGCAATCTTTAAAAGCTCATTATGTGTGCTGGTTTGCGAGTTTCCTGTTTAACCTAAGGGCTAAGTGTCTCGCGAGCCCCCTTTAAATGAGTAAATGCACACATGGGCACCAATTGACTGAATGGTGTTCCTGTGACGGCCGTTCGCCGGGTGATTTCATCCGTCCCATATTTTGTTTTCCTACACTAAGTGCTTTGAGGAAAACGTGTCTAATTGCATTACTACATGAAATAAATTGTCAAGCGATGGTCGATGGAAAAAATATGTGTGCTCTGCACTCGACAAACAAGCTGCAAACGCTATGTACTCTTACATTTAAAGAGCACTGCTGATGCTTGACAAATGTGTTGTTAATTAATTAACTTTTATGGTTTTAATTTCAGTGGTTGTTGCAAGTTTAATTGACTGTGCTTTCTTAGGGTTTCTGGTTATTATTCACTTATGATGGATTTTTTACTTTCAGAATAAAGGAAATACTGACTGGCTGATTTCCTCTCAGTCCTACTCAAAACCTAGTGCTTCGCGAGCAGCTCACCCTAAACCCTCACGTCTTGCCGTAGGGAAACGTGAAAGTCATCCAGGCCTCTCAGAAGCAGTCACCCCCCTGTCAGTGCAAACACGAGTGCCATTGATGTAACTCCAGGAGCGGGCATCCTTGGCCATGCACCTTAAACAATGTTCTAACCTTCCTAAGTGTCCTGGAACTTTCTGGTCACCTGACTGAGTCTTTTCTTTCTCATCTAGTAACATTGGACGTCCACAGGAATTCCGAACTGCCCCCACCCTCAAATCTGTTGGCAGAATGCCATTCTAATGGGTTGTGACATACTTTTCCTCCTCAGAAATCCGTCCATCATCACTGACGTCCTCTACTGCACTGGCAGCTCTTAGTGATAAGCCTTTTGAGCCCATGGCTACTTCTGACATGTGTCTGGTCTCCTCGCATGGAAAGGAAAGACATATTTCCTATTGCCCGTCACCCCAGCTAGCAGTTTAGGGAAGTGTGTGCTTTGGTCAGCAGGTAAACCCTTCACCATTGTCTACAGGTCGTTCTCCAGACACATCCTCCTTTCATCTCCACAGTGTTAACAGCATTTCATTTGCATCAGGACCTTTCACTTCTTTAACTCCTTATCAGAAGCTGAGTGGCGTCTGTGCTTTCTGGATGTAAATGAAGCCCACAAGTCATGGTAGAACTAAAGCAATTTGATCTTCTGAAAGATTGTTTGTTCGCTTTGGAGAAGCTTCAATGGCAAACCGGCCTTCAAGGCTGCAGTCCCCCAAAGGACCTTTGGGCCATGTGTCTGTAAGATTCCCTTCAGCTGCATTCCCATGGGATGCCATCACCTGAGTGCCATCCCCTGAGATGCCACTTGTGCTTTCCTTCTTCTTTCTCTAACCGTTAGCTACAAAGTTCTGACGAAGGAGCTGAGATCCAAATATGGATTCTGTGTTTTTAGTAGAAGAAAGAAAGTTCCTCCACAAAACATAGTAGAAATGTAGGAACTAACTGGCAGAGTGAATAAAATAATGGAAGTATTGAATGTCAGAACTCAGAAGATCTTTCTCAGGGTCCCAGCAAAACAATGACTTTGGGCTAAGCCGAAGGCTCTGGACTGTAGAGGTGAGAGCCGTCTCACAGGATCAGTAGAGAAGTGCTGACTGTGGGAGCATGTGGAATGCTGGCTGTACTCCGTGACGGTCTGTGGGCATGCTGCATGATGAGTCTTCTATCTGGATCAGAGCACCACTGACTTCCAGCATCTCTGTGCTCATTCGGTGGACCCCAACTCTTTGTGGTTGGTGTCATCTTTGTTTCTCCCACCTTGCCCCCAGCTGAGTCTCCGTAGTGTGGAAAGGAGCATGGCCCCTGAACAGCAGGTGAGCTCCCAGGGAGAGTGATAAGGGGGATTCATTTCATGCCAGACCTTGCCGGCAGATGCCACTGAGCGGTATCGGAGCCATGCATGGGTCCACGGCTTTATAGCTCAATCGCGACCTAGATGTGTGACATTATTGCATGAACGGAACGGCAGTTCCAGGTCTGCTGCTCTATTTGTTCAGGTTGTGCTAAAAAAAAGAATCCAAGTTATGCATAGTTCCATCAACCCTTCGTCTTCCAGTACTTGGGAATCTCCCAAGGATGGAAGAAAGGGGCCAGGAGTACAAAGGTCACTACACTGAATAATCTTTTTTCTTAAACTAGCTTTATTCGGTTAGCATCATTCATGCATGTACGAATCAAACATTAGACAAACATTTTAGATATTACACATGATACATTGAACTAAATACACTAATACATATTGGATGTCAAACTATCTCAGTCCTATCTTAATAAGTGGGTTGACACAAGTACCTAAGCGTACATTCATACATAGCAGCATTTGTAATAAGTGTTCAAATCCTATAAAATACATAAGTACATACCAGAATTTGTGAGACAATATCAAAACAAAAAAATTCCTTTTTCTCCACTCCCCTTGCTGGCTGACTTGTTCGTGGCTAACTATGTGGAAGGACTACCATTACCACAGAAGTGGCGGTGACTGTTGGGACGATGTGCCCTTGGAATTGCCCTTGCCTGCCTGCACCAGAGCGCTGAAGCAGCGCTCCAGCGACATGTGCGTCACGCGCAAAGCGTATCACCATCTGATGAAATGATGACTGGCGGCATGGCATCTGTGGAAGGGCGTCAACACAGTGTACATCAGTTTGAAGAGTCCATCAACACCATCTGTTCACTGGTGGCTACACTGTTAATTCTGGTAAGCACACACTACCCTTAACTACAGATAGACCGCTACGGTGCACTAAGGGCCCAAATAACGCCAAATACACTTTCTCGCTGGCAAACACGTGTGCACCTAAAGTCACCCACTTGTTTGCACCTTTGGCTGGGACCACTGCCAATACCACCCACTTAACCAACTCCAGCTTTGCGAACCAATTACCCTTATCATCTGTCCTCGGCTACCTTGCCTCTACCCTCCCTTCCTGCCCCCTCTCTTGCTCCTTCTTCACCTCCCTCTTCTACACCGCCGCAGGGCGTACCTCTGATCTGTACCCCTCCCCGGAAATCCTTCAAGGATGGCAACCTTCTCCACATTGCCACACTCAACGCTCGCTCTGCCATCAGGCATTCCTCTGATATCTGCCGCCTTCTTGAGGAACTGGACATTGACGTCCTCGGTCTTACTGAGACATGGTTCACGGCCAGCTCTGTCACCAGCTTTGACACACTCCTACCTGATGGCTACAAGATCCTCTCCCTGCCAAGACCCAACCGTGCAGGGGGGGTAGCCCTTATCTTCCTGGAGTGGATTCCTGCCACTGTCACTCCTACGCAGACCTACTCCTCTTTTGAATGTCTTGTCTGCCGACTCTCTCTCTCCTAGCCATTCCCTTACCGTGGCTACTATCTATCGGCCACCTGGTCAACTTTCCTCCTTCCTCTCTGAGTGGGCTGACCTCTCCTCCTCACTCCTGTGCTCTACCACTCAACTCCTCATTCTTGGTGACTTCAACATCCACCTGGATGCCTCCTGTCCCCCCACTGGACTCTTTCGTGACCTCTGCGACTCTCTCTCACTCTCTATTCTCCCGTCTGGGCCTACTCATTCTGCAGGGCACACTCTTGATGCTCTGATCTCTTCTGACCTTCCCCTCTCTGTCCCTCTCTCCACTCCTCTCTCCTGGAGTGATCACTTTCTCCTATCCTCCCACCTCACCCTCCCTACCCCACAGGCAAAGCCACCCTCATCATTGCCACCCACCTTCTCGGTCATTCGACCCATGAAGCGCGTGTCAGTTGCGGCTTTCGCTGCCACCTTCTCGCCCCCCCTCCTCCTTCGGCTGACTCCCACCCTGACACAGCCCTCTCCTTGCTCCACTCTGCTATATCTGATACTCTTGATATCCTTGCCCCTGTCATGAAAATCCGCCTGAAGCCCAAAGCCAAATGTAACTCCTGGTATGATTCGGATCTCGTCACCCTAAAACGCAAGTGCAGGGTGGCAGAGAGGAAATGGCGTGCTTCATGTTCATCCTCTGACAAACTGGCCTGCCGCCTGCTCCAAAGGCAATACCATTCTCTCTGTTCTCACCAAGAAGAGAGCCCTTATCCAAGCCCGCATCTCTGCGGCATCTAACAACTCGGCTGAGCTCTTTAAAATCTGCAAGGAGCTTGCCAACCCTGCTGCAGTCTCTACCTCTCCTGTCCCCTCCCAGGCCCTCTGCACTGCACTGGCCTCCCACTTCATCTCTAAAACTCAGGACATCCTGTCCTCACTCTCCTCCTATAACCTCCCCCCCTCTCTTCCCTGCTCCTCCTCTGGCCCTTCTGCAGCCACCCCTCCTCCCTCCTTCTCTGCCTTTCCTCTTTTTTCTGCTGACGAGGTTTCCAGACAAGTCCGATCTATGAAAGTCTTGTCTAAATAGATTCACCCCTGTTCCTCCAAAACTATCAAGGACCACATCGACTCCCTGGCTCCTGCCCTGGCTGACTTTTGCAACCACTCCTTCGCCTCTGGAGTCTTACCATCCCCCCTCAAGCACTCCCTTGTGCACCCTCTCCTTAAGAAACCCTCTGCCGACCCCTCCTGTCCGGCTAACTATCGCCCAATCTCCATCACTCCCTTCCTGGGCAAGCTCCTGGAGAAACTGGCCATCTCCGAGCTTAACCTCCATGCTGAAGCTGTTGACAGTCTCCATGACCATCAATCTGGCTTCAGAGCGGCCAGAAGCACGGAAACTGCTCTCCTGAACATCCGTGAGGATCTGCTCTTAAACCTCGACTCCAACACTCCGTGTGTTCTCATTCTGCTCGATCTCTCTTCTGCCTTTGACACTGTCAACCATGCCATCCTGCTCAACCGTCTCCGTGATAACCTGGGTATCACTGGTCAGGTTCTGGCGTGGCTGACCTCTTTCCTTTCCAATCGACCCTCCCAGGTCCAACTTGGGTCCTTCCTCTCTGACATCTTTTTCTCCACCTGTGGCGTTCCCCAGGGATCTAATCTCTCTCCCTGGCTGTTCAACCAGTATCTGGCACTCCTTGCCCACCGCATCGCCGCCCTCTGCCCCAACTTTCAGTGCTATGCGGATGATACCCAGCTCATTTTCAGGCTACCCTCGGCCTCCTCCTCTCCCTCCCTCATCTCTGACTGTCTGTCTGCTATCCAGGATTGGTGTGCTGCCAATGACCTCTGCCTTAATGCTAGTAAGACTGAGATCCTACTCATCGGCACACCCACTCCCTCCTTCCCTGCAGCTCTCTGGCCGGCCTCTCTTGGCCCTCTTCCTGCTCCTACCTGCAAGGCAAAAAACCTCGGGGTCATCTTCGACTCCACACTCTCCTTCTCTCCTCATATATCTGACGTCTCTAAGAAGTCACATTACCAGCTGCACCTCCTCAGAGGTATTCTTCCCTTCCTCTCCTTCCCCCAGAAGCTCACTTTCTCCCGAGCCCTGGTTCTCTCGAAGCTGGACTACTGTAACAGCCTCTATCTTAATCTGCCCTCCTCCACTCTCCGCCCTCTGCAACTCATCCAGAACAGAACTGCGAGACTTGTCCTTGGCCTCAAGCCCAGGGACCGTATCTCTCCAGGACTGAAATCTCTACACTGGCTCCCAGTGGCTGCGAGGATTAAGTTCAAAACCCTCTGCATTGTCCACAAGGCCTTCTGGGGCCTGGGGCCTAAATACCTTCAACTCTCTCTTCCTAAATATCTTCCTTCCCGAGCCCTACGCTCATCCGTCTCCAACTCCCTCAGGGTCAGCCGCTTCTCGAAGCAACGAGCTGGGGGTAGATCTCTCTCCGCGGCAGGTGCCTCCCTCTGGAACAGCCTTCCTGCCTCCCTGAAACTTGAGGAGAACCATCTCCGGTTCCGGAAGCACCTCAAAACCTTCCTCTTCGCTTCTGCTTTCTCTCTCCCTCTCCCCTGCTAAATTCTTCACCAAAACTGCACTGATCCTGCAACTGGGCCACTCTCACCGACCTCGGTCCTGGACCCAGTCACTCTTCACTTGCACTGCCTCCCTGGCAACCCCTGCACTGCGGGACTGTCTCTGTATCACTACAGCCCCCCCGCCCCCTCCCCAGCACTTGTCTGCACTTACCTTGCACTTGCCACCAGCTGGCCCTATTTATTTATTATTTTATTTCTATTCTACTATTTGTATTGCACTCCCCCCTCCCCCTCCCCCTTCCCCTTGCATTTTTCCCTTCCCCCTACCCCTGCACTTGCGCGGTCTGAATGACACCTGGCCTAGTAGGATCGTTGTCTGTCTTCCCTTTGTTCCCCCCTCCCTGCCTCGTCGCGCCTTGAAACACTTGTGTATAGGCGCGTTACAAATGCCATATCATATCATATCATATATCCTTGGCTTGCCTAGGTAGTAAAATGACTAGCTCTATCACTGTTACCGTAACTACTAACTCCCAACATAGAACGCATAACGCTGACTGCAACGCTGCCAATAGAGAAGTGATTATTTTGCCTGACTTTGGCCAAATTAATGATGCTGATACTGTACATCCTCTTGCAACTCTCCTAAACATACCGACACGGCTCTTAATTGCCATACTAAAGTCAAAGATATCTCAGCATCTGCAGTGTTTGTGATAGCGCCGGATGTTACGAAATCGCTTCCGGAATTGGCTTCAGAAGCGTCCAACGAGGAGCCGACTGCTGCAATACCAACATCCAATGCTGCCACTAAAATAGCACCTGCACGGTTGGCTGCATTTAGAACAAGGACATAGGATAAACGAGAGCAACTGCAGGTGTATGTATATCTCTCGTTATTCCTCTCGCCTCCTCCTTACAGTACCTCCACTTTCATGACCTGGGCAGTCGGGCACTGCTGGCCCCCCACCTGGCAAGACACATAACCTCCCGTTGTAGCCCACCTCGGCTAAATAACTGAGACCACAGCAGCTTTTCCTCGTTTGTGGCATAACAAGGCCGCAGTTTATTTTTAACATTTTACTCTATCACTTCACACCAAACAATAACATCTTCAATACTACTACAATCCCAGACGATCGGCAGCCCCTTTTCGTTTACACATTCCTTGGCACCCTCTTTTCACCTTTTTTCTGTCCCTTCATTAATTTACAGTCAGCTCTCTTTTACTTATCCATTCCTTTCCAGCCTATTTAGGCCACCACTCCCGAACCCCCATAGCCTCTCTGTCTGGGCAACACACATTGGCTGGCGCCGCTGATGGGCTGCAGTGAGTGCAGTTATGCTTTTCTTTTCCACCAGCCCAAGCTGAAAGCTGACGACTATTGGGGGTGCCCCTCCCTGTTATACCAAGCAGCCACGCCTTGGTAGACTAACAGGGGCCAATGACCCTTGGCTCCTTCAGGAGGTTAGTTTAGGCACTGCTCGATCGACTGAGTTACCGCCACAGCAAAAAGGGGTTTCAGCCACTTTGCCGCAACGACTCATGCCAAAAACTGCCCTACGATTCTTCCATCCTCGCCTTCTCATGGTGCCCACCCAGCTCCGAAAAAGAAGTACCAACCCAAGCCTGACAGGTGAACCCCTCCTTCTCGTACTACCCAGGCACTCCTAGCGACCTCAGCCCGAATGAGCTTCCCTCCCCAAGACCCTAGGAATCATATCTGACCATGAGAACTTGCAAGCCTCCAAGGCCTTGCTCAATGTCCACTTCGTCTGATTCCTTCCTTACCCAACAAAATGGGAGTTGGTCTAACCCAAGGCCCTCTTCCTTCATTCTCCTTGACCCATTGCCCCTTTTTTCTTGATCCGTCTTTACCCCATAGCCGGATAGTCGCCTCTTTCCCCTAACACTCTATGTCATCCTCCCTAGGGCCGCCCCTCAATAGCATCCCGGATACTCCCCGTCATAAAACAATCCCAGCAGAGGGCGCTGTGTCCCATGCATCAAGAGGGTTGGGGCTGCTTCCCTCACCCTAAGTTCTACCACCATTCTCCTTTGCTTGCTCGCTCTGCTTGGTGACATGCTGTTCCTTACTTCTACACTGGGCAGCCATGTGGTCTCTGCTGCAAATACTGCACACGTTCCTGAACTTGCACTTTGCTCCCCATGTGCAGTTCCCTTTTTCAAATTTTCAGTAGGAGGTTTTCCTTCCTGACTCGGTGGTATTTACTCTTGTTTGGCTGCTGCGCCCCTTCCGGCATGCTCTTGTGCCCATTGCTAGATATCATCTTATGGATGCATCCTGACACATCCTCGTCGTCCCAGTTCATGCTGGGAATCATTTTCATCTTCAACCTGAAGCCCTCATCGTATCTGAGTTAAGCGCCCCCCCCCCCCATATTCCTCATAAGCCTCATGGATGTGCAGCTTGTATTGATCAGGGCAGCTGCGTCACCCGGGTATTTCTCCGCCATGATGGAGGTGTACCTCCTGAAAGCATATAGCCAGTTTTTGATGTTCTTTTCCTTCCTCACTCTCTTCCTGCTATCACGCCTGTCGTCCTCCTTCTTGGCCTCCTTTACTATGTACAGCCCCACCTGCTCCAATTCAAGTAAAGTAAAAATGTCGATAAACACTTGCTCCATATTTTCTCTTTAATGTCCAAGGGCACGTGCCACACTAGGCCTGCCACCATTGTAGTCATGGGTGTACACCCTGGGCCCCTCCTGACCCCTACTGCTGAAGCAAGCCTTTCTGCCCCTTGGTTGCCCCTTTGTTTGAGCCCCCATGCCTTCCCAGGCAATCCCACAGGTAGTGGGCCGGCTTCCACCCTCTTCCCCTGTTCACCCCTGTTTAGGTCTGGAGTTGCACAACCCCCAGTGGCAGCTGAGTAGGTATTGCAGGGCTCTTCGCCTGCACCCACCGCCGAACATTGCTGCATTGTTTCCCTCTATGGCGGGCCTGCCTTGCTCCCCCAGCTCTGCGCTTGTGCTCCGCTCCCCATTCACCCTGGCCTGCAATACACAATTATCCCTGCAATTATTCCCATTATCAAACTGCCTGCCATCCTGCAAACCCCACAGCGCATGCATTTCTCCCATATTTGTAACCCTCTCACCCAAAGCGTCTGGTCTGCCGCCGCATTTTAGGGCCCCTACCGTCTTCTTAGCCCTGGCGTTCACCTGCTGCTTCTGCTTCGGTGCATCCGTCTCCCTATTAGCTTCTGCTGCCTTCCATAATGTCTTCCTGGATCTTTGCGGTCTCTTGGAAGCTGGTGGGTCTCTCTCCTCTTCCATGCTTTCCTTTTTAGCGCTGCATCCATTCTCTCCCGCGCTTAAGAATACTTCCCCAGTGTCTCACTTCCCTTCTCCTTGAACTCTGGCTGCCCACTCTTCAGGGGGGCGTCTGGCACACAATTCATGCCCTCTGTATCTTCCAGCACTATCAAGGTCTCTTTCTCTTTCTCTTCCTTCTCTGTTGCCTGCGCTATGAGTCAATCCACATCCTTTGTAGGTGCTCTGATTCTCGTTACCAGGTCCGCCATCTCTTCCGGACTTTCCATTCTCCCTTCTAGACTCTGATCTTTATTGAGCTATTTCCTGCACACAATTCTTGACCGGTTCCCCCAAATAAGTCTGCTGCTCACTCCACTCTAAGCAAGGTCCTTCTTCTACTTCTGGTGCCCCTGCATGCTGGAGCCTTTATGTCTGTTGCTTGCAGTTCCTCTCAGTCTTTATGCCAGCATTTGTTCTTTGTTTATTTATTCTTTTCCTAAAAGTATTGCGACGAGGAAGATGAGTGATTATGCACATGAGGCACCAGGGTTCATTGCGTTCTTCTGTCCTTTTCTCCAACACAACATGGCTGCCGTGCAGCCCCCAGAAGGTAGGGTCCTTCTATTATTTCTCTTCCCTCTGAATTGTAGGCCAAATCCTCTTCCTCACTTGAGATGGCCAGCTGTGCTCCGGCCGCGTTCCTATGGCCTTTCCTCTACTGCATAAGAACACAAACGTGTGTTTCCTTTGATGTGATTCATGCCCCCTTTGATGTGCCGCTGGCAGCGGAGGGCCAGGGACTCACCCGGGTCTCCCGTTGCTTGCACTGCGCACCCCCAGCATGTCGCTATCGCCGCCTGCCCGCACACTGCTCCTCTCACTTCCTGGGGAGCACATAGGCACACGTGGAGACTGCTGCACTGCTGCCGCCCACCTTGGTGGCCCGATGCAAGATCCACTTCCCGTGGTCCTACCCGCACAAGCCTGGAATCCTGCACCAAGCGGTGCACGCGGTGAATGATCTTGTGGGGCAGCACAGCCCGGCCGTGCGGCATTGGTTCCCTAAAATCTGGAGGTGAGATCTTCCTGGGGGGCAGGGGGCGCTGCAGCTGGATGCCTGGTGAAGGGCCCGTCCCCGTTTGCTCCCAATCTGCTTCTCCCAAAACGCTGACACACAGGACAACGCTGATCCTGGCGGGCGAACGCACCAGCGAAGGTGGCATGGCGGGCGCCGCCCCTTAGTGGGGGTTGCCCAGCCTACCTCCTCCCCCCACGACTCAAACAGGTCAGGGGGCAGGGATGGGGGGGGAAACACGTTAGCCCGCCCCCGGAAGAGGACGGGAGCGCGCGAAACGTGAGGGGCAGGGAACCGAGGGAGAAGCAGGCCCCATAAAGGCACGGGTTTGTTCAGACCCCATCACATTCTTGTAAGAGGATTCAATCCAGCACTACAGCTAAGTCAATGCCTAGTCTGGGATACTGAATGGAAACCCTTATTGATATATCTTTATGTCCAGTTCATGAGTTCTGGATGACTACCCCTATATAACACCCCTCTCTTGGAACCCCCCTGACCCCACTGAGCCAAGAAGTAGTTCTGTTTTGCAAGTTTAAACGGTTTATTTGAGAATGTAAACAATATATATATATATCACACTTTATAATAAATTAATAATTAATATCACACTTCAGAACATGAGCAGTTAACAACAATGGGCAATGTTCTACTAATAAACTGGTTTGATTACCCAGGAGTAGTATAAAGGATGAGGTAGCACGCTTGGGAATAGGAACAGAAGAATAAGGTGGTAGAGAATGCTTTATCTAGTTTCAGATGGAAGCAATGTTGAATGAAAATGCAATACAGAAAATACTCAATATGATTTCAACAAAACAATGTAATCACTTTTCTCTGGCAATCCACTCTCCCCCTTATGCAATGTAAGGAAATTAAGAGGAGAGCACACAGTTCTTAGAAATGCAATCAAATGTAATTTAGTTCACCCCAGCAAGCTTAGACTACAGAAGTTTGAAACAAAGGCCCAAAATGCTTTTATATGTGCTGGCAATGAAGTGAGGAATATGCTGAAAATGGTTTTAATTCCCTTTAGGAGGTTCAGGGTGAGTGAAATATACTTGGGATGAGTTCAGGCTCACTTTAGCAAGGATCTAGGAGTAACTAGCAGGTTAAACGAATTTTTGGCAAAGGAAAGCAAGGAAGCTGCTGTTTTCACACGTGGCTGGATTTTTAACCAAATCGCGAATCATGATTACGGCAAAAGTATAAGGAGTCGGTTCTAAGCTTGTTGAAAAGCTGAGATTCTAAGCTTTCAGAGGAAAGTTAAACCAAGTTCCTAGCCCAAACGGTTCCAGAGATACAGACGATTAAATAAAGGTAGTTTTTCGGATTTGAAATTTTTAAAGTTCAAAGCGACAGGTTACAGCTTGCAGCTAGAAAATGACAGGTGACAGCTTTTAGAAATGACAGGTGATAACTTCTAGGAGGCAGTTCTGGTTAGATTAAAATAGATTGAATTATATTATTTTAACTAAGAGATTGGTTCTGCACAGTTCTGCTAGGTACTCACAATATATTTTGAATTAGGCCTCCCCACGGATCTGGTCAGGTTTTGGACTGGACTCCGGTTCTGGCCTTGGCACTTCACAGTGATCTGGGTCAGCTCTCTGGTTCTGCTAACAGCGGTCTGGGTCACTCTGGACCTCTGGCCTCTGGTTCTGGACACTGCGCTGCTTTCTCTGGGTACAGCACTGCTTCTGGATGTTTCTGGCACAGGATTTCAGGCCAGAATCAACACCTGGGTCCGGCTGTGAATAGTCTGCAAATGATTTTTGGGCCTGCTGACAAATACTTTTGCTTGCAGTGGGCCTTCTTGGTTCAAAGTTCTGTAGTCTCTGTTTAGCTTGGAAGTCTAAGTGTAGGATCTCTGGATGTGAAGTCGCCGGTCAGCATGCTCCGCAGCAAATGGAATTGAATGTCCCTACCTGTCCCAGCAGTCTCTTTTCATGTGTTTTGAAAGTGGGTGGAGAGGCTAGCTTTCTAGGCCCAACCCCTTCAGAGTTCTGATAGGTTGGATGATTCTTTGCGTTCTCACTGGAGAGCAGGATTGTGTGTCAGAATTATGTCATTTAATGACTTGCAGAAAGGACACTCCCCTGTCAAATTGCACACAAATCTATATTTGATCAAAATACACATTTCTCAAATACATAGTGGTTTGTCATTGCATGCACCTATCACATAAGGTATGCTCTGTTCAAACTCTGCTCTTCCTGAGGGCTTGCATTAAAAAATGGCAACTTATTTTCGATTTTAGTGGGTTATGCAACCTTGGTTCTTCATTAAAAATTATACACATATACACGGCCTGTCCTTACATACTCCAGTAAATTCCCATGTCTCTAGCTTAAACACCGAGTCTGTAGTATCCATAAATAGCGGGGTTTTGCCCCAGAACATCACACAAATTCCCAACGCGTCTTAAAACGTGCACAGAAAATTCACAAGAATTATGGTATCATTTAAATAATTTTGACAAGTCCGCACTGTAAGTTATACATCTTTCTTAGAATCATATTCTGGCCAACAGGGGTGTGTCTTTTCAGGTCACATGGTGTAGAAACCAGTTTATCCAGTTTCTGCCAAGCTCAGAGACCCTGCCCCTCCCAGCTTCTGCCAAGAGGAAGCTATTTTACGGTCCCCCTAATAAACCATCTGCCTGGGCCCTGGAAGGCCCATTGTTCAAGAGGAAGCCATTTATGGCCTCCCCCCAATAAACCCTCTGCCTGGGTCCTTTGTTTAGTCTCTAGCAGTCCCTTGGTAATTCAATCAGAGAGGGGTAACCTCCCCTCAGAATGCAGCCAGGCCTGAGAACTGCTGTGGATCCAGTTTCACTCCAATTGGGGGGAAGTTGTCGGGCAGAATCCAGTTCCTTAAGCCATGCCCCAGCTATTGTCACTTTTAGTTACCCAGTTTTCTGCATTCAACGTTTCAGTTTAAGCCGCTGCAGACCTGCAGAGCTCCGCCAGTCTTGTTATAAACCTTCAAGTCACTTCAGAATATAACTTTACATTGTATCCACCTCTTAGTAAGTCTTTCTTTGGCCTGCTTTGGGTTCATTTATTCAGTTTTACACAAATGTCTGGTGTTGTTTTAAAACGCCGGCTTTCTGATAGTGGTGAGTACCTTTAATGCAACCATTTTTGGGATTTAAGAAAATGAATTCCCCACAGTTCTAGGTTGCTTTTGGCAATCAGCATTGCCATTCCCTATGGTTTCAGGCTACTGTGTGGGTAGCCCATGGTGGTTTTAGGCAGTGCCCTTCTGTGCCCATAACATCGACAAAAATGGGTGGCAGCCTATTCTTCATGCATTTCCCTGTGCATTTTCTGGGAAGCTCTGGCCATCATGATGTTTTCAATGCCAGTACTGCACAGTTTGTGTGGTAGGGCTCGGATGCATGGGTAAAAACATCCCACAAGCCCCCCTCTTGCGATGGCCATTCTGTTTCACTGATGGAACTCGCAAGATCTGGGATGTTTCCTCATCTTCTTCCAATAGATGGCACAGTTCAGCATCTTTTTCTCCATCCGGTCGGATCGATCGGTTCTCCTCGCCGGTCCTGATGGGAAGATTGGCGGTACCCGGGCCCCTTGCGTCTCTGCTCCCAGTCTCTGGATCGTCCTCCCTGGCCAGTCTCAAGGTTTTCTTTCTCCTAGGACGACAAAGGAAGAGCGGCAATACCTATTCATGGACATTTATCCCCCACCATTGATATAGTGGGGTGGCATATATATTTTAGAACTCAACAGATATGAACATGCACATTTTTTTAAATTAAGAGACAGGAACACATAAACTTGAGAAACACAGAATTTGATAGGCTATATGTAGGATCTTTTAAGTTTGGAACTGAATTACTCTGGAGCGGCCCCCTCTGGTATTGCAGAGGACTCCTCCAGTTGCTGCCGAGTGTGCCTGGGATGGCAACACTTTAGCTGATTTATATGTACCCACTTGTCTTCCCCCTCTGCCAAACCGCCTTTGGGGATGCGGATCTTGTAGGCCACAGGGGAGATCTTGTCTATAATCTCAAAGGGTCCCTTCCATGTAGGCAAAAAATTTCGCTGTTTGGCCTGGTTCCTTTGGAAATTGTATAAATAGACCCGGTCCCCCACCTGATATTCCTTCCTGGAAGTTTTCAGGTCATAGTGGGTCTTCATACTCTCAGCTGATCTTTCTAGATTCCGCTGAGCATAGGCAAAAGCATGTTGAAGGTGTTTCCTTAAATTCTCCACATACTCATGAGTTGTGGAGGCATTTATTAGTGTCTGCTCTTGGGTCCTGTAGAGCAAATGCTGCGGAAGCACCATCTTGCGACCAGTCATCAACTCGAATGGTGACATTTTGGTTGCAGATGAAGGGGTAGATCTGATGGCCATTAGGACCAGAGGTAATCGGATATCCCAACTTGGCCCAGAATATGCCACAAACCTCTTTAATATGCTCACAGTGGTTCGGTTATATCTCTCTACTGCCCCAGAAGAAGCTGGCCTGAAAGCAATGTGTAGCTTTCTCTTGACCCCCAGTATCTCCCACATCTTTGTCATTACTTCACTGGTGAAGTGGCTACCCCTGTCTGACTCAATCCTTTGAGGTAGACCAAAATGGGAAAAGATGTGGTTAATCATCAGGGCAGCTGCTGTTTCTGCCTTGCAATTTGGGGCTGGGAGATATTCCACCCACTTGGTAAACAAGCAGGTAACGGTCAACATGTACTTGTTTCCTCTAGACGAGCGAATCACAGGGCCTACAAAGTCGATTTGCAAATCTGACCATGGCAGTGTCATCCCCCTCTTTTGGAGGGGTGCACGGTGCGTGAGGGATGATGGCTGAAATTGTGCACACACAAGACACCCCTTCAAGTATTGGTCAAGGTCCTGCCCCATGTGTGGCCAGTATGCAACCTCTCTTAAGATTTCCAGTGTTGTGTGAAACCCCCTATGACCGGCGGTGGCCGCATCATGGGCGTGACGTAACATCAGGCTTCGGAATGAGGTAGGAACCACCCACTGATCGTGGCCAGCTTTGGATTTCCTTACCAGCAAACCGTCTTGGAATCGGAACATTTTTGGACATTTCATCAACACTATTAGGTCCTCTTTCCCAATGTAATCGGTATCCGTCAGGGGAAAGTTCTCAGGGTCCTCAAGGTGTTGGTAAAACTTACCGATAATTGGATCCCCCTTCTGAGCTGTAATCAAATCAGCATCAGGGGTCTCCTTGCTCCATCGGGCAGTTGAAAGATCATTGTGAGCATTTGTCTGGGACCTAGTGATAGCAGTGACCTGGATTTCCCCCAACAGGGACTCAATCTCAATTAGATCCCCTTGGATGGCCCCGGTTTTGGCCAGCTGATCAGCTAAGTCATTTCCAGTTTTGTCTGGTCCCTCTACTTTGGAATGACCCTCAATCTTTTTCCAGTAGATGGTCATCCCATTTCGATGTGGCCAGATCATCAATGTTTTGGATCAACTTCCCATGTTTCAAGGGTTTGTTGTTAGCACATAACATGCCTCTGGTTTTCCAATTAACCAGGTGCTCCACGAACCCGTTCCGTACATAATCCGAATCTGTGATTATGACCAGTTTGTGGAGTTGATGCTGGACAGCAGTGAGGATGGCCTGATGCACAGCCATCAATTCTGCCACCTGACTACTTCAGGGACCAATTTTGTATCCAGCTGAGGGTTCTAGGGACTCATTCACCCATGCATTCCCTACGCCGGCCACAAGTTCTTTCTCCCCGTTGTTGTCAACACGGTAAGAGCATCCATCCACATAGACAATGGGCATTCCCTCACACTTGTCCTCTTCAAAGACTTTGTGTGGGGAATTAAGGTATGCCTCCGTGTTGTCCTTGATTTTTAGACTTTCGTCCTCGAGACAGTTTTCTCTGGCACAATCATGCAAGTCAGCCAGACCTTGCGCGAGGGGACTCTTCTTGTTTTGGCCATATCTGACCTCCACAGGAAAGCCTTGCATTGACAGAATCCAGGAAGTAATTCGGGAATTACTCACATTTCCGGCCCGGATTCTGTCACTTTGGAGATATTGCAGAGGCTGGTGTGGAGTCTCCACTATGATGTGTTCCCCCTGGATAAACGGGCGGTAATTCTTCAATGCCCACACCGTTGCCAGGAGTGCCTTCTCACAATCGTTGAATTTTTCCTCCACAGAGGATAAAGTTTTGCTCGCATAGGAGATTACTTTATTGACCTTGTCATGCTTTTGGTATAATACTGCCGTCAAGCACGTATTAGAGAACCCCGTCTCCAGGAATAACTCCTTATTTCTGACAGGGTAAGCTAGGCAAGGCGCTTGTGAGAGGCTTCTTTTGAGTTGTTTTACAACCTTGGCTTGTTCTGGACCCATTCCCATTTGACCCCCCCCTTCAGGAGATGAATCAGGGGTCTGGGGATCTCTGCGTAGCCCTCAATGAACTTTCTGCTATAATTAGTCAGTCCAAGGAGGCTCCTTAGTTCCCGCAGAGTTGTGGGGTCTTTCAGTTTCTGAAGTGCTTCCACTTTCTTTTCCTGGGGACAGAGACCCTGAGGAGTAATCTCATGCCCCAAGAAATTAACACGGGTTCTACACCACTGTGCTTTCTGAAAGGAAAGTTTTGCTCCGGCGGCCCTCAACTGGGTCAGAACATAACGTATCTCCGCTATGTGTTCCTCCACAGATGAACTTTTGATGAGGACATCATCTACATAAAACAGGTTACCCCTTGCACCCAGGTCGGGCATGGCCTTGTGTAGGAAACTGTTGAATTCATTGCCGGAGTTGTGGTATCGGAAGGGAGTCCGGGTCCATGTGTACTGCTGGCCCCCAAAGGTAAAAGCCAGCTTGTATTGGTCCTCCCTACTGACAGGCACAGTCCAGTATCCATTGGTCAGGTCTATTGCAGTGAATACCTGTGACCCCTGGATCTGGGCCAGCCCTTGGTCAATGTAGGGCAGAGGCCATCGGGAAGTATGGACCCATTTGTTGAGCTCCCTAAGGTCGGCACAGAGTCTCCACTGGCCGTTTGGCTTCAATATTCCCAGCACCGGATTATTGAAAGTGCTGTGGACTGGACGGATTATTCCCCGGGACTCCAGGTTCTTAATTATTTCAGTAAGGGACTCCATGGATGCGAGAGGCAAACGATATTGCTTCACAAACACTGGAGTCATTCCAGGGTCCGTGGGAATTGTTGTTGTGTGGATGTCGGTGCGACCACAGTCATATGAGTCTACCGCGAAGAGATCTTGGAAATCCAAGAAAACTTGTTTCAACTTTTGCTTTTGTTCCAGAGTCACACAGGCATCAGCTAGGTTGACTCTCTCTTCCACCATCTGCCTGAAGCCTGGAAAGACTTCTGGTTTGGCTATCTCAGCGGCCTCCTCCAGCTGGGTGGAGAAGTCCCTGGTCAGAGTGCTGATTTGGACTGGGGGCTTCAGGTGGGAAAGGCAGCCCTCATGGACTTGGAAAATCACCTCATCCCTCCTGAAGTCACAAGTCACATCTTCCTTACCATAAGGGCAAGAAGTGTACACCAGGAAGTTCCCCCCATGCCGGGTGAAGATCCTGTCTGGTGTTGTGTCGTCATCACTGTCACTGTCAAAACAGTCCTTGGGGATTGGTCCTAACAGTTCATTTCCTAAATCAATGGAGAAATGTCGGTCATCAATCGCCATTCCAATAATGGTGCCTGCGGCTAGAGTAATACTCTTTAAGTCGCTGTTATCCACCTCTATTGGAATGGTGTCATGTTCTATGTTGACTAAAGGTGTTGGGTTTACCCCCAAACCTTGCTGTTGGAGAGAAGCATTTAGATGTATATAAGCCTCAGGGTTTTGCAATTTTTGTCCTCTTTTAACTTTCACTTCCAGGGAGAATTGTCGGGTCCTTTCTGGGATGGTGACTTCCTCTTTAATCTGAATTTCAACTGCATAAGGTAGCAATTGAGCTCACCTGAATGCTTTTTCTGGATCATCAAAGCCCATGGGATTATCCGCTAATCGGGACCAAGCTTTGAAGTTTATTAGGTCCAAACTAATGGCAAAGCGATTGAGAATGTCACTGCCTAAGTAAAAAGCGGCAGTGACGTCTCGCACGACCCAACAATTGTGGACTATGCTCTTGTTGCCAATGGAGATTTTGAGCATACACCTGCTTGGCAGGAGATGTTTGGAATTGGGTGCTTCCAGGTCCATTTCCCATTTGTCTATCATTTTGAATGTGGGAATGGCTGGATCTTTTGGGAGTTGGCGGAACATGGCTTCGCTGATGAAGCTCTTACCGTTGTTCACACACACTCGAGCGAGAACAGAGTCCTTCCCATCATTTAACTGAACAGGGATGAACAACTGCTCTCCAATTTGCTGAATATCAGCCAGGCTCTGAGCTGATTTCACATCTTTCTGGACTATAGGAGTGGGAGTTTCTGATTGTGGATTAGTAAAGCATTTCAGGGTGTTTCCTTCCAGTGCGGAATACCACCTTAAACTGGAAGGAAGGTTGATTTTCAGAAATAGAGAGGACCCCCTATCACCAGTCTGTTGTCCTACTGCTATTACTGTCACGTCTGGAATCTGGTTGTTCTGGAAGTGAAATTCTACTTGGTCAGATTTTTGTTCAACCATGTGGCAGGTGCCGTTTAAAGTAACATGGTTGACACTCTGTTTTAATTTTATTGGTCGGCTAGTCTGGGTCCAGAGGACCTTGTTTACACAATCTATTAGAGGTGACAACCTTCTCAGGAGGTCATTCCCTAGTAAACAAGGGGTGCCCTCTGGAGTCACTACTATGACCGGGTGTTTCAACTTGTGTCGCCCAATTTTAATGTCCAAGTCTGCAGTCCCCTCAACGGGAATTTCCTTCCCGTCAAAGTTCTGCAGTTGTCCTGGAAGAGAGGTGAGAGGAATACGGTAATTCTCCCCCCTTCCGGCATTTAGTTCCTCAAAGGCCCTTTTGGACAGAAGGGTAGCTTGGGATCCAGTGTCCACCAGTGCCAAAATTGTACGCTGCCCCTGTACTTGTACCGGGGCATAGTATCTTCCCTCCTTCTCCTCAAGGGGGCACAGATAATGCACATTTTTGGACAACTGGTGGGCTAGCTTTCTGGTTTTGGACATTGCTAGAGAAGAGATTTGGGCAGAATTCCGTGGAGAGCCTTGGGAATCTGAAAGAAAAAGTTGGCAACTGGAGATCAGAGCCATTGTGGGTTCCCCTGGCTCCGGTACTGGGCCGCCCCCCCCTTTTTGGAGGCAGTCACCAGGATGGGTTTGAACCAGGGGATTTTGGTATTGTCGGTTCTGGGATGAGATGATGGGCGGCGGTAGCTCAGTCTCCACATCTCCCCAGTCTGAATTGGCCTCCCTTGGGACCCATTTTTCTTTGGGAGGAGTTCCCCCATCTCTGAAGGAGAAGATCCTTTTCCCAGGATCTTCTGAGGATCCCTCTCCCTCAAATTGGAAGATCTGTACCTCCTCCACAAAGTTTGTCTGTTTGGGTCCTTTGTTTCTCCTACCCCCCTCTGCTCCTTGGGAGGCAGGCTTTCAGGGGTAGGAGATTTTGTTTCCGGTTCCTGGTTTTCCAGGGGCTGTTTACAAGTTGGGAAGGAAGCTTCCTCCAAGGCTTTACACACCCCTTCCCCTTGTGCCTCCTCCCTGTGAACCAGTGTGTTATCGGGTGCTGCCCCATCATTGTTCTGGCGCACCAGGTCCAGAGTTTGGGGCATTCGGCAGTGGCATGCTCACCTGAGGGTTCTGTTGAGCCCTCAGTATGTGACCCAGATCTCGTGCCATATTTTGGACCTGGCGCTCAAGTTGTGAAACCCGCTCAGGCTGATACGGGGCTCTATTTTCTCCCCTGGGCTGATCCCGGGAAGGGTAGCTATCCCTTCTCTGGTAGTAGGAAGTTGTTGGGAAGATTTTGGTACCCCTCCACCCTTGGCCTCCCCTCTCCCGGATTCAGTGGTCTGGGCTCAGGGAATTGGGGAAAGAAGGATGGATGATTTTGGGGCTGAAAGTTGGGTGGATACCTGGGGAAAAAGTTCTGCCCAGGATTTGGAGAATTTCTGCCCTCTTGGGGGAAGTTAGGAGGGAAGTTCCATGGGTCAGGTGCTTGGCTGGATCCCCCCCCTTGGGCTGGAGGAGTCCACACATAACCAGGATTGGTCTGTTTCCCTTGTAGCGAGGACTTACATAGTCAGGAGAGCGAGGGACCCCATTTGTGGGACTATCTCCTCGACTCCCTGTCTGTGACTGGCCCGAGGGATTTCTGGGTTTAGGATTATTAGGATTATTAGGTGCAGGTAGGTTTGTAGGCCCCCCCATCTCCAAGTCTAAAACGGGGGCAACCTTTACCTCTGCCACCTTGGCAGCAGCAGGGGTGCTGTTGGTTTTGGGGTTTTTCGGCGCGTTATTTTTATTTTCGTTAGGCTTCTGCACCTCATAGATCCAGGTAGCCTGTTCAATGACCCAGTCTAAATATCTTTTCTCATGAAAATCTCTCACAAGCTGGGTCATTATGTATTTGGGCAAGGCATGGAAAAATGTATTGACAAATTCTCTGCTGTCTGTGTGTACCCTTCTGGTGGTCTGCGCAAAGGCACGTTTCAGTTCTTGCACGAATTCTTGTGGGGCCTGATCCTCCCCACATTGCAAATTGTAGGCTGCCTTGCGAGCCTCTTGGGGATTTCTGTAAACAGAAAAATGTTTCAAGATGGCCGCCTTATAGGTGGAACATCTTAAATGATTTTGGTCCTCCAGCCCCGCAAAGAAACTGGAGTATTCTGGTGAGAAGGTCCACTTTACATATTGAATACAGCTTTGGCTGTCCTTCAAATGGAAAGTCTCCATCATTTGCTCGTAAAGCTCCAAGTGTTCCCAAACAGAATACTTGGCGTTCTTGTGATAAGGCGTGATGACACTCCTTATTGCCTTTATTTGCTTCAATGGGTCCTTAAGCAAGGCCCTTTTTGCCTTATTGGCCTTTTTGGTTCGGGTAACCCTGGTCCATTCATCCTCTGACTCAGAGGCACTGCTCCCAGAGGTTCCTGTCTGATCTTCCAGGTTTTCCCGGATTCTGCGAGCCTGGGAATGGCTGGCAGAATGTGGGGACCTGGTCTCCTGTGTCCTGCGCCGTTCAGAGGAGTCTTCAGATTCATCCTTGCTGCCAGGATTTGATGGGTACCCCCCCCACTGACCTAATTGGGCAGAAGTTTTCAGGATGCCCTTAATGGGCCTATTCTCCTGGGGTTCCCCACTAAATTGCACTGTGCTTGGGTGCCCATACCCATATGCCCGCCCCTCCATACCTGGGCGGTACTGGCCTATGAGCCCCATGCTTTTGGCTGGAGTTCGGGAAATGATAATCATAGGATGGGGCAAAGAATGACTGGTAGTACTCGGATACGCAACCGGAAAATAGGGATTCTGGGAGATGTAGTTTCCCACTCCAACAGGGTTTGGCTTTCTAACAGGTTTACCAGATGCAGAGGGGTTGCTGGATTCTGGTAAGGGATATTCATTAGGTGGAAGGGAGGTTGTTCTGGAACCGCTATAAAAGCCTTTGGGACTTTGTCCTCCTCAACCTCTTCCCCAGTGTAATACTGCATCTCAACTGGGGCATTCCCCTGAGCATAACACCGGTTCCCCTACCCAGGTGATCCTCCCTCACTCGCCCACCCCCAGGGTGGGATCTGAGAGTGCAAGCCCTTCCCTGGCCACCTGAATAAGGGATTTTTGGGGTATACTTTGGAGAATGCCCTCAGGTTTTTCACATATCCTTCCCCTATGCTGGTTGGGCTGCAGTGTTTCACTTGGAGATTCCTCCTTGGAACACCCAAACTGCTGGTCCAAGCATTTCAGCATAAAACCTGGATTATTACTGCTGGGACTTTCAATCCCTCCCTGGTTGTTCAAGCCTTGCGTAGGAGATGATTTTAATAGTTCTCTCCTCTCTCTTTCTCTCTCTATCTTCCTTTCCCTTTCTTGAGCTGCCATCAACACTTCCTCTATATTTTCAGGCCAGATTACCATCATATGCCCCCACTCTCCACAAAATAAGCATTGTTCTACATGAGAGGCTTCCGATTCATCTAGAGATATGGTGGATGTTGACACTCTCCTATATTTATTCAGGGGTCTAAAAAGAAATGTGTGGGAATTATTGTTCTCTAGTTTTTGTTCCGCCTTGTCAATATAGGATTCTCCTGGCATCATCCAATTTGAGTTTACCTCCTCTCTCATTTGCTCATCCCCTTTTTCCCATTGAAAAGTAAGGATGGGGTTCTGGGGTTTATTTTCTGTAGAAGGGGTCTCTAGGACTCCTCCTGATGTTTCATTAGATGATGATTTCCCCAAAGTCTCATATATTAGGTTCTCTCTGGGTGTTTTTTTTCGAAGGGGTTTCATATACTAAGATCCCTACTCGGTTTCCCCTATAGATTGTTATGGGGTTTGTGGAGAAGTCCACCAGAAAAACGAAGGTTAATTCATCTTCCCAAGAAAAAAGGGGTAACATTTTCACTTGGCCTTCCTTGCATGGTAAAATATAGAAGGACCAGCCCAAGTGACATCTTATTTGTATTTGCTAAGAGTTGAAGACTTTGTCCCCTATAGTAAATAAAGGATCATAAAAAATGATATTCCTCGTCTTAGGGGGGTTGGTACGCTCGTAGGCAGGATTGTGGGAACTGTAGTGTTTTGTAAAAGCAGACTGGGAGTTCGGGAAATGATAATCAGAGGGACGGGGAGAACAATCACTTGAGTATTCGGATAGGCAACTGGAAAATAGAGATTCTAGGAAATGTAGTTTCCCACTCCAACGGGGTTTGAGTTTCTAACAGGTTCACCAGATGCAGAAGGGTTGTTTGATTCTGGTAAGAGAGATTCATTGGGTGGAAGGGGGGTTGATCTGGACCAGCCTATAAAAGCCTCAGGGACTTCATCCTCCTCGACTGCTTCCCCGGTGTAATACCACGTCCCATCTGGGGCATTCCCCCGAGCATAACCCGGGTTCACCTATCCAGGTGACCCTCCCTCGCTCGTCCACCCCTAGGGTTTGAATCTGAGAGTGCCAGCCCTTCCCTGGCCACCTGAATAAGGGATTATCAGGGTCTACTTGGGGGAATCCCTCAGGTTTCTCACAGTCTCCGTTATGCACTTTGACTACCCAGTCCCATTAATCAGCATATATTTTTGTCCTTTGACAAGATTCAGCGCAGATTGCACTAGTTTCACTCTTTTCCATCCGGCCTCCTTTATCAAAGGCAGTTCTAACTTGTGACCATGTGCTCTCAAGGGGGCTGGGTGGATGGGAACGCACAAGGTGCTGAATACCATGTACACATCAAAGGGGTCTTTGGCATGGGGACCATTGGCCACATGGCCACCCTAAACCCGGTGTCTACATATCTACATATTACCTTTTGAACACTCAGTCTCTGCAATCAACATATCTTTGTGTCCTTTCAGTAGGTTCCCAGCCGATTGCAGTAGCGCCATCTACGTCCACCCCCCAATGGCATTTCTCACCTGTGTCAAATAGAACAAACAGTGTGTCTTTTGAACATCGGACCCCTCAAACAAGGTCTATTGCGAAACTCTACTATTCTCTTCTGTCTAGGGCCACCAGGACAATAGCTTGTAATATGTAAAGAGAACAGAACAAATTAAACATTTAGCAAGAAAAAGGCATGCATAGTGTTGCCTCCTCAAAATAATTAATGTATACATAATTGATTAACCATAAAGTACATATTTTATTGAAAAAATACACATATAATATTAAAAAGTCTATACATTAGACAAACCTAAAACCAGGTCATACACAACGATTACGTAAAACATACAAATATCAAAAGTCAATCAATTGTACATATAACATAACCTAATCCAACAGACAACAAATAGTCAACATTGAAAAATCAATAAAAAACTGTTTTGTTATGTCTTAAACACGGCCCAACATGTTTCTGTCCAGTGACTCATTGATGGCTGACATTCAACAGGGGTTATATATTCTTCCAATTCAGAACGTAAACATCCATGTCAGTCCTGGTCAGGATGAATCTTTGTGGAAATCTATAAAAAAACATTCACACTTCAGTACCACAAACACTCAAGTCAACACCTATCCAGACCATTTGATTAGACTATGCAGAACCACAAAACGTCAATATAACATCAAAAAGTGTCTTTAAATAGTAAAACACCCATATTGCAAGTCCCAATATCGATTTAGTAGCACATCAAAATATGTTACCCATTACCTTCTAGTGCACAAGTTTCCCTATTCCAAAAATGGAACAGGTAGTCAATCCCTTCAATTCGGATTGCGTAAGAATCGAAACATCCCTTCACTGGGCACAAGGTAGGTATACTGTATGGGAAAACCACAAATGCACACACAAAAACAATCAAAGCTCCATGTCGGGGATTTCTGAAAGAAACAGAAAAAACATATATTCCTGGTGTGACACGTACCTTCGGCTACACACATCATCGCACCGCTTGTTATCCCCGACATTGAATTGCCTCACCGATTTTTCCTATTGCAGGTAATTGAACTCGTTTCAGCTTGGGACTTTTATATTGCTTTTTACTCAATATTCATCCGATTTATGTTCATGTATCTCAATGACTTCACCATTAACAACCTTTTAAAGTATTATTATCTTTTGAATCACCACCTCACATGACAGAGTATTTTTGGAAAATGTAATGTTTTCTCATCCCACTTTTCTTTCCATGGCCCAAAGGATGACCAATGTACCAGCAACTTAGACCATTGACTTTAACATACTTTGTTTGCCTGGCTTGTCAGACTAGGCTGAAGGGCAGTTACCAAACGGTACAGCACGTTGTCTTTGCAAGCTTTTTGTTGGTAGAATGAATCACTGTCATATATTATTATTTTTTTTTTTTTTAGATCTTCCGGATTGTCAAACAATGCCTTCATGTATTGTTTGGGGTGCCCTAGTATCAGCCATATCAAAACTCTGGGTGCAGTTATGCATATTTTCCCAAAGGATATGTCGTTAATACAAACATGGTTGTTCAATCGGTTTTCCAGTATTTGAGATAGACAGCAGAGCCAAGGATGTCTCAGAGGACGTGAGGGGCAATCGATTCCGAGCCTGCAGCATGCACTTATTGGAAGATGTGTACAAACCATCAAAATTTACTAAAAGGCGTCACCCCAAACTCGTTAGAAAATGACTTCCCAATGCTATTCCTACTGTATTTCAGTACACACTGAGTCAGGTGAGTAGTGAACATGAATGATTAATGTATGTTCATATATACGCATTTGTATATATACATATATATATATATATATATATATATATATATATATATATAGATTTATTTAGAAAAAATGATCACACAATATAATGAACTTGTGTGCCAAAAAGTAATGGGATGATAGGTTTGGAGGTTTTCTGTAATATTGGTATAGATATTTTATTGTCAGCTTTTCTATTATGTTACAAATAACACATGTATTAACATTTTAGACTTTGTCCTTAAATAAATACCTACTTTTGGGATACACAAAATGTTTGCTGCAATGTGAGCCTTTCTAAAAAAAAAATTAATAGCAGTATCTGTAGATGGTTATTTTTCAAATGTAATGATTACAATGTCTGTCATTACAAAGACCACACAAATGGAAGGCCAGATCGACACCTCTAACACCTCAAATATCCAAAATGTGAGACCTACTGACATTTACATGAACTGTTTTATAGTGTATTAAATTGTCTATTTTGTATGACTAATATATCTTTTCTATTGACAATTGTTATGAATACATACATTGAATAAAGGAACAAGCTTCATCAGCGATAATTATTATGGAATCAACATCAAGCTCACTTCCCTTTCAAGTAGTATTTTTTCAATTTTAAATGTATAACTGACTACACTATAGATTTGTAAGGGCAATGTCAACTTATAAACACATTGATAATTGTTATTGAATATATTTCTTATTAATCATAATTTGAATGCTGAATCTCACCACAGTATCTATTCTCTTTTTTATTTTAAATTATATTTCTATACTTCTCTTCCAACATTATATTTGTCTAATGTATATACAGGGGGATGCAGCTACTTCGACAGTATACTCGTCTATTGCAACTGGTGAAGCGGCTGAGGTATGACAGGTGATTCTTTGATTAACTATTTTAATAATTGGTGATTAATATTTTGGTTCCAAGTAATAACATTGTCATAATTTGTTTACAATTAATATTTTCAACAAATCTGAATGCCTGCAATCATCAATACTGTTGCGTCATTCACCCACCCACATGCAACATTGACAGAAATCCATTCTAAAAATTAATATTGTAGGTGGATTACATGGATTCTTTTATTCTCCAAATGGTCAATGTATCTATTAATATACTGCAATAAATGAAAATCAACATTATAACACAGCATATTTTTGGTGTCAATGTATTCTCCTTATTTTTGCAGGAGGACAGTATATTGCTAACTCTAACACCAATTCCCTGTGACACCAGTGAAGTTTGACAGGTACATTTCAAAGTCAATTAACTTTACTTTCAATGGTCGACTTTATCTTTAAAAAAAATAGATTTTGTTTTATTTCGTACTAAAGCATTCTTCAAGTGTTTTACCTTTTCTGTGTTCTATGGATAACTTATGGTTGAAATTCAAGAATGATACAAAGTTACTTCTGAAGATGTAATCTTTGTGATCAAAGAAGTTAACATTACATTGGCCCTCATTACGACCCTGGCGGAAATCGAAAAACGATGGCGGAAATGCAATACCGCCATCGAATAGCGCTCGGTGCGATTATGACCCGTCACCGTAAAGTACGATGCCATTAGCGACACCGTAGTGAACGCCAACGCTAACTGCACCAAGTACGCGCACGCGCGCCATGCCAAACCGTAATTACCACCATGGCGCAACGGTACGCGAATTCTGACCCTAGCAGACATATACCTAACGCCATCAAGCATGGCGGAAAGTACTATTCCGCCATGGTGAGAAGTACGGCATCGCGAACCAACCGTAAAAGGCCCTACTGAGTGCCTGTACACCACTCCCTGGCCACATTGCACAACTCCTCGTAGGTGCAATAAAGTCACAATGCAACCAGTGAAATGTACAAGTCACCCATGCATGCCAACGAACAAATGAATCTAGGGGCTCCAAGTGCCTTGTGAGTGGCCATCCATATTTGCCATGGCACCATTGCCGTACTGATGCAGCACAGGCATGTGAAGGTTCAAGTCCAGCAACATGAACTGAAATAGGAGACAAACAAAAACAGGCCCCCCATCGCTTGACACCAGTGTAAGGCAACATTCAAAGCATTATCCTGAGTGAGACTGCACCAGCCCTGTACTCCTGCCAGTAAACAAACCAACCATCAGCATAAGCATGTACCACACAAGTTGGCAGAGTGACTGAGCAGCCAGGCTCATCACAAGAGGGGCCAATGGGAGCTGCAGGGCACAGATGGCACGAATACAGAAGCTATTCCAATGGACATGACCTCAGTCTCCCTCCAAGAAACGCACGCAAACACAGGCACCTGTGACCAGCCATATTCTGATAATCACATCATTCCACCAATCCACCTGGCTGACCGGCATCTGTTACACAAAAGCTAATCCCCCGCCCCTGAGCATGACATCATTACAACAGTCATAATGGCAGCCCCTATCCCTGACCTCACTGGGCTTCGTAGGCAAACGCGCCCAGTACAGTACCACGCAACTATACTCAGAAGCCGGAACCCAATGCAGATCTTCTCACAATACATTGCTCCACAAATAGGAATATGCTACATTACTTGCAAAGAATAACGCTACACGGTCAATATCATAATCAAAATTTAATGCACAACAAAATCACCAAGCCCATACAGCTATTAGGTCATGAACTCCAAAATATATTTCATTATTGTGGGCTGCATCCGCAATAAATGACCAGCTTCTTCTTGTGTGACGCCCTGTTCCTTCATGGTACACAGGGGCTACATTCACGTTCAAAAAGGCAACATGGAAGCGCCTAGAACCGCAGGGCCGTCCCATTAGGTAGGCACTAGTCCAGCTGAAAGGTCGATATGTTGCTCCTAGCCACTAGTACTGCGTAAGGGCATGTGGCCCATTGGCGATCGTCCCATAAGATCGTAATGGTGCTCCACTGATTAACACGAAGCAGCAGGTGTCGGGAGTAAAAGCCATCTGCAGGAGTGGCATACAGATGGCAGCGGCAAAAGGGGAGGAGATACCTGTCACCCAAATGAAATGAAAAAGAATAGTATGGGCATCAGAACTTCATTTGAATTACTCACTTCAATGATCACACTAAATCCACAGCCATATGCATGCTAGCCCACTCAAAAGGATTATTCCCACCCAAAATTCACTTGCGAATCATAACTATACAAATCGAGGTGAAAACACTATTACAAACGAGTGTTTGTGTGCATGCGTCTGTTAAAACAGAATCCATTAGATGGGATTAGTAACGTGCATAGACACAAGTGTTGGAAGGCGCGTCGAGACAGGGAGGGTTCAACAAGGGCAGATAGACGATGGTCCCACTATGGCAGCCCTGCATCACATAGCGCAGGGGAAGTGGATAGATTCCAAAAAGCCCTGTACATGGCAAACTCTCCATTAAATCATCTGTCCATGCATCCATACATCATTCCCTCATCACGGTATGAAAACGCCTGATTATTTACTCACATAACATGTGAAATTTCCATTGAGTCTGTGCGTAATGCAGTCTGCAAAATCCACTGTGCTCCAGCCCGGAATTCCAGTGTTGTGAAGTAACATGTATTTGGGAACGTCCTGCCTTATCGTCCACTACGCTATTGCGCATCCCATACTATTCATATCAATCATTGCATTCTCGCCATGGCCCCTGTCCGAAGGACATTAAACAATAGAACTTCATATCTGCAGTCAGACCTGTGGGCGTCTCCTCGCTGCTAGCTGAAAACCGAAAGCGCTGTCCTTCGAATTCCTCATTTGCAACATCACGTCGAAAAGGCATCTGTGACCGCTTGAAATCACAAATTCATCCATGTAGTGCGGCAGTGTGTGAAAATGGCAACTGGCTTCACTCACAAATGGGACGCCCCGCCCGTCGGTGAACCTCGGTACAGTGCTGCATGAGGGTCCACCGTCAATCGAGTACTACATTCCACTGACCCTTCACAAGTTTGTTCGCGACTGCAAAGATAGTATGTGAAACAATGGGACCATAGCAGAATGAACATATGAACCAATATTTCACTGCCATCGAGATTAAATACATGATTGTAATAGCAAGATGCCATGCGTCGAATTGCAGCGTTGTGTGCGGGACGTGCTCGCCCAAAGGGGATTGCAGCTTGCACAGGTGGAATGAATCACCACAGGTGGAGGCTATACAGCCTGAAAACACATACATTGCACACCCAACCCCCTCCCACAACCACACCCACTCCAAAATGCTACCGGCAGGACTAGCGATGTTGGCCCTGGGGGACCTGATAGCACTGCAAGTACTCCAACTTCAAGAAGAAGACGAACACCAACTACTACAACAACCGGCCGCACAGAGGAGACGCAGGAGGAGGAGGAGGGCAAGGCAGGGCCAGCAAGGCCCACCAGCACAGCCACTACCACCACGCAGGCAGCCCGCAATCCCACGCCTCCGAGCACATCCGTTCAACCTCACTGATGAGCAGATCCACACCCTCTACCGTTTGGACCGGGACACCATAACCGCCATTGTGGACATGACACATGCTGACCTTGTCAGCATGATAGATAGCCCAACCGCCATCCCACCCCTACTGAAGGTGGTGTCTGTACTACACTTCCTGGCCACAGGCACCTACCAGCACACAGTCGGACAGTTGCATGGCATTTCACAGCCACTGTTCTCACGGACACTATTGCAAGTGCTCGATGCCCTCCTGAAGCACGCAGACGACTACATCTCTCTACCACGCTCGGAGCAGGAAATTACGAACACAAAAGTGGGATTCCATGCACTTGGCGGCATACCGGGTTGCATTGGTGCCATCGACTGCACCCATGTGGAATTGGTCGTCCCACATGCCATGGAGGCCCAGTACCGCAACCGAAAACAATTTCATTCTCTTAATGTACAAATGGTGTGTGACTCCAACAGGATCATTACACAGTGTTGTGCCCGATTTCCTGGATCAACCCATGATTCTATGGTCTTGAGGAACTCTACAATACCACGCTACATGGAGCGACACGCAGGGAACAGATCCTGGCTACTCGGTGAGTCTCATTTCATGCATGATGATGTGGGGTATGTGATGCAGCAATGACCTGGCAGGAAGGGGGGGGGTGCGTACGTAGCAATGTCATTCCACAAACATCCTTTATTGTCCACATACAGGTAATGCCGGGTATCCACTGAAGAGATGGCTCCTTACACCACTCCGGAACCCACAGAACCAGCATGAGGAGGACTACAACCATGCCCACTCACGTACCCGTGTAGTCATTGAACAGGCATTCGGCCTACTGAAGACTCGTTTCCGCTGCCTCAGCAGGTCTGGCGGGGCACTCCTGTACCGCCATGAGAAGGTTGCAAAGATGGTCATGGCATGTGTCATGCTACACAACATGTGCGTACGTAGAAATGTGCCCATGCCCACTGACGCAGAACTGCAAGCACCTGAAGATGGTCATGATGAGGGTGGGGATGTGGCAGCACCTCAAGGAGTCCGCGAGGCACAGGAGGGCCGTGAAATTCGTCAGATTCTCATAGATTCATGCTTCTAGCACTCACGCCTGGTGGCTGATACATGGACACGGGACTTGTGGCACTGTGTGTGTCTGGAACATGCACAATATGGACTGTACGCCTATAAAGGCCTCGTACACAAAGATCAATGTCCACACATCTCATTGGATGATTGTGCAATGTTTATAGCATATGTGAAATTATGTTACACACCCCATCGACCCGCCACCCAAGTGAGCCCAACACACCCCCTCCACCCTCCTACCTCCCCCCCGAACACCAGTGTCCAAAGATGCTCATTGTCAGTGGGCAGACGCTATTGCAAGCCCCCTCTCCGGGTATCAGGGGCACCCCTGCCTGTGGAGCGCAGGTTCCTCCCAGATCTACGTTGGGGGCTGCCCTGGGCGGAACTTGCAACGGATGATGTCTCTGCCTGCTCACGTCCATGCATGTCCCTAAGGGTTTGTGAGAGCTCAGTGAGCACACGGCGCACAGCGGCAAGTTCAGCACATACGTCTTTGGATGTCACATGCAGTTCCCCCCTCAGGCTCTCGGTGCTTCTCTCCATTTGTACTCTCAGGCTCTCGGTGCTTCTCTCCATTTGTGCCCTTAGTGTCTCTGTACTTCTCTCCATTTCTGCCCTAAGTGTCTCAGTTGATGTTTCTATGGCTGCCTTAGTACCCCCACATTCATCAGCATGGTCCTTGAGGAGTGTGGCCAGTTGCTGCTGTTGCACGATCACCTGGTCGAGGGACTGTTGCCTCTGCTGTGCCATGGCCATTTGCGGTGGTGTCACAGAGGGGCTGATCACCTCATGTTGCCTTGCCACAGGGCTTGTTGGGGATGGCCAGTCGTCGTCTTGTGGGTGCCCCTGCGTGGTATCCTCATGGTGTACGGGATGAAACAAACAGGGGGATTGAGACAGGTCATGGATGGATCCCACATCGACATCCGCGTTTTCTGTGTCGGAGCATGCTGCCATTAATGCAGTGTCACCTATGGTGCTGCTGCCACCAGAAGCAGTGCCTTCTGTGGCATCCATTGGGGGGACCTGTGGTGGTGCTGTTGTGGGCATGCTGGCTGCTGGGGTGCCTGTTGGAGTCCCCTCCTGTGTGCTGCCACTTGATTTGTGCTGCTGCCATGTCTTGATCCGTGCAGCTGAGGTGGAGGGTCTTTGGCCGTTGGTCTTGGCCCTCTTTGCAGGTGTGCTGGTAGGGGTGTCCTGGAGCTCGTCGTTTGAATCGGACCCTGTGGTGGAGTAAAGGAGGGCGAGCGTTATTAATGGGTCTGTGGAAATTGGAATGGCAATGTATCACATGCATTGGGGTGGTACCTGAGGGTGATTTGGGTCAGGGCCTTGGAGGTGGTTTCATTTTTGTGTGGAATGAGGATGCAGTTGTTTTGCAGCCTGCAGTTAGGGTGTGCCTGCTGCACGTGTAGAGGGTGTTTTTAGGATTTTTAATTATTTATGTATTTAATGTGAGTTTTAAAGTGTGCTATCAGGCCAATGTATGTGGACGTTCTCCTGGACATGTGTTTCTGTTGCACTATGTGGACACATGGTACTTCACATGATTGGACATTGTGGATTTAGCATTGTTTTATTTGGGCCACCTACCTGATTCTTCGGATGTCTGCACTCCTTTCTCCATCCCTCCGACTCCCTCTATACTCTCCATTCCAATGGTGGAGGCACAGATTTCTTCCCAGGGGGTCAACTTGATGGGTGATTCCGATCCTCCCCCGGTAGCTGTGGCAATGTTACGGTTGGCGGATAGTATGCTCCGTACGCGTATCCGCAAGTCGTCCCATCGCTTTCTGCATTGCTGTGGGTTGCGGGGTGCGGTCCCCACCGCACTTACCCGCTGTGCCACCAGGGCCCATATGGCCTTCTTGTTCGCAAGTGCCGTCCTGGTCATTTGCGTCGAGAAGACGACGGCAGCATTCTCCTGGAGGGTCTCTGTGAGCACGGTGAGTTCCTCACGGGAGAAGAGGACCTGCCGCTTGCGGTCGCACGCTTTTTTCGCTACTTTTCCCATTTTTATTGTTTTCGCTAGGGTGGATGACGGGTTGGGATGTGTCTCAGGGTAGTATTTTTAATGGTTGTGTGGGAATTCTGATTTTATAGGTGTACGGCGTGCTGTTTCCCGTTCCGGGACCATGTTTTTACTTCCGTTTCCGTATATTTACGGTCACCGTATTTCCGATTGCCGCTCATTACGGTGACCGCTATGATGGGTGGCGGAATTGCACCTAGGGCGGCGTACGACGGCGGTGAGGGGCGTTTTGGGGACATTTCCGCCATCGCGGACTTTGCACTTCCGCCATGGCGTAGTGCTCGTGCCCGATGGGTCGGAATTAGCCGCACTTTACTCCGTCGTGCAATGGCGGAAACGCTATTTACGCTATGGCGGTCAGGTCAGTTACTTTCCGCCAGGGTCGTAATGAGGGCCATTGTCTTAACTAGTATCCACTTTTTATTGAATGTGCTGTTATGTACCAAGAGTCTACTACTGAAGTGGTCGAGATGGAAGAGACACATGGAACATAGGTATACAAATAATACTGATAGCCATCATTTATCATCTATTGTGCGCTTGGGAAACATTGTGCTTATGGGGGTAAGTGAGAAAAGGGAGAATTCCTTTGAGAAGGAAGAGTTGAAAGTGGGACTTTTTTTGGCAATGTGCTGGTTGTGAGGGAGGAAGGAGAGAGGGAGTCAAAGATGACTCGGTTTCTGGCTTCAGAAGAAGGAGCAGGGGGAGATCCCAGGGAGGAAGGCCAGAGAGAAGGGAAGAAGGAGGGGACAGGGGTCCCAATCAGAAGGAGCTCAGTTTTGCTGGCATTGAGGCAGAGATCGTTGGAAGTGCACCAAGCCTGGATGGCAGATAGGCAGGCAGGAATGAAGGAAGGTGCAAGTGAGTCTGTAGGAAGTTTGATAAGGAGTTTAGTGTCATCTATATAACATTGGAAGTTGGGGGAGAAGGAGGAGATAAGGGGTGCCAGCTGGGCAAGGTAGATGTTAAAGAGCCAGGGGAGAGGATAAATCGCTGGGTGGAAACCACAGGTGGAGAAGGAAGTAAGAGAGGACAAGGTGCCCAGGATGACTTGGGAATAGCGATCAGTTAGGAAAGAGGTCAGCCACTCCAGTCCCTGTTCGGAGATACCAAGGGTATCATGGAGCTTTTGTATAAGGATGGAATGGTGGACAGTGTTGAAGGCAGAGGAGCGATCAAGTAGGATAGTAGGATGAGGACAGCTGGGGGGTTGGAATCCAGGGATGCAAGCAGTTCTTCACGGGTGTTCAGAAGAGCAGTTTCCATGCCTCTGGATGCTCGGAATCCAGATTGATGATGATCGTGGAGACCACCGACAAGTTCAGTGTGCAAGTTGAGTTGGGGCAAGGCCAGTTTCTCCAGCAGTTTCCCCAGAAAGAGGCCAATTAAATTAGGGTGGTAGTTGGATTTACAGGCAGGTTCTGTTGAGGGTTTTTCAGGAGTGGGCGCACAAGGGAGTGCTTGAGGGAGAAAGGGAAAGATCCAGAGGTGAACGGGTGGTTGCAGAAATCAGCGGGGGCAAGAGAGCCAATGTTGACCTTGATGGTTCTGGATGAGCAGGGGGGAACCTGTTCGGAAGAAACCTTTATAGAGCGGACAACTCAGTTAACTTCTTCAGGTGTGACAGGGGTGAAGGAGGAGAAGGCAGAAGGAAGAGGGTGAGTGGCCAAGGGTGACAAGGGGGTGTTGGATGGGTTTGGCGGGTGAGTAACAAAGGTTTTCAGGATGTCCTGTGTTTTGGTGGCAAAGCGTGTGGCAGTGCATTGCAGAGGGCCTGGGAAGGAAGAGGGGACGAGGGGACTGCAGAAGGGTTTGCTAGCTCCCTGCAGATGTGTTATCAAAGATGTCAAAAATGTCGAAAATGTGTTATAAAATGCCCCAATTGTACTTCTAAAACTCTCAAATTGATGATATGCTCTTGTTATTATCAACATAAAGAAGATCCAATTGTACTGTCACATCTCGTGACGAATGTCAAAAACGACAGATTGGCGTCATAGATGGAAAATCAATAGAATTCTTAAAATGACACGTACGCCTCTTCAGAAATGCTAAATCCAGCACCCTCTTCGAACTCCATATTCAGACATGGTTGTCAATACTCGGATGATTCTAATACGCTCAACCTGATAATAAAATTATGTTACTATCATCATAAAGATGACCCAATGTTACCCACCTCAATATAATCCTCTCACATAATTAAAAGCTAATTTAGATTGATACTATGTCAACTCCAGTACTCAAACCATCCAATGCTCCACCCAATAGTAAATGTTAATGATCACTCACATCAATCTAACTTACTGGATTGGACAAAACTTTAACATATCTTGAGTGGTGAAATTCTCACAAAATAATATTCATTGTCACATTAACACATTCTAAACAAGATGTTATTGACTCAATCTGTTAAACATCTTTATTAAAAGCATTTTAAATCACATTCCTGGTTCATTCCCCTTCTCTTGAAAGTGTAAAGTGTATGGAGATGTCAAGTTACCAGTATGTATATTAGATTGATTTTTCTCACTTTGGTCTTTCTTGTGGTCATACTCACATAGCATTCTCCACACGGTCACTTGTTCCTGTAAATAACATTTGTTTTTGGTGCAACATGTCGATGTGTGATCTAGCAATATTGTCGTACCTGTGTAAGGAGGTAAAATCAACCCTGCCTTCACCACATTATTACAACGGGTACAATTAATGCACAGTCAAGTGCCCCCTAAAATTCTCTTTAGCTGGGTGTCATTAGCGTAATTGTAGGCTATCAGTCCATGGGTTTGAATCAGCTTCATTAAGGGGGGGTCATACACATGTTGAAGAGGAGGGGGGGAGAGCCTTGATCCTTGTGGTATGCCAAAGGTGATATTTTTTGTGCTCAATGTACACGGTGGAAGGTGGGTTCTCTTGGTTCGGTCGGTGAGGAAGGATTTTAGCCATTGCAGTCCAGAGCTTTGAATATCAGATTCATCCAGTCTCTTGATTAACGCTATGGGGTTGATCATATTGAAGGCAGCTGATATGTCCGGTTGTATGAGGGCTGATTGGTTGTGGTTTTCTGCATTCATTTTTAGGTCATCCAAAATGGAAAGGAGTGCTCATCCATCTGAAACTAACCTGGGATTGGTCAATTAATTAGTCTGTTGCTTTCCTTGTAAGTGTATAGTTCACTGTATATGTGGTTCTCCAGGATTTCTGCTCGTTAAGGTAGGTTTGATAAGGGTCTGCAGTTAGCAGGTTCATCTGTTTTTCCTGTCTCATCTTTTAGGAGAGGTTTGCGGTAGGCTGATTTCAGTAATATTTTTTAGGGATAGATTAATTAGTAGCTAGGTGTAGCGGGCTGGTTTTTTATGGGTGAGTAGTTTTTTGTAGATGTCCAGTCGACGCAAGTCACTGGGGCACCCGGCCATTATCGTGTTTTTAAAAGGTTGCCAAACGTTTCCTCAATTATAGGTTTGAAAAGGTTCACTGTTGTGCTGGTTGCTGGTTTCTGGGAAGGTGTAGTTTGTGGTCCTATGGGATGCATCAATGGCCTGTTGGATTGCTTGCAATTTTGCAATTAGGTGGGACGTGACACATTCACGTAACATTTGCAAAGGTAGGATGTTGCATGGAGTTGGGTTTTTTTATTTCCTTGATGATTCTGTACACCTCTTTTTGTGAATCTTTACTGATTGGATTCTCACAGTGTAGTGTGCTTTCTTGTCTTTCAGAATTGCTAATTTGTATAGCCGAA
Organism: Ambystoma mexicanum; assembly: GCF_040938575.1. Classification (NCBI taxonomy): domain Eukaryota; kingdom Metazoa; phylum Chordata; class Amphibia; order Caudata; family Ambystomatidae; genus Ambystoma; species Ambystoma mexicanum. The sequence goes on from NC_090922.1 coordinate 87,239,018, forward strand.
TTTGTCATTGGTGGTTCATTTTGTCCAATTGATTTAGTTTTTCCTCCATCGCTTTTCTAGTTTACGTTGTGCCTTTTTAATTTCTCTCAGTTCCTCTGTGAACCATCTCGCTGTACGTTTTTTCTCGGTCTGGGTGTAAAGAGTTTTCAGGGTGCTAATTAGTCGAGCATGTCTGTGATCCAGGTGAAACGGTTCTCTTCAACTGTGAGGTGTATGGTTTGGTGATTTCTAGTCCTTGTGTTAGTGTTTCTAGGTTGAGTCTTTTCCAAACGATTGGTACCCATGGGCCGGCGGTCAAGATTCTATCCCTGCAGAAGATTGCTTTGAGGGTGGGTTCAGCTCTGTGAGTCATCCGTTTACTATTTGTTTGAGATGGATTGTTTCCAGAAGACAGCTGGGTGAGTTTGTTGTGGTTTAATTTTCTCTATTATTTCCTCATATCTACTCTCCCTCCCAGCCCCCTTATCTTGACAGATCACTGCATAATGTTCTTCTTCTCCCAACCTCCTGTCCTGCCAACACCCAGGTTCCTTATCCCACCATCGCCAACCACCTACCTCCTCACCCCTCTCTGAAATAAAGTTACCATCAACCCGGATCTTACCAATGCCCCCTCAACTCACTTCCACTACTCTTCCTCCAGAAAGATCCCCCCTCGTCGAACTCTTCAATCACTGGCTCTCCAGAGCCCTCATTCCGCGCAAACCAACAAAACAGACATACCAGAGACAGGCCACACCCCCAAATGGTACACTACCCACCTCAAATCTATCAAACCTCTCAAGCACCGACTGGAGTGGACCCGAGAACCAACCCCACCTCTGAAAACAAATCCTCTCTTGCAAGACTGAAAATGGCCCACCGGTCAGAAATTAGGAAAGCCAAAAATATCTTCTATGGGAACAGAATTCTAAACTCTCGCAACCAAAGTGAGGAACTGCACAGAATCATCTCTGAATTCAAGACGCCAGGTTGCTCAATCCTCCCTGCCAACTCCCAAGCTCTATGCAGCACCTTTTCTGAACACTTTCACAACATCGCTTTCGATAGACACTGTGCCATCCTTTCTAAAATTGTAATCATGCCCCCTACCCCACCCCGCTCTCCACCTGACCACAGATCCACCTACCTCTATATGCCAGCCTTGTCCTCTTTCTCCCCCATCACACACCAGGAGCTTCTCATGCTCCTTGCTCAAAGCCGCCCTTCAGGCTCTCCTGGAGACCCATGCCCACCCTCACTCCTAAAGAACATCCTAACTTCAACCTGCGCAGGAAGCATTGCACAGTCAATCCTTAACCAGTCCCTCACCTTGGGAATTTTCCAGAAAGCCTTTAAAACCTCCTATATCAAACACCTTCTCAGAAAACCCTCACTCGTCCCACTCATCCCCCAGAACTAACGGCCAAATTCCAACACCCACTTCATTGCCAAGATCCTGGAACGCACAGCATATAAACAGCTCTGCCTCTTCACAGAAGTCAACAACCTTCTTGACCCAGCTCAATCAGGCCTTAGAACCCTCAGAGGAACTGAGTCCTCCCTGGTGTCCATTTGGGATGATTTAAAAAGAACAGCAGATGCGGAAGGATGCGTGGCACTCATTCATCTCAACTTATTGACCCCCTTTGACACCGTTAACCACTCCATACTCCTAGACAGGCTACACTCCTTAAAAATTAAGGAAACCACTCTCACATTGATCTCCTCCTTCATCTCATATCAATCACACAAATCATGCTCCTCCCCCTTTCACCTCCATTTCTCATCCAGTTCCAAAGGGGGTTTTCCATAGAGCATCCCTTTCCCCGTCCTCTTCAATATCCAGCTTAGCCGTATACCTGCACTCATCTGATCTCATAACCTCATCTATTACAACTACGCAGACAACACTCAGCTAATTCTCAAAATTCCCAAATCGCCAGGTGCCGCCCACCCAGACCTCTCATCCTGCCTTTTGGATATTGACCACTGGATGACAACAAACCACCTCCTCCTGAACTCTGGCAAAACAGAAATCCTAGAATGCGGCATAACCGCTCTCCTCCATCCACCATTAGTGTTTCTAGGTCAAGTCTTTTCCAGTTTCTTTTGTTTGTCGCCAGGTGGTTTATGTTAGTGGGTATCGAGTGGCTCAGGAATTCAGCAGTGAATGGAATCATATGATGGTCACTCCAAATGATCGGTACCGATGGGGTGGTGGTCAACAGTCCACCCCTGCTGATGATTGCATTGAGGGTGTGCTCAGCTCTGTGAGTTGGCCGTTTACTATTTGTTTGAGATGGATTGTTTCCAGAAGACAGCTGAGTGAGTTTGTTGTGGTTTCATTTTCTCTATTATTTCCTCATATCTACTCTCCCTCTGTGCCCCCTTATCTTGACAGGTCACTGCACACTTTTCTTCTTCTCCCAACCTCTCGTCCCACCACCACCCAGGTCTCTGTCACACCATTGCTAACCACCTCCCCCGTCACCCTTCTCTGAAAGAAAGTCACCAGCAACCTGGATCTAGCCAATTCCCCCCTCAACTCACTCCCACTACTCTTTCTCCAGAAAGACCCTCACTCCATCAAAATCTTCGATCACTGGCTCTCCAGAGCCCTCATTGAACTCACTCTAACAAAACAGACCTCTCAGAGGCCAGGCCCCACCCCTAAATGGGACACCACCCACCTCAAATCTATCAAAACTCTCAAGCACCGACTGGAGAGGACCTGAAGAACCAACCCCACCCTGTTAAAGCAAATCCTCTCTTGCAAGACTGACCAGGGCCCGCCGACAGAAATTAGGAAAGCCAAAAGAAACTTCTATGGGAACAGAATTCTAAACTCTTGCAACCAAAGTAAGGAACTGCACAGAATCACCTCTGAATTCAAGATGCCTGGTTGCCCATGGCCTCACTCTCTAGGTTCCGCCTCCTCCCCCGACAACTTCCACTTCTGTGAAAAAACCTCTGATACACACTGGACTCTAATCTATCCCTCTCCCAACACATCAACTCCATGTCCAGAACATGATTCTTCCACCTACGCATCCTCAGCCAAATATTCCTGTGCCTTACCTACACATACAGAATCTCTGCCATACTCGCCATCATCCCCTCCTGCTTAGACTGTGCAAACTGCCTTTATATATGCACCCAGCTTTCCAGCTCAGGAAACTCTCAAGAATCCAAAATGCAGCTGCCCGTCTCCTCATGGGCCTCTCACCTAGAGAACATATCAGCCCAGCACTCAGAGTCCTACTGGTTCCCTGTTGGTCGACAGTCTACCTTTAAAGCCATGTGCATGACTCACTGTGCCCTCCACAACTCCGGACCCAAATTCCTCCAGGATAAACTCACATGCTATCAACCAATGAGGAAACTCAGATCTGGTGTGTCTCTTCTCCTCGTTATCCCCCATTGCAACTGCTCTAGATTGGGATGATCCGCTTTCTCCATCCAAGCTCCCATCATCTGGAACTCTCTTCCTCTCTACATCTGCCTCATTGACAACTACCTCACTTTCAGAAAGGCCGTCAAAACATGGCTATTCCCTACCACATCCTGAATCCCCTCCCTCCTCTTTCTCATGATATTCCTTCACACACAACCACCAGCCACAGCCTCACGAAACATCAACAAGGCTTGTTGCAGCAGATGGGGGCTGCTTTCGTGGTAGCCGCCCTGCTAATCTCAACTCCCAGTCCACTCCTTGCACACGATCACACATCAGCCTGTGGGCCACCTTTCACTCCGACTGGTAAGCTCTGGTTACCGGCATACAACATCAGGCATCCGATGTTAGCAAGTACGTTACCACAGGAACGTTTCTGGACATATGGTCAGGTCATGAAACGGGCACAGGGCTCATGTCCAAACTCACACCACGGATGAACACTTAGAATGACCAGTCGACGACCTATCCAGAGGTGTGCTTACCTGCATTTTGGTAATTGAAAATCTAATGCACTTAGATTGATTTTGGGAGTAAGAATGTTCAGGCACTAAGATGTATTTGGGGGTATGCAACATAAGGCACTTAAATGGATGTTTTTGGAGGCAAATACTTAATAGGTTATAAGCGAGATCCAGACCAGTGCCTGAAGCCCTCTAGGACAGAGTGCTGGTTGCACCAAGATGATGTGTTGGGCGTGCCCTTCTGTGTTTTATCAGAGCAGTATGGCTCACCACTGTTCTGGGGCCTTGCTGCTGCACCGGTTCATTTGATATAAATCCACCTACAACACCTGCAGCGACAAGTCATGGGGACGGGCATGAATATCTGAATGGCCTTGCACTGCAACTGGAGCAAAGCACATGCAGATTAGCACATGTGGTTTACTTAAAGCATTACGCCTACAAGGTTTCAGCTGACACATGACGCTCAATGAAATTTGTTAGTAACCCCCTTTGTACTTACATCCGCTAAAGGTTAGCCTTTGAAACGCATAGTAGTTAAATGCAGGTATTTGCAATATCCCGATTATCCGACTACCATGGTTAGCGTCTGTAGAACATGGAAGACATGTAGTAGCTATGTCTATTATTTCACTGCCTAAATGCAATCACAGAATACCATTAGCCTGGTCATGTCTGCCCCACAGAGCAGATGCTCTGACATAACTTATCTATTGCACCAAGAAGATGCACTAAGACAAAATAGTCTATTGCACTCAGAGAATCCCATTAGCACAGCCCTTCCATGGTAGCATACCTGTACCACCTAGAAGATGCTGTACGACAACAAGGTTACCGCCCGGGCAGACTTAGGGGCACCAAGGCCATAGTGCCAATAAATCGGACACAGTGACAATGAAGGTAAGCTCTTTCCGAGTTTTACGGTATCTATAAACGCACCAGTTCTGTGGATATCTGCTGCAGGCACGGCTTTCTACCAACGCATTCTAGAATGCAGCTGCGACTGTGACACATTCGGTCTAGCTAATCACGTAACCTTTGCACAGAAACACCAGACTTGCTTCGACAGCTCTGCCATTAGAATAAGTGACAACTATGACAAATTCGGTCTAGCTGAGTACACATAGAGTCTCTTGCACTAGCGCTTCTGTTGTGACCACCATTCAGGACACGCCCATGTGCCTGGCCTCTTAGACTGTTTACTGGAGCCTTGTCAGGGGCAAATGCACACACCCACATCAAGTCTCCTCTTAGAAATGTTTCCATATCTGGACTATGGTCCCCGAGGGTGTTCCTACCGGAAAGCGCGTTGAGGCCAATCAAATGGGAAAAGGCACTGTGTAAAGGACTACTTAAATACAATACAATTAAACTAGATGTCGAAGTCTCCCAGAACAACAAAGTTGTTGTGATTTGTGGATATGATAGCTATGGTGTCCGTGAGATTTTTGGCGCTATTGTGGTTGTAAGTGGGCTGTCTGTAGATCAGAAGGAAGAGTATGTCGATTTTTTCATTGAATTTGAGGATGACTCAGAGGGATTTACAGTTTTCTATGATCGTTGAGGGTAGTAATGTAGAGGTGATGTGGTTTTGTGTTGTTTTTTTCTGGTGCTTCGTGGGGGGGTGTCTGTCGCCCCTTCAATTCTCTGCTGGGCATGCCTGTTTGTTTCTGGGTGTGAGTTTGTATCATCATATCCAATAGGTTGCATGATGGGTCTCTCTGTTCTAGATCATTATAATTAGTTGTATGGTTGTCTGAGTGGCCCTTTTCCCAATCTCTGGTTATATAAGGAGTGTTGTGGTGAGGGTTCCTGTTTTGCTCCAGTACTTATAGCTGTCCTTCAGTGGTAATTTTCTCTGTTGTCAGGTTTTATGTGTTGAGCTGGGTGGTTTGTTTTGGGTAGTATAGTAAAGTTTCTTCTTGTGTTCACCAGGTCCCTTTTTGTGGATGGTTTGATTTCTGATGTGGTTGGTTTGTATGTGGAAAGGAAGTGGGAGATGTATGATGTTATTTTTCTAATTTTTGTCCACATCTTTAGTTCGTTAAGCGAGGTTGTGTTTATTTTATAGGTGTTTTGTATTTGTGTGTAACTTTGAAAGCGGCAACTTTCAAGTTGGCTAAGTTCAGAGGTTGTAGGCTCGAAGTGACAAAACTCAGTGGCAGCAATGTTTGGAGTGGCAAAATCAGAAGTGGGAGAATCAGAGCAGTGGAGTTGGAAAGCAGCAAACTCAGGGGTGGCAGAAAATCCAAGTGGCTGAATGCAAAGTCTGAACGATTCAGAGTGGCTGAAATTCCAGGAAGTATGAACTCAATGTAACCACAATTTGAGATTCAAGGCGGTTATATTCAAGAACAGCAAAATTCAGAGTGCCTAAAGATGTTCAGAGTGGCAAAAATTTAAAGCAGAAACATTTAAAGCAGCAAAACACAAAGCAGCAAAATTAAGGTAGCAAAATTCAAAGCCGTAAAATCCAAGGTGGCAACATTTAAAGCAGCAAAATACAGTGTATCAAGGTTCAAATTGACAAAATTCAAAGTGGCAAGATTCAAAGCAGCTGGATTGAAAGTATCAAGGTTCAAAGTGGCAAAATTCAAAGTGGGCAAATTCAAAGCAGCGAAATAAAAATGGCAACATTTAAGCAGCAAAATCCAAGGTGGCAAAATCAAACACCTAAAGATCAAGTGTGCCTCTCGGTGGTTTATATTTTTCCTTTACCTAAAACTCATGTGTGATATCTTTGGTTTGGTCTTCTCCTCCTCATTAACATCTGATGTGTGTGTCACTGGTTTGGTACTCTTCTCTGTCTACCAATCACATGTATCTCTCAGTATTTGCCCATCTTCTCCAGTGAAAAGGCATATTTGTAAGTCAGTTGCTTTTGTCCAACCACACCTGAAAATGATGTCTCTAAAATGGCTTGCTATTTCTGCCCGCTACAAATCACACGTGTTAGTCAATGCTTTGCTATTCTCATCCACCAACAACTCATGTGTGCAAAATTTAAGTCCGCAAAATTCAGGGTTTCAAGGTTCAAAGCAGAAAATTCAAGGAAGCCGAATCAAAGTGTCAAAATTCAAAATGGCAAAGCAGCAACATTCAGAGTATCAAGGTTCTAAGTGGCAAAGTTTGAAGCAGTGCAGTTGAGGATATCAGCGTTGAAAGAGACAAAAATTCAAAGTGGCAAAATTGAAAGCAGCAAAATTCAGGGAATCCAGGTTCACTGTGTTAACATTTGAAGCACCAAAATTCATAGTATCAAGGGTCACAGTATGAACATTTTAAGCAGCAAAATACAGAGTATCAAGGTTCAAACAGGCCAAATTCAAAGAAGCAAAATCAAACTATGTCCATCTTTGGTGGGAACGTAAATGGCTTGGGTAGTTGCTCCGTATATGAATAATTTCCCTAATAGATACCATCAATAAGATTTCATGAGATTTAGATGGAATCTGTTTATGGCAAGGGAACATTTAGTTCGCCATAAATTGATATTAAGTGACGTTTTTAAATACAGAAACATCAGCTGGTCTATTGTAACACACTGAAAGTTGGTACACAACGAGGAATTTTGGAATGCGAGGCATTTTGGCATAGATGTCTCAGGGGCTTTCCTACTTGAGCTTAGCAGTTATTGCATTTTTGCGTAGCCTAAAACTCCCCACCATGGTTGACCAACAATGGTAAACATTGGGAAGTTTTAGGTTTTAACTTAGCTTGGTTTCATTTTTTGTATGTTTGATAAATTTTGTTTTATAGGATGTACACTTTTTTTTTTTTTTTTTTTGGTATGGATTTTAATAGAATGAGCCTTGAAGTTGCATGGGTTTTTTTTTCTCTATTGCAATTGCATGTTTAACTAAGCTATAAAGCTTTTTTGTATTACATTGTAAACTGCTAATTTTTATGTAAATTGTAAACGTTGAAGTATTTTAGAACGATCTTTTATATTCATAAAAGTGAAAATGTATGGGTGGCTGGGTTTGTGGGCAAAGTGATGTTCCTTATACAGTTCCACACTGTTTCACCAATTTGCACCAAATTGTGCATAGTTACCCGTTAGGACCCTCCGGACATTACTGGCAACATGACATTCAGACAAAGTAGCCATCAGACATCATACAGTACAGACCCCCGTCCTGATGAAGGCCGTACACCAGATGTGGCATACTAAGCCCACCTAGAAACGGCTGAAACACCGTGTTGTAGACACACTATCCCCAACTGCAGTGTATTTATGCTGCTTTACACAGAGAAAATGACTTGTTTTTTTTAAATGTTTATGTGATGTTATAAATGTCCAAATGTCTATATGTTTGCTACTTTCATGTGACAAATGATACTTGAAGTTGAGTTTGTCTTGCACACACAAAGTGGTTATTTTACCAAGAAACTTTTGGTTCCGTGTTTTGTAAATATTTTCTGTACTTCCGGTCAAAAACCTCCCCCTTTTTTTATGTTAACTCTGGAGCGTCCATTTTATGTTGAACTGTACAACTTTAGATAAAGAATAAGATTGATTCTACAACAGAGCTTGAATAAATGTATTCTTTCTTTATGCAGAGGTGGACAAAAAACAGGAGTATTCTGAGAGCACCTATTTTTCTTGAACCTATTCAATTGTAATTATTGTTCCCTACAACTTCCATCAGACACAACATAGTCAATGTGGGGGGATCATGGGAGTAATAGTTCAAAGTAACTGGAGAGAGGCAGGTTTCAGACGCCGGATTTGATAAGACACAATTTGTTAGTCAATTATTTTTTAGTGTCGGCTGTTTCTACCTTTAAAAAGACTGCCTAAAGAAAAAGAGGGGTTTCCTTCGAAACCTTAACATGTGTAAACCTGTGCACAAAGCTCCGTGTTTGTATTCTAAAAGACAGACTTTCCTGGAAACCGGCCCATGAAAAATAAATAATTTGTGCAATTTGAATGGAAATGTAATATGTTTTCGGTTTATGAGGAACAAGTCATTTAAAACTCGAAGCTCAAGTCCCAAAACATGGCCAAAAAAATCATAGTGTGTTTCAGTCATAAAGACTCTGCGGATGCCACATAACATACAGATGCGGCATTTCTTTTGTGGAGGTGGCTGGGAGGGCTGGAATAACTGCCAGTAATCAAATGACTGCAGCCACTTATATCTTGAAATATATTTACCTGCATATCATATATTTTTTTTAATCCGTCATGAGCAGAATTTTCTTGTCAAACCTTAAACTCAAATCTAAAAGTCCTCACATCCATCAGGCGTTTTGAGAAGGAACACATCTCAATGCCCTCTTTTATCCGTCGCTTTAAGGGAACTACACAGAATCTTTAGAACGCATGACAGGTGAATTAGCAAGACTGCCCCAGTTGTTTCAGTTTTCTCTGTCATTAATCTCAGCTGCCTACACCGCGTGCTCTAAACCAGCTGCTATTTCTGTCCATTACTTTCTACAATACTTTTTTTTACACCACCTTCCCTCAGCTTGCAGCGTTTTCCTGAGTTGTTTCCTGGGGAGGGGGCAATTCATACTTTCACAACTGGCTTGGCAGAGGGTCTGCTTTGGTGCAGGATTTATTGATGAAGCCAAGAGTGTGTTTTGCTTCATGTTGTTGTTCTTATTTGTTCTGCTTCTTCGGTTCCAAGTGTTATTTTACCTCAGGTTTTTTCTTTTTCTCTCAGTTCATTTTGACCTTTTTCATACACATTGCTGATGCAGAATTTGGCGGGAACCCCCGCATTCTGCCATCAACGCCCAAGCCCCACCATAAAAAAAACATTATCCCCTTGCCCAAACATATTACTTTGTTACTTATTTGAACGGTAAATTTCATTGAATTGAATATGCTGCACCGAAAAATATGTGCTTGAATATTCTGCAATGAAGTCACGGGTACGGTGAGTTCACTGTTTTTAATTGGGTCGTATATCGGCTGGCTAAAAATAATGTAAACACAGCCATGTGTAACATTTAAAAACCTATAGTAGCTGCATCTGCTGCCTTCAAGTCCTTCCAAGCCTACCTCTAATAGTACAGCCGTCCCAATGTTATTGTACCCTATTATTTGATCCCCAGTTATATAGCGCTCATCGCTTCACATCCAGGTTTGCACTATATATAAACAAGGACATGCCTACGCGAACATTAACAACACGTTGTCCTTGGGCAACAATTTAAGACAAAAGTACGAGAACTCTCTCGATTGATAAAAATGAGACTGCACAGGAAGCGGTCAAGCTCAGCTCTGAATACCATAGTCTTATCTCAAGTGCTCCCCTCCTTCAGCATCTAGTTTAGGAGCCGGCAACCCGTGGATCTCCAGATGTTTTAGAATACCATTCCCATGATATCTGGACCTTGACTGTGATGGCTGGGGCTGCTGGGAGGTGCAGTCCACAAAGACTGCGCACGGAAAGGTTGCAGGCCACTTTCCTGCAGCCCCTGTCTTCTTTCATTCACATTGGTTTTCTATCAGTCAATCGAGTTCCTCTATTGGCAATGCTATTCTAACAAGGTTTTCATCGTTCAAAAGATCACCAAGCACTCCTTATGAATACGGAGATGGCAGACCTGGAATATTCCAGAAAATGGCCATCAGTAAAAAAAGAACCTAGTGAAATGTTGTCCTACACCCAAGCATGTAAAGGGATACAGTAGCTTTCTGGTACTGCAAAAGCAAAAGCTACACTTAAATGGCAGCAGTGGCCAATCACGTGCAGATAGAGTGAGCAGGATACTCTTAAGGAATAGATTTAATGGCTACTTTTCAACAGAGAGCATTGTAGGATCTAATATATTGTTATTGTTATTTTGCATTTCTACAGCGCCTCATATACCATTGGTATGGTCTGAAGGCGCTGGTAGGTTGAACGCCCTTGGGAACCGAAGTTCAGATCAGTAGAGAGGGTAGAGAGATTTAAAGGTGCGTGTGAGCACCGGGTATGTGTGCAGCTCGTGCAGGATCCATGTAATAGCTGCTTCTTAGCGTAGGTGTGGTGGTTGAGAGATCAGGAGTATGTGTTCGTTCTGACAGGATTTATCCAGACCGGATGTGGCTGCGTTACGCCTGAGTAGAACGCCTGGCTGGGTGGGGTGTAACCAGCAGTGTTTACTTAGAATGATGTGGAGTGAGCGGTAGATTTTGGTATGAGAACAGTTATACCGAATGGTGTCATAGTATCTCTGTGTTCTAATTGAGTGGTGATGTAAAGGAGAGAGTAAGCATGGTGGTGGGATATGTGCTCTTTCAAATGTCTATGCACTCACCCCCTCTACGCCCTCATCCCCTCTACGCACTCATGTGCTCCCAGCACTCATCTTTAAGCACTCACGTTTTTTACGCATTCTGCAGCAATATCAAGTTCTATATATTGCTTTATCCACTCATCCGCTCTATCCACTCATCCGCTCTATCCACTCGACAGGTCTGTCCACTCGACATGTCTGTACATTCAACAGGTCTGGAAATTCATCTGTTCCAGCGATCTACACACTCTACGCACTTCCATATTCACCTGATATCCACATTCATGTGCTCTACATACTCATCCGCTCCACATACTCATCTGTTCAACACATTTATTTGGTTTATGCTCATCCGTTCTGGACATTCCTCTGTTTTACGTACTCTTGGGTTCTACACGCTTCTCTGTATTTGCACACTCAACCGCGCTGCACCGTCGTCCGTTCTACACAATTAGCTGCTCTACATACTCATCCACTCAACATGTTCATCCATTCCATACACTCATCCGATCTACATATTCACTCGATTTCCATACTCATTCGAACTATATAGGTATTTGTTCTTCCACTCATGCATTCTTCAACTCGGCGCATTCATTTGTTGCACCTTTTTTATCCATTCTAACTAATTTTGTTCACTCCACATGCATTCTGTCCATTTCTGGAGTTTAAATCTCTTTACTGTTTCCATATGATTTACTCTTATTAGCCATTTCATTGCTTTGATCTACTTTATTCGTTCAATTCTGTTTGTCCTTCAAGTTTATATTAGGGATTATTAGCTGTCAGTTTCTCGTATCAGGTGGTTTGATGGATTGGAGTCATTGAGTTGTTGTTGGTTTGTGTGGGTTAGTTTGGTACGGGTTGGTTTTAGGGGAAGAGCCAGGTTTTCAGCAGCTTGCGGAAAGACGTTAAATCCTCATTAAGGCGGATGTGGGGTGGGAGTGAGTTCCATAGCGTGGGGGCCAAAGCGGAGAATGATGATCCGCCTAACCTGCTTGAGTTTGTCTTCGGTATGACTAGGAGGCCGGCTGAGCTTGATCTTGGGGTGCATGGGGGGTGGTAGGGTTTTAGCTTGTCTTGAAGATATTGAGGTCCGGTTTTGTGCAGAGCTCGATGGGAGATGCACAAGGTTTTGAAAGTCACCCTTTGTGCTACTGGAAGCCAGTGCAGCGTCTTAAGGGCTGGGGAGATGTGGTCTCTTGGGCCGAGCGCAAGTAGCAATTTGGCTGCTGTGTTTTGTGCCCTTTGGAGTTTATTCAGTTGGTACGCGTGGATTCCGAGGTATAGGGGGTTTGCGTAGTCTAGTATTGATAGAACGATTGATTGGACCGCAGAGAGTCTGTTGGGAAAGGAGAGATATGGAAAGATGAGCCTAAGGGTTTTAAGGTGGTAGTGGCAGGACTTTGAGACGTTGACTTGGCGCGAGAGTGTTAGGTGGGAGTCAAGGGTGAATCCAAGATTTTTCACTGAGTTGGAGGGGGTCGGTGAGTTGCCCATGGCGGACGGGCAGGGTAGTGGGTGCGGAAGAAGTTTGGAGTTGCCGCATACCATGATTTCCGTTTTGGAGTGGTTTAACAGGAGGTGGCTCTGGGTCATCCAGAGTTCTATGTCAAGGAGGCAGGAGGCCAGGTCTGGTCGGGAGTTGGGTTTTGAGTTCAGGAGTTTTAGAATTAGTTGAGTGTCGTCGGCGTAGTTGTAGCACAGGATGTTGTGCGAACGAATTATTGGTGGGAGGGTGATCAAGTAGAGATTGAACAGGAGGGCAGATAGGCATGTTCCTTGTGGAACTCCAGTGTCGACTGGTCGGGCTTGGGAGGTATAGGTGGAGAGTATCGTTATTTGGTACCGATCTTTGAGCAATGAAGCTATCCTTTTAAGTGCGGTTTCACGAATTCCTAGGGAGTGGAGGTGGTCTAGAAGGATTGAGTGATTGAGTCAAAGTAGGCGGATAGGTCAAGAAGGATTAGTTCTGCGCATCCCGCCGAGTCTCCCGTCATTTTAAGGTCATCCCAAATTGAGGTTAGGGTGGTTTCAGTTCCATGACGGGCTCTGAAACCTGATTGAGCGGGGTCTAGGACATGGTTGTATTCGACAAAGGCGTTTAGTTGGGAGTAGGCGGTTCGGTCAATGAGTTTGGCAAGGAATCTGGTGTTTGAGATGGGGCGGTAGTTTTTGGGAACGAGAGGGTCGAGTGAAGGTTTTTTAATTAGAGGTTTGACATGAACCGTTTTGAATTCATCAGGAAAGATACCAGAGGAAAGTGAGGCATTTATGATGGATCTTGCGTGTTCTCCTGTGCAGGTGGAAGCGAACATTTCTTTGAGGGTTGTGGCTGGGCAAGGGTCCAGTGGTGAGCCAGATGGTTTGCGAGCAGATAGAAGTTTGAGAAATTGCTCTGGTGATATTGGACTAAAGGATTCGAACGATGGTTGCGTAGTGGTCGCAGCTGGTGAGCTGGCCGGTTTGGGGGAGAATTGCTTGGTGGATGTAAGAGAGCCAGTTTGGTGGCTAGAGTATTTGTTCTTTCGAGAGCCGTGGTGTAAAAGTGGAGGGAGAGTGAGTCGCACAGTGATTGTGAGGGAGTCTGGACAGTTGTGTTGCAAGCTGGATTGGTAAATTAGGAGATGATTTTGTGGAGTTCCTTGCTTGGGTTTTTGCAGTTTAGGATTCGGGAGTTGTAGTGGGCTTTTTTTGCTTTCCGGATTTCGGCTTTGTACTGGTAGAGGTGTCTGGCCAAGATGGCCCTGCTCTCCTGGGTTTTGTCCTTCTGCCATTTGCGTTCTAGGTATTTATATAGTTGTTTAGTGATAACTCAGGAGTGAACCATCTGGGGAAGAGGCCATGGCGGGTTGATGGTTTGCAAGAGGGTGTGAGCCACATCAGAGATGCGTTGAGCCATGAGTCAAAGGTGTCAGGGGTTAGTTGATTGTTGAGTTGGCAGGTAGGAGGTGGAGATTGGAGGAGTGTGTCGGCTAGGTCCGGGACAATTATTCGGTTTTTCCAGCATTCGCGTAGATTCGGAGGTTCAGATTCGAGTACGGGAAGGGGGACGGGTGAGTGAATGGCGAACGAGAGAATGAAATGATCGGACCAGAGGATGGGGTGGGGGGCTTTAAGTGAATCAGGGTGTTGGAGCTAAAGATGGCATCAAGAGTGTGTCCTTTATAGTGAGTCTGGCCGTTTATGTGGGGTTGGAGGTTAATTGCGTCCAAACTGTCAACCAGAGAGTGAGTCATAGGGTTAGTGGGGATGTCGAGCCATATGTTGAAGTCTCCAAGAAGGGTGAGGTTGGGATGGTTTAGTTGAAGGGTGGCAATTGAGTCGCAGAGGTTGTTTGCGAATTGTCTATCGTAGCCAGGGGGCCTGTAGATTATTAGGAAGCTGTGTGAGAGCGACGGGGAGAGGGATAGTTTAACAAGGAGAGATTCGCAGGAAGGAATGGAAGATTGGTTGTCAATGATTGAGGCGTGGAAGAGAGACTTGAAGGTGAATGCTACTCCACCTCCTCTGGAGGGACGGTTCGGTGGGATGAGAGAGTAGTCAGGTGGGAAGGCTTCATTAGCGATTGGGGCGAAGTCGTCAGAGAACCAAGTTTCAGTGATGAAAACCAGGTCTGGTTTGTCAGAAGCGATGAGGTCAAAGATGCAGTGTTTGTTTTTTGCTACTGATCGGGCATTAAATAGGATGCAGTTCAAATCGGCAGGCGAGGTTGGTCTCGGAGCAGAAGGGGGTGGTGGCGGAGGGAGTGGAGGCTGGAGAGGGAGAGGGGGAGGGTCGGTGATGTTCGATGGGAATAGCGGGCGAGCAGAAAAATTGGCGGGCATCGGGCGGGATTGTGTAGCTGCGTGTGTTAGGATGATCGGGTTTGGTTCAGGGGATTTGAAGGTGGGGTGTGGGCGGTTACGAGTTTCAGTTGCAGTTGATGAGAAATCGAGGGAGAGGGGTTTCAGAAAGGGTGAGGCCACGGGGGAAGGAGGAGAGTGGGGGAATGAGGTGGTGGGTCGAGACAGGGGAGGCGAAGAGTGCTGAGAGATTGTGGGGGACCAGGTACGTTTCCTCTTGAGTTTCTTTGTTGCAATTGGAGTGAGAGAGAGGGTAGGGGATCAGAGGGGGAGAGGGATGTGGCTTTGGTTCTTGCTAGGGCTAGGCATGCAGTTTTTAGGGAGGGGAAAGGGTGCGGTGGGGGCGGGAAAGTGGGGGGATTTGAGGGCAAGGCGGCGGACGGACGCTTGCAGGGCGGGGTGTGCTAGGTATGAGGGGAGCAGCGATGGTTGACGTTGGCTGGACGATGGTGGGGTTTAGGGAAGGAGTGATCTTGGGGTGGTTGGCTCGCCATCGTGCCCCTCTGGCTTGGTGTTTGGAGAGAGGAATGGCAGGGAGTGCGGAGGAGGGTGGGGTGATTTGGGAAGGGAGGACGCGAGGGAAGGGAGATTGGGGAGTGGGGGCGTTCCACGGCTGTCGTTTCCGACAGACTGTTGGTTTGAGGATGCACTCATGCTTGGTTCTGGCTTTTAGGTGGATTTAGTAGGGCCTTCTAATTGTAGTTCTAAGTTCAGGCACACTTCCAAGTTCAAATTGCACAGAGATGATATTAGGCTATTAGGTGTTATTAGGTACACTTCTAGGATCAACTGTACACAGGGATGATATTAGGTTTAACTCTAGATTCAATTTTGTATTGAGGGGATATTAGATTATTAGGTACAGTTCTAGATTCTACATGAAATAGCTATAATGTTCGATACCAGCACCCCCCCCGCGAACACCACATACCATTTTGAGGGTCATGAAGAACCCCAGATGGCTGCAATATGGAGTTAGTTGCTAACCTGTAACTCCAGTTCTCCAGCATTGAGTCAATCAGATATACATGTTGTCCGGGTGAGAATACTCAGTTCCCCTTAAATGCAATGTTAAAAGTAAAATGTGGTCATTCCTGTAGCCTACGTACATTCATTCATTCATTCGGTCCCTTTCCCCCATGTCCCCCTCAGCAAATGGGATGTTAAGTGCATTAGCGCTGCACTCCAGGGCATGTTCAAAATCCAACTGGCATCTGTGCCTTAATCTATGAAAGATCCAATGATGCAGGAGAAGTATTCTTACTTCTCCAGCATGGGCATCTTTCTTAGATTTGTACATGACCCCTTTGCCTTTCCCTCCCTCACGAGGCTTGTTCCGAGATTGACATGCTTTGAATATATTAAGATAGTATACATATACATGAAAAATGTTGTGCATAAGAAAAAAAACAAAGTTGCCAGAATTTTGAGGCTGACCTTAATGAAAGACCATGCAGCACTGCACATGCCACTTCTGGCTCACTTCTTGGCAGCACATCCAAGCAGTAGTGCTTTGTAAAGCTATGCGTCAGTAACCAGGATTCTACCTGGCACGTCTTGCTAAGGAATTACTGCCCACATAACTGGAGTAGTAGCCACTGCTCCAGTCTAGTGCGCTAAAACTTCCGCTGGATAGGTCGGTTGGCCATCCTGTGGCAAAAAGGGATCGATACAGATATCATACAATACCTTGCCTGGAGATGGGCCACCTTTGTACATCGTCCTGAAAGTCACAAATAGCTACACACACGTTTCTGGACACCTTGTTTTGTCGATGCAGTATTTTAAAGCATGCTTGACGACATCTAGTGCGAGAAACCTTTGATGAAGGGTTACAGAAAAAAGTTGGCCAGACCATGGGAGATTATGTGACATTGGGAAGGAACTTTTGGTAGTAACTCTGGGTTGGTTCGTAGGACAACTTGTATTCTTGAAGAACTTTAAAGAAGGTTCATTAACTGACAAAGCATGGATGTCCCCTACCAGCCTCACCGAAGTGACAGTCATCAGAAAACCACTCAAGAAAATATGTCCAACGTCCACCCTGCACACAGGCTCGAAATGGAGTTCTATAAACACAGCGTACTGTGTTTAGGCTCCCTAAATCAGGGCACACTTGTGCACCAACAGAAAGCTTTTAAACGTCCCTTTCATGAATGGTTTAATTTGAATACGAGGTGTCTTACCTGGTCTACAGGTATAGCGGGATATTGGGAGATGCACCTGGATAAATGCATGCATCAAACCACTCTAAGCGAATGATAACAAGTACAGCAAGTGCTGGTGTGGCTGCAGAGGAAAAGGCAGCAGACAGGTTTCTCTAAAAACGTATTAACGTTTCCGAAATATACACTCTAAAGCGGCTGTAGAATCTGCTCTAGCTACATGTGGCATCATTTTTCATTCCAAAGGGCTACTAAATTGGCAGAACTCTGAGAAGCCAGAAGCCTCGCCATCAGGTTGAGTGATCTCGGGATGTATTAGTAGATCCGGACCCAGTTCCTGGAGCACTGATCCAATGTTGGAAAGAGGTGAATTGCACCTCAGCATATGGATGAGGTCAGAGTACCAGTATTGCCTGTTTCAGCCTGGAGGGGTTAAAAAGTAAAATGGCATGAATATCTTCCCATGTTGCCACAGACCTTTCTGTTTAGCAATAATGGAGGAAAGGCATACATGGACAACTGTCGAAGAAATGCAAAACTTCACCCTGAGCGAAACCTGCATAGCTGAAGAGGGTCTGTTCAGTGAACGCCTTAATAAACAAATCGGCCAAAGGAACCAGAGAAGGTCAGGGCCTTCAATCTACCCTTATTCCATTGATTTAGGAAGAGATCACAGGCTCTGGAGTGAGGTTGTATCCAAGCTATACTAGCCACATGTCCTACATCAATCCCCCGTTTCACACAGTGGGCATTATGCATAAACGACTTCGGGCTATTCTGTCTGTTTGAGAAACAATCCCTCCGTAGTGATAGTAAGTTAAACAAGTGCTCATAGCAGGATACAAATAGACAAACGAGCAAAATTTAATCAACATAACATCCCATAAGTACTTGCGGCACAAAGATACAAATACCAATCTATCTATATATATTCAGTGAAAAAACATTGTTAAAGGGACATTAAGTAGTCACACAACCAGTACAGTACTGTAGTTGTATTCTTCCTGTTACTCAGAAAGTGCAGTGTTGTTGTATTGTAGCCTACAAAAGTCTATCCAACCCAACAGCATTTGCTTCACTCTTACTCATTGCATCTCATTAGGTCCACTCTTTGTATTCTCATCTGAACACCAGTAGCATAACAATCTGAACACCAGTATCGTAACACCCGCTAGTTTTGTGAGAACATCGTAATGTCCTTACTTATTCATGCACAGTACGCTGTCATACACACTGAAGCAAACCTTTCACACATCAACACACACAGATACCAGTAGAACCTTCCCAACCAGAAGTAACAGCCCATTGCACGATCACACACCCCTCTATTTATGCCTACCCTCATATTCACACACTCATGCCCAGTGCACGCAAATACATTGCACATCTTTCAAACCGACACCTTCCTTTTTTCTCCAACAGACACAAGAGAATGCCTACCAAAATGCAACTCTGTAGAAAACAACTCAGAAATAGGGGAGACAAAACTAAAAGCATGCAAAATAGTCATGCGCCTCTAGTAGACTTTGTACGAAATGTTCAAACAATGCAGCTAATACAGTCACTAAGCAAAACTGTACCAGGTAGCAGGAAAAAAAGTGTGACCCCCTCTTCCAAAATGTAAAAGTGAAAAGAAATGTATTAAGAAGAATACAACTACCAGTCGTGCTAACACTGCATCTACCAATGTTAACATAGCCGCAAGTAAGCATTCCAAAATATTAATATGACAAAAAATGTTCAACCATTGAGTCCATCAGAACCTTATAAAAACAGCAAAGAAATCACGCTCAACCCTTACAACTTACTGCAGAAAACTGATCCTAGAAGCTCTCATAGACAGTGCAATGCCCCATAAAAGGAAATTGTTTATATTAATTTTAAACAGAATGAAACCACTATAAAATGAATTAGTGAACTACAAAAAGTACTTCGCAAAATCTGAAATATCATCATAAATACCTTTGCAAACCTCTGTGCAGCTAAGTGGATTCACACAACCAGCACAGAGCCATATTTCAATTAAGAGGCATACAAACAAGAGCAGAGAAACCCAATTGCCATACATAGCAGTGGGCATGGGTATGACGTGGTAGACAAAACCATTATGGCAGAAGAAATACTCATTGAAAGAATGTCCCCAACAAACTTACAATCAACTCTCCATTCCACTGAACCAATCTGTCCAGTCTACAAATGACCCTGCACCTCAATGTGTAACGTACAAAAACATCCTTCAATTCTTTATGGCAATTCCTCAATCACTATGTGAAAGCGAAAGAGAAAATGAGAATGAAAATGTTGCAAACCATGGACTCCTGTCCAGTGCGCAAATACACAGGACTGCGAGAACATTCATTAGCCTGCATTTCCCGGCCTGATTCCAGAAGTACCTTCCACCGCATCAAAATGTAAGCAACACACCACTCCACAATAGAAAATCTCATCCAGAGACTGCACTATGCAAAAAGTCCTTCTCTAGAACTGGAGCATTTAAATCAGTGTCCTGCATGGCACAAAAGAACTCCTGGAAGAAATAGACCACATCCAAAGCAAATATTTTGGAAGTGAAGAGCACTTACAAAATTCAGTAACTTTAGAAAAGAGTAGCGACAACCTCACATATGCTATCCTTCTAATACACACGTACAAAAAAAGAAATAGCAAAGTTTAGAAGCACATCTTCTGAAGTACCAAACCAAGTACGTGTGTGTTGTCGCAGAACTTTTTCTACAAAAAGCACCAAAAGTGTAGATATAGCGTACAAAATAGAAGACAATGAGGAATCCCAATGGTTCCAATTAGCTCTCTACCTAATAGCAGAAAACAAATACGAAATTACTAACCCCTCAATACTTTGCACATACTGCACTGCAAAGCTTGATAATAACCAAATGCCTTCATGGGCTATCACTAATAACTTGGGCATTTTTCCACTCCCAAAACCACCCCAACAGCTTAATTTGTGTGAGAGCATTAGATTCCAAACACTACACACATTTCAAGCTATAATACGCCTTCAACCTAAAACAGCTAAGTTGCCGCCTTCTGAATTACTAAAAGGCATGTGTGGCAAAGTAGTTTATTTGATATTAGATCTTAAAGAAAATGTAGACACTTTGGGAGTGCAACCTCAATCTTTGATTATTTTAGTGAATGGTGTACCTACAAAAGACACATAAAATTGGCAGCAAATAGCAGACTTAAACAAAGTTAGAGAAGCCCTACAATATCTTAAAGCGAACAATAACTACTACAAAGAAATAAACTTTGAAGAAAACCTGAGAGAAATCACCGAAATAATTCAGGATTCCTCATCAACTGGCCAATTTGAACTTGTGGATCATATTAGGACATCCAACATTTTAGACCAGTATACAATTCACCCACTGCACTCCAAAGACAGTATAGACTATGCACTAGAAACATATCAAATGCAGCAAGCCAAAGGATCTCCAATTAGCATATGAGAAAAAAGTGTAGAAGCAAGAGCCTTTTCTCTGCTCTTTCCTACTGAAAAAGGTGGAAGGTATGATGAAAGATGCACACAAATAACAGCATCAGAACACCGCTATTTACAAATGTATTCTGAAGACCCCAGATTCAGACAAAACATTGAATACATATTCTACCTCTTGTTTGAAAGTTAACTAGCAATTCTATGTTACGGAGTTGCACATACATTGAAAACAGGTTCCAATTTTTTAAACATGTCTGCTAGGCAACTACTTCCACAAAGGTTCAAGACAAAGATGAAGTTTCGCAGTCAAGTATTACAAATCTCTTGACAAACATGCGTGGTACAAAAGAATACTGGTTCCAATGTCACGCGGATGTGCGGTGTATGCTATGCAACCTTGGCCCACCCAAGAGATTTGTCACTTTAAGTTGTGCAGAGTATGCATGGGAAGACTTGCACACCTTCCTATGCATAGCAAATGAAAACAAAGCAGGAATAGACATAAAAAGACCAGGAGATCATTGCTCTCTTGACCCTGTGAATGGGTCAAGATACTTCCACCACCACTTTATTGCCATGCTGTACTTCATCTGTAATAAAGCAATTCCTCCTCTCAGAGAAGTGCAACACTTCTTTTGGAGAAAAGAATATCAATCCACATGCTTTTGTGGATAAAAGATGCTCCTAAATTTGGTCAGAACATTAACGCCACCGCTTTACAGTTCATTCACAAATATGTAACTTGTGCCATCCCTTCAGAAAGCACAAATAGTGAGCTACATGCACACATTTTGCAGTTTCAAAGACATAAATGTGGCAAGTATTGTCGACACAGATATAAAAAAGGGACGTACTACACCAAATGCTGCTTTGGTTTCCCTAGACCCGTTTCAGCAAAAGGACAAGTAAACAGCTTCACGTCTTCTGTTAGACACAGTGTGAAAGGCAAATCGCCTAAGAACACATACTGCATTAAAAGAAGCGTAGCATCACAGTACATCAGTGATTGCAATGCAATCATTGCCCTTGTGTCGAAAGCAAACATAGATGTACAGTACATTGCAGAAAATTCCACTGCTGTTGCACGATATGTCACAGCCTACTTAACCAAAGCTGAGAAAACAGAGCTGGAAGACCTCTGGGATGACATATCAACCGACAAAACACTGTCACAAAAAGTATACAGCTTTAGCATAAAAATGCTCTCCCATAGAGAATGTGGTGGCTACGAAGCTGTAGACCATTTAACAGGCACAGCCTTCTATGGGAAATCTGAAAACATAGTTTGGCTAATCCTTGGTCCTGCTGCATCCAGAAAAAGAGTGCTCAAATCATACCAAGACATAGAAACAATAGCCAAAAAAGATTCCAACAGCCAGGACATTTTGCCAAATAATGTATTGGACACATTCTACCCAAACAAGAGTACTGCTTTGGAAACCATGTATCTATACTACATAGACCAACATTTCTCATACAATAATAATATTAAACCAGATGAAAAAAGGTAAATACATAGTCAAACGTTGTGAAGGTAGCCTTGTTAAACTTACCAAACCCAGCCCGATTAATCATTTGAAGCTATCATTTAAAACTCTGCAACATAGAGAACATTAGTACATGTCCCCACTCCAACTTTAGAAACCATGGGCAAAAGAAGAAGAATTATTGGACACCCATGACTCCTATGAAGATGCTTTCAATGCAAATGAAGCGGTATAACAGATATCAATTTCAAGCAGTACAAAAACATGTTGGACAATGAACGAAAACAAGAGGAAGAAGTGCAGGCACAACTAAATGCAGACACTCCTGAGGGCAGTCAACCTTCTCTTACAGGAGGCCAAGAACCACTTGGAGAGCCACTCATAATAAATGAAGCAGAATTAGCCATGATTCAAGTGGTAAACACCATGTGTCAGTATGAAGAATAGAAGAAAACTTTGCTCTGCTGAAATCACAACTCAATGATAAATAACATAGCATTTTCCTGGAAGTAAGTAAAGAAATTGAACATGGTGTGTAGCACGAAACTAAAACTTGTAGCTGTCAAAATTATAAAGCTGTACTCCTGCATGTAAGTGGAGAAGCTGCTTCAGGCAAAACATTCTTAATAAAAATCATCCGCAAGTTCCTCCAAAAATTCACAAAAACAGGCTTTCAGCTGTTGTAACAGCCCCCACAGGTTTAGCTGCCTAAAACATAGGTGGTGTTACTTTACACCGGCTGCTCATCCTTCAAGTAGAACACCAAAACAAATTAGAGTACTACAAAATATCAATAGAAGCTGTTATGGAGCTACGCAGAATTCTGAAACTAATAGAAATGCTCCTAATAGATGAGGTGAGTATGATCTCCAACCTAACGTTGGCTTTGATTCACCTCAGATTGCAAGAGGTTCTTAAAATGAACTACGAAGAACTCTTTGGAGGAAAATACTTTATTGTTTTCGGAGATCTTCTTCAATTAACACCAGTGAAAGGTGAACCTATTTTGAAAAACATAGGACACAAACTGTGCTGTAACACATTTGGCAGCATAGGAAATGTAACTCTCTGGCAACATTTCCAATACAGAGAACTAACTCAAAACATGCGTCAGTCTGCAGATCTCACCTATGCTAACATTTTGAAAAGCATTCAGATTGGTGTGCTTTCTAAGGATGCATAGTCTATCTTAAATAGTAGACTAATTCATGACGTATATGAGCATAACAAATCTGCTGCTGAAGTCATGGAACAATTAGAACAGAAACATGTGAAATGTATGTCCTTAATGCCAACCCTAGCAAGTTGTGCAGAACTCAGTTAAACAGTGTTAAAAATAGAAATGCAACAAATAGTGCAAATTTACTACATGGACAAACTGGAAGTTTATGGTATGACACTGCCTATGTGTCAACAAGCCACAGCATGATTAAATAGCTTAGGAAATGGTATCTTCAACACAGCTGATTTGGAGAAAATGTTTAAATTGTGTTTAAACTGTAGAGTAATGCTAAAACGTTACCTTGACATGGAGGAAGATTTAGTTAATGGAGCACTTGGTACAGTTGTTGGCTTCCAGAGATTTCCACGTGACAACAACATTCAGTTTGTCAACATCCACTTTGACAAACCTTCAGAAGTTAAAATGATAGGATGATCAACAGCCTGATTCCTTCTTTTTAAAGACATGTATGTAGGCAGAGAACACTTTTCTCTGTCTCTTGCATATGCAGTCACTATTCAGAAATTGCAAGGTCTAACCCTAGATCAGGCCTTGATTGACATTGGCAGCTCAGTCTTTAAAGAAGGTATGAGTTACATAGCACTGTCACGGCTACGTACACTTGAAAGACTATTTCTAGTCAATGTTGATACAAACAAAGTTAAGGCTGGCATTCCTTGCATCATAGAGTGCAACAGAGTATGTGCACTCTACACACCCCACCCCGATATGTACCCTGTTCCCCTAAAAGGAAAACTTGTTAAAAGACATGTAATGCAAACAGAACTTTTAAGAGATCTCCCAAAAGAACCTCCAAAGACATTGAAAGCACTTGCTATTCCATCAAGTAGCACAACCACAAACGGATGTAGTGCAAATGCACATCCTAGTGCACAAGGAAAGAGAAGTATGTCTTCTAAAAAAACAAGTATGGCTCTAGCACATGACATAAACATAGAACTGTCAGGTCCATTCAAATTTTCCAACATAACTGGTATAAATTGATATGCAAATGTAGCAATCAATGTTCTGTTCCAATTGTCACTAATTGTTGAACACATTTACTTTAACGGGGCTGACCAGTTGTGTTTGCAAATGTTCCTGCTTCATAGAAATGCAACAAAACTCCTGACAACACTGCACCATTAAGGAGACCGGTGCCGGTAATCCCTTACTGCCCTACTATGAGGTCCCTTAGCGGGTCCCTCCTTCAATGCCTGGTTTTACCAGGCATTATGGACGGGACCCGCTAAGGGACTTCACAGATAATAACGGTACCGCAAATTGCGGAACCGTTATTAGCTACTTCCCCATTCCCATTGAGCTCCATGGGGGCTCAAATGTGAATGGGGAATGGATTTTCAATGGGCACTTAACGGTCCCGCAAAGGTCGGACTACACTGGTAAGTCCCCATTGAACCAGGTCGGAGTCGGTACCGGTGTGGGAGGTAGTCATGGCGCAAATAGCTCTATGACTACCACCATACTTGGAATGAGGCCCAGTGTGTCAGGAATAAGGCAGGAATTGGACTACTGTGCGGTAATGGTGAGATTCACCATAAACACACAAGAATACCCTCAAGTATTTCTAATGTACTTACTGCAAGTGCTTGAAAGCAAAAACATACCTATAATTGAAATCTTCCAGATTTCATATATGTGGAAACATAAATGCATTCTCTGCAACCATGCGGTGCAGGATCAAGTCCCTAATGAGTGCTTTGTGTATGTATCTATCTATTTTTAGTTTAACAAAGGTAGCGGGCGCCCCTCTCTCGCAAGAACAGACATGATTACCTGTTCAGTGGTTATTAACCACTTGAGAGTTCGCAGCCACTGCTTTTACCCACTGTGCCTTTCACAGATGGGAAATATCCATTTGCATATCAGTCTTTGTCCTGCCCAGGGGCAGTCCAGCACCGAAATACAATGGCAACTCCAATCTGAACGAGAGTACCACCAGCAACCCCATACACGTGTTTCACCCTTGTTGGGGATCATCAGTGAGGTGAAGCTGATGCCTCTCTAAGCACAGTGAGAGGGAGACCACGTCTGGTTGCCCCCAGGAGACCTAGGGTTACCAATCCCAGGTTCCTTAAAAAATAGTTTAACAAAGGTAGCGGGCGCCCCTCTCTCGCAAGAACAGACATGATAACCTGTTCAGTGGTTATTAACCACTTGAGAGTTCGCAGCCACTGCTTTTACCCACTGTGCCTTTCACAGATGGGAAATATCCATTTGCATATCAGTCTTTGTCCTGCCCAGGGGCAGTCCAGCACCGAAATACAATGGCAACTCCAATCTGAACGAGAGTACCACCAGCAACCCCATACACGTGTTTCACCCTTGTTGGGGATCATCAGTGAGGTGAAGCTGATGCCTCTCTAAGCACAGTGAGAGGGAGACCACGTCTGGTTGCCCCCAGGAGACCTAGGGTTACCAATCCCAGGTTCCTTAAAAAATAGTTTAACAAAGGTAACGGGCGCCCCTCTCTCGCAAGAACAGACATGATAACCTGTTCAGTGGTTATTAACCACTTGAGAGTTCGCAGCCACTGCTTTTACCCACTGTGCCTTTCACAGATGGGAAATATCAATTTGCATATCAGTCTTTGTCCTGCCCAGGGGCAGTCCAGCACCGAAATACAATAGCAACTCCAATCTGAACGAGAGTACCACCAGCAACCCCATACACGTGTTTCACCCTTGTTGGGGATCATCAGTGAGGTGAAGCTGATGCCTCTCTAAGCACAGTGAGAGGGAGACCACGTCTGGTTGCCCCCAGGAGACCTAGGGTTACCAATCCCAGGTTCCTTAAAAAATAGTTTAACAAAGGTAGCGGGCGCCCCTCTCTCGCAAGAACAGACATGATAACCTGTTCAGTGGTTATTAACCACTTGAGAGTTCGCAGCCACTGCTTTTACCCACTGTGCCTTTCACAGATGGGAAATATCCATTTGCATATCAGTCTTTGTCCTGCCCAGGGGCAGTCCAGCACCGAAATACAATGGCAACTCCAATCTGAACGAGAGTACCACCAGCAACCCCATACACGTGTTTCACCCTTGTTGGGGATCATCAGTGAGGTGAAGCTGATGCCTCTCTAAGCACAGTGAGAGGGAGACCACGTCTGGTTGCCCCCAGGAGACCTAGGGTTACCAATCCCAGGTTCCTTAAAAAATAGTTTAACAAAGGTAGCGGGCGCCCCTCTCTCGCAAGAACAGACATGATAACCTGTTCAGTGGTTATTAACCACTTGAGAGTTCGCAGCCACTGCTTTTACCCACTGTGCCTTTCACAGATGGGAAATATCCATTTGCATATCAGTCTTTGTCCTGCCCAGGGGCAGTCCAGCACCGAAATACAATGGCAACTCCAATCTGAACGAGAGTACCACCAGCAACCCCATACACGTGTTTCACCCTTGTTGGGGATCATCAGTGAGGTGAAGCTGATGCCTCTCTAAGCACAGTGAGAGGGAGACCACGTCTGGTTGCCCCCAGGAGACCTAGGGTTACCAATCCCAGGTTCCTTAAAAAATAGTTTAACAAAGGTAGCGGGCGCCCCTCTCTCGCAAGAACAGACATGATAACCTGTTCAGTGGTTATTAAACACTTGAGAGTTCGCAGCCACTGCTTTTACCCACTGTGCCTTTCACAGATGGGAAATATCCATTTGCATATCAGTCTTTGTCCTGCCCAGGGGCAGTCCAGCACCGAAATACAATGGCAACTCCAATCTGAACGAGAGTACCACCAGCAACCCCATACACGTGTTTCACCCTTGTTGGGGATCATCAGTGAGGTGAAGCTGATGCCTCTCTAAGCACAGTGAGAGGGAGACCACGTCTGGTTGCCCCCAGGAGACCTAGGGTTACCAATCCCAGGTTCCTTAAAAAATAGTTTAACAAAGGTAGCGGGCGCCCCTCTCTCGCAAGAACAGACATGATAACCTGTTCAGTGGTAATTAACCACTTGAGAGTTCGCAGCCACTGCTTTTACCCACTGTGCCTTTCACAGATGGGAAATATCCATTTGCATATCAGTCTTTGTCCTGCCCAGGGGCAGTCCAGCACCGAAATACAATGGCAACTCCAATCTGAACGAGAGTACCACCAGCAACCCCATACACGTGTTTCACCCTTGTTGGGGATCATCAGTGAGGTGAAGCTGATGCCTCTCTAAGCACAGTGAGAGGGAGACCACATCTGGTTGCCCCCAGGAGACCTAGGGTTACCAATCCCAGGTTCCTTAAAAAATAGTTTAACAAAGGTAGCGGGCGCCCCTCTCTCGCAAGAACAGACATGATAACCTGTTCAGTGGTTATTAACCACTTGAGAGTTCGCAGCCACTGCTTTTACCCACTGTGCCTTTCACAGATGGGAAATATCCATTTGCATATCAGTCTTTGTCCTGCCCAGGGGCAGTCTAGCACCGAAATACAATGGCAACTCCAATCTGAACGAGAGTACCACCAGCAACCCCATACACGTGTTTCACCCTTGTTGGGGATCATCAGTGAGGTGAAGCTGATGCCTCTCTAAGCACAGTGAGAGGGAGACCACATCTGGTTGCCCCCAGGAGACCTAGGGTTACCAATCCCAGGTTCCTTAAAAAATAGTTTAACAAAGGTAGCGGGCGCCCCTCTCTCGCAAGAAAAGACATGATAACCTGTTCAGTGGTTATTAACCACTTGAGAGTTCGCAGCCACTGCTTTTACCCACTGTGCCTTTCACAGATGGGAAATATCCATTTGCATATCAGTCTTTGTCCTGCCCAGGGGCAGTCCAGCACCGAAATACAATGGCAACTCCAATCTGAACGAGAGTACCACCAGCAACCCCATACACGTGTTTCACCCTTGTTGGGGATCATCAGTGAGGTGAAGCTGATGCCTCTCTAAGCACAGTGAGAGGGAGACCACGTCTGGTTGCCCCCAGGAGACCTAGGGTTACCAATCCCAGGTTCCTTAAAAAATAGTTTAACAAAGGTAGCGGGCGCCCCTCTCTCGCCAGAACAGACATGATAACCTGTTCAGTGGTTATTAACCACTTGAGAGTTCGCAGCCAGTTGCGAGAGAGGGGCGCCCGCTACCTTTGTAAAACTATTATTTAAGGAACCTGGGATTGGTAACCCTAGGTCTCCTGGGGGCAACCAGACGTGGTCTCCCTCTCACTGTGCTTAGAGAGGCATCAGCTTCACCTCACTGATGATCCCCAACAAGGGTGAAACATGTGTATGGGGTTGCTGGTGGTACTCTCGTTCAGATTGGAATTGCCATTGTATTTCGGTGCTGGACTGCCCCTGGGCAGGACAAAGACTGATATGCAAATGGATATTTCCCATCTGTGAAAGGCACAGTGAGTAAAAGCAGTGGCTGCGAACTCTCAAGTGGTTTATAACCACTGAACAGGTTATCATGTCTGTTCTTGCGAGAGAGGGGCGCCCGCTACCTTTGTAAAACTATTATTTAAGGAACCTGGGATTGGTAACCCTAGGTCTCCTGGGGGCAACCAGACGTGGTCTCCCTCTCACTGTGCTTAGAGAGGCATCAGCTTCACCTCACTGATGATCCCCAACAAGGGTGAAACATGTGTATGGGGTTGCTGGTGGTACTCTCGTTCAGATTGGAATTGCCATTGTATTTCGGTGCTGGACTGCCCCTGGGCAGGACAAAGACTGATATGCAAATGGATATTTCTCATCTGTGAAAGGCACAGTGAGTAAAAGCAGTGGCTGCGAACTTTCAAGTGGTTAATAACCACTGAACAGGTTATCATGTCTGTTCTTGCGAGAGAGGGGCGCCCGCTACCTTTGTAAAACTATTATTTAAGGAACCTGGGATTGGTAACCCTAGGTCTCCTGGGGGCAACCAGACGTGGTCTCCCTCTCACTGTGCTTAGAGAGGCATCAGCTTCACCTCACTGATGATCCCCAACAAGGGTGAAACATGTGTATGGGGTTGCTGGTGGTACTCTCGTTCAGATTGGAATTGCCATTGTATTTCGGTGCTGGACTGCCCCTGGGCAGGACAAAGACTGATATGCAAATGGATATTTCCCATCTGTGAAAGGCACAGTGAGTAAAAGCAGTGGCTGCGAACTCTCAAGTGGTTTATAACCACTGAACAGGTTATCATGTCTGTTCTTGCGAGAGAGGGGCGCCCGCTACCTTTGTAAAACTATTATTTAAGGAACCTGGGATTGGTAACCCTAGGTCTCCTGGGGGCAACCAGACGTGGTCTCCCTCTCACTGTGCTTAGAGAGGCATCAGCTTCACCTCACTGATGATCCCCAACAAGGGTGAAACATGTGTATGGGGTTGCTGGTGGTACTCTCGTTCAGATTGGAATTGCCATTGTATTTCGGTGCTGGACTGCCCCTGGGCAGGACAAAGACTGATATGCAAATGGATATTTCTCATCTGTGAAAGGCACAGTGAGTAAAAGCAGTGGCTGCGAACTCTCAAGTGGTTAATAACCACTGAACAGGTTATCATGTCTGTTCTTGCGAGAGAGGGGCGCCCGCTACCTTTGTAAAACTATTATTTAAGGAACCTGGGATTGGTAACCCTAGGTCTCCTGGGGGCAACCAGACGTGGTCTCCCTCTCACTGTGCTTAGAGAGGCATCAGCTTCACCTCACTGATGATCCCCAACAAGGGTGAAACATGTGTATGGGGTTGCTGGTGGTACTCTCGTTCAGATTGGAATTGCCATTGTATTTCGGTGCTGGACTGCCCCTGGGCAGGACAAAGACTGATATGGAAATGGATATTTCCCATCTGTGAAAGGCACAGTGAGTAAAAGCAGTGGCTGCGAACTCTCAAGTGGTTAATAACCACTGAACAGGTTATCATGTCTGTTCTTGCGAGAGAGGGGCGCCCGCTACCTTTGTAAAACTATTATTTAAGGAACCTGGGATTGGTAATTCTAGGTCTCCTGGGGGCAACCAGACGTGGTCTCCCTCTCACTGTGCTTAGAGAGGCATCAGCTTCACCTCACTGATGATCCCCAACAAGGGTGAAACATGTGTATGGGGTTGCTGGTGGTACTCTCGTTCAGATTGGAATTGCCATTGTATTTCGGTGCTGGACTGCCCCTGGGCAGGACAAAGACTGATATGCAAATGGATATTTCCCATCTGTGAAAGGCACAGTGAGTAAAAGCAGTGGCTGCGAACTCTCAAGTGGTTAATAACCACTGAACAGGTTATCATGTCTGTTCTTGCGAGAGAGGGGCGCCCGCTACCTTTGTAAAACTATTATTTAAGGAACCTGGGATTGGTAACCCTAGGTCTCCTGGGGGCAACCAGAAGTGGTCTCCCTCTCACTGTGCTTAGAGAGGCATCAGCTTCACCTCACTGATGATCCCCAACAAGGGTGAAACATGTGTATGGGGTTGCTGGTGGTACTCTTGTTCAGATTGGAATTGCCATTGTATTTCGGTGCTGGACTGCCCCTGGGCAGGACAAAGACTGATATGCAAATGGATATTTCCCATCTGTGAAAGGCACAGTGAGTAAAAGCAGTGGCTGCGAACTCTCAAGTGGTTAATAACCACTGAACAGGTTATCATGTCTGTTCTTGCGAGAGAGGGGCGCCCGCTACCTTTGTAAAACTATTATTTAAGGAACCTGGGATTGGTAACCCTAGGTCTCCTGGGGGCAACCAGACGTGGCCTCCCTCTCACTGTGCTTCGAGAGGCATCAGCTTCACCTCACTGATGATCCCCAACAAGGGTGAAACATGTGTATGGGGTTGCTGGTGGTACTCTCGTTCAGATTGGAATTGCCATTGTATTTCGGTGCTGGACTGCCCCTGGGCAGGACAAAGACTGATATGCAAATGGATATTTCCCATCTGTGAAAGGCACAGTGAGTAAAAGCAGTGGCTGCGAACTCTCAAGTGGTTAGTAACCACTGAACAGGTTATCATGTCTGTTCTTGCGAGAGAGGGGCGCCCGCTACCTTTGTAAAACTATTATTTAAGGAACCTGGGATTGGTAACCCTAGGTCTCCTGGGGGCAACCAGACGTGGTCTCCCTCTCACTGTGCTTAGAGAGGCATCAGCTTCACCTCACTGATGATCCCCAACAAGGGTGAAACATGTGTATGGGGTTGCTGGTGGTACTCTCGTTCAGATTGGAATTGCCATTGTATTTCGGTGCTGGACTGCCCCTGGGCAGGACAAAGACTGATATGCAAATGGATATTTCCCATCTGTGAAAGGCACAGTGAGTAAAAGCAGTGGCTGCGAACTCTCAAGTGGTTAATAACCACTGAACAGGTTATCATGTCTGTTCTTGCGAGAGAGGGGCGCCCGCTACCTTTGTAAAACTATTATTTAAGGAACCTGGGATTGGTAACCCTAGGTCTCCTGGGGGCAACCAGCGTGGTCTCCCTCTCACTGTGCTTAGAGAGGCATCAGCTTCACCTCACTGATGATCCCCAACAAGGGTGAAACATGTGTATGGGGTTGCTGGTGGTACTCTCGTTCAGATTGGAATTGCCATTGTATTTCGGTGCTGGACTGCCCCTGGGCAGGACAAAGACTGATATGCAAATGGATATTTCCCATCTGTGAAAGGCACAGTGAGTAAAAGCAGTGGCTGCGAACTCTCAAGTGGTTAATAACCACTGAACAGGTTATCATGTCTGTTCTTGCGAGAGAGGGGCGCCCGCTACCTTTGTAAAACTATTATTTAAGGAACCTGGGATTGGTAACCCTAGGTCTCCTGGGGGCAACCAGACGTGGTCTCCCTCTCACTGTGCTTAGAGAGGCATCAGCTTCACCTCACTGATGATCCCCAACAAGGGTGAAACATGTGTATGGGGTTGCTGGTGGTACTCTCGTTCAGATTGGAATTGCCATTGTATTTCGGTGCTGGACTGCCCCTGGGCAGGACAAAGACTGATATGCAAATGGATATTTCCCATATGTGAAAGGCACAGTGAGTAAAAGCAGTGGCTGCGAACTCTCAAGTGGTTAATAACCACTGAACAGGTTATCATGTCTGTTCTTGCGAGAGAGGGGCGCCCGCTACCTTTGTAAAACTATTATTTAAGGAACCTGGGATTGGTAACCCTAGGTCTCCTGGGGGCAACCAGACGTGGTCTCCCTCTCACTGTGCTTAGAGAGGCATCAGCTTCACCTCACTGATGATCCCCAACAAGGGTGAAACATGTGTATGGGGTTGCTGGTGGTACTCTCGTTCAGATTGGAATTGCCATTGTATTTCGGTGCTGGACTGCCCCTGGGCAGGACAAAGACTGATATGCAAATGGATATTTCCCATCTGTGAAAGGCACAGTGAGTAAAAGCAGTGGCTGCGAACTCTCAAGTGGTTAATAACCACTGAACAGGTTATCATGTCTGTTCTTGCGAGAGAGGGGCGCCCGCTACCTTTGTAAAACTATTATTTAAGGAACCTGGGATTGGTAACCCTAGGTCTCCTGCGGGCAACCAGACGTGGTCTCCCTCTCACTGTGCTTAGAGAGGCATCAGCTTCACCTCACTGATGATCCCCAACAAGGGTGAAACATGTGTATGGGGTTGCTGGTGGTACTCTCGTTCAGATTGGAATTGCCATTGTATTTCGGTGCTGGACTGCCCCTGGGCAGGACAAAGACTGATATGCAAATGGATATTTCCCATCTGTGAAAGGCACAGTGAGTAAAAGCAGTGGCTGCGAACTCTCAAGTGGTTAATAACCACTGAACAGGTTATCATGTCTGTTCTTGCGAGAGAGGGGCGCCCGCTACCTTTGTAAAACTATGTATCTATCTATACCTAATTGTGAATCCATTTAATTTCAACAGCTGGTGCAAAATGCAACTCATAGCATATTATGTGCTGTGGGCAATTCAAACAATCGTTCCACCTTACACATAAACTCACATACAGTACATAATAGGAATGCTTTTAAGGTACAACGCAGATGATACCAAAAACAACTGCAAGCTTACTAGCTTCACACACGGGCAAATATTGTTTGGCAACCTTCACAACAGTAGGCATAATTTACCACGCAGTTGCCACAACCAGTGCAGGTTACTATACTGCATACATTAAAAAGAAATGTGGGTGGTTTGAATACAATGATACTTCCATTACTCTGAAACAGAGATTACCAGGAAATCTAGCAAATGCCTACTTAATATTCCTGAAAACTAAATTTACTCACTGACCTATAAAAGTAGTATAACCTACTGCTCAATAGGCACCAACAGGTATGTAAATGCAGACAGAAAATACCCTTCTGCCCTGTGAAACTGTAAGAACTTAGCATACACCAACTGGCCCGTGAGTCCATCAGTTGCATTGCTATACAGTTTTTTCCCCAATGACCATATGAATACAGACACAGAAACAACAACTGTGTAAAACACACACTGATTTTGTTTCACGCATAACACTTACAAAGTACTTAGTATGAGGGTCTACACGCTGTCCTCACTAACCTGTAAAACTACCAACTGTTAAAATAAGCCAACTGTTTTCTAACTGTGCCCATACCACTGCAATGAATACAGCAACTAGCATCTAATTGCACCCATATTACTGCACTGCAATGTCCCTTGACAATAGTGGAAAACTGAAACCCGCCAACAGGAATGAAGGTGCTTCAAAACATACCATGCAAAACTGTGAAACTGTGAAAAGTTAGAATACGCCAACTGGTATCTAACTGCAACCAACCATACTTCTGCACTATTACTTTCCATTACTACAAAAGTTAAAATCCACCTGCAAAAATGAAAGTTCTTCTGAAGATGCCCTTCAAGACTTGTAAAGCATCAACAGTCGGAATATGCTTTACTATAATATGTTACTTCCAGCGGTTAACCTGCTGAAATCCACCTTCAAGAATGAAACTGCTTCAAAAGATACCCTCGAGAACTATGAAACTAGCAACAGTTAGAATACGCCAACAGGTATCTAACAGCCCCCACAATACTGCAATATGCATTTTGATTAGTACAGTACTTACAATACACCAACAGGAATCAAACGGATAAAGGGCCTCATTACGACCCAGGCGGTAAGTTACCGCCTGGGTCGTACCTTTACCTCCATGGCGTAAACTACGTTTATGCCATGGTGGTTGGCGGACTTACCGCCCCATTCCGAGGTTGGCGGGGCGGTAAGTCCCCAATCCCCATTTACCCTTCCCCATTCCCATTTTTGCCCCATAGGGCATAATGGGAGTGGGGAAGGCGTTAATTACGCCACCGTAAATTACGGTGGCGTAATTAACATCAAGGTCCCTTAGCGCCATGGATTTTAACACCTGCTAAAAGCAGGTGTTAAAACCTCCATGGCGCTAAGGGACCTCGGAATCAGGCGGTAAGGGTCGGTGCTGTTTACGCCGCCGTAAACCCCTTACCGCCTGAGTCGTAATGAGGCCCAAACAGTTAGAATACGCCAACTGGTATCTAACTGCAACCATAGCACCATCACTTCCAAAAAGCAAAACACATGCACCATTTCAATTCCTCAGACTGCAACCATGCATTTAACAACAAAACCACGTAGATGTGCACCTTAAACATTCCTGTAAGTAGTACACACTTCAATGAAACATAGTGTGACACCTAACATCAAATAAATGTACTAGGTTTTTTTAAAATCCTGCTTGGATTTTTTTCCCCACAGACCCAATAATTATGCAACCGAACACAGGAACTGAGCACATTGCACAGTAAACTTGTTTGAAGCATAGTACTTGTAATGTACTAATTATGAGGGTCTACAAAGTACATGAATATGTGAAATTATGACAAAGAAACAAAGATTTCTCCTCTATTTCCAGATGCAACAAACAGAATGTGTGGCCAAAATGGCACACTATTCAAAAGTGTTATTTCCACTTCCATGGTATTCTGTCAGTGTGTTCCAAAAAGTATGCAGAGCCTGAACAGTATGTGTAGTGAGTATATGCTTGTTAGTGCCATGCTTCTTTGTAATGGGCAAATTGTATTTCTATAAACATGTTTGTGCAATGCTCATGCCAGTAGGCAGATTCTTGAGTGCATGGGCGTATTATGCTGTTGTGGTTGTGGCCAGCCCCTAGACTCTTGGTTGCATGGCCTACGGCCTCTGGCCATGCACCCAAGAGTCTAGTGGCTGGCCACAACCAACACAGAATAATATAGCCATGCACCCAAGAATATTGCCAGTAGTCTCAACCCACACACAGCAATTAACCCTTACCTTCCCAATTGAACACTATCTGCACATATTGAAGTTGGCCACCGACCCTATGTTTCCCCGATGCAAATATCACCATAGCATGCAGACTCCAGTCCTCTACTGTAAGAATCCCTCATGCGGTCACCAAATAAGCCCACACATATTTCTGCAACAGGCCACCGAACACTAGCTACTGCAATAGTTATGGAAAGTCTTGGTTACATGGCCGAATCATAGTGCAGTCATTCTGCCAGTACCTCGATTCCTGGATGTATGGGCTACTTCTAACCTATCCAAACATCCTCCTATCATGAGCATTCCACTCCCCTAACCTAATTAAGCCTGCCTGGACTCACCAGATAAGCTGTCTGCCCAAATGCCTGTCTATGCACTACTGTACACACATTATTCCAATGTGTTTTTCCAATAGCCACATTCCACTTCTGTACACATACTATTGCAGTACTTGCAGCCAGTGGCCAGACTCTTGGGCCATGCACCCAAGAGTGTAGGGGCTATTCATAACCACCCCAGCATAATACAGCCATGCACCCAAGAATCTGGGCAGTGACCACTACCCACACATATAAACCAGCCACATCAGGCCCTGTCCACTTATGTACACAAAATATTACATTACGTGCAGAATCCCTCATGCAGTCACCAAATAAGCCCAAAAATATTTGTGTAACTGCCCAGCAAACACGAGCTACTGCAGTAGTTGTTGGTAAAGTCTTGGTT
Source organism: Ambystoma mexicanum (assembly GCF_040938575.1). Classification (NCBI taxonomy): domain Eukaryota; kingdom Metazoa; phylum Chordata; class Amphibia; order Caudata; family Ambystomatidae; genus Ambystoma; species Ambystoma mexicanum. Next base: position 87,275,263 of record NC_090922.1, read on the forward strand.
GCATGACCGTATGATAGTGCAGTCATTTTGCCAGTGCCTACATTCTTGGATGTATGGCCTATTTTTAACCTATCCAAACAACCTCCTATCATCTATATTCACTGCCCTAACCTAATGAAGCCTGCCTGTACTCACCACATAAGTTGTCTGCCCAATGGCCTAGTTTATGCTCTACTGTACAAATATTGTTGTTGAAGTTTTTCCAATATCCAAATTCAACTTCTGTACTCATACTATTTTAGTACTTGCAGCCAGTGGCCAGACTCAGGCCATGCACCCAAGAGTGTAAGCGCTGGCCACAACCACCCCAGCATAATACAGCCATGCACTGAAGAATCTGGCCAATGACCACAACCCACACACATAAGCCAGCCAGCCAAGGCATTGTCCACTTCTGTACACAAACTATTACAGAACTTGCAGCCTGTGGGCAGACTCTTGGGTGCATGGTCTGTGGCCATGAACACAAGAGTGTAGGTGGTGGCCACAACCACCCCAGCATAATGCAGCCACGAACCCAAGAATATGGCCAGTGACCACAGCCTACACACATACAACTGCCACCCAAGGCCCTGTTCACTTCTGTACAAAAACTATTACCGTACTTGCAGCGAGTGGGCACACTCTTGGGCACCCCTTGAGTCTCGTGGCTGTCCATTACCACCACAGCATAAAACAGCCATGCATCCAAGAATCTGACTAGTGGCAACAAACCACACACATAAACCAGTCACCCAAGACCCTCTCCACTTCTGTACACATACTATTACAGTTCTTGCAACCAGTCATGCCCCCAAGAGTCTAGGGGCAGGCCACAACCATCACAGCATAATACAGCTATTCACCCAAAAATCTGCCCAGTGGCAACAAACCGCACACATAATCCAGCCACCAGAGGTCCTGTCTACTTCTGCACACGTACAATTAAAGTGCTTGCAGCCAGTGGGCAGACTCTTGGGTGCATGGCCTGCGACCATGCACCCAAGAGTCTAGGGGCTGGCCACAACCACCACAGCATAATACAACCTATGCAAACATCCCCATATCATCTACATTCCACTCCCCTACCCTAATGAAGCCTGACTGCATTCACCACATAAGCTGCCCGACCGAGGCCCTGTTCGCAGACTTATGCGGTGTCCGTGGACTGCCGTGCTCTGCACAGTCTTCTTTCCCCTAAACAAATACATGACATCAACCATCTTTCACTCCCCCACCCTTCCCAGTCCCTCTGCCCAACACCAAATGCCCCAAAACATATTTCCGAGCCCTGTTCTCCACTGCGCTATCCACGGATATCTGCAGATACAACATGGCAGGCATTTCAGAAAAATGTGACGCACATCAGGCTTTCCTCCAGCCAATCAACGCGCACATTGGGTGTCTATGGACATGACACTGTCCTCCAGACCAATCGGAGTCATGTTCGTGGAACAAACGGGGAAATGGGTCTGCAGAGTGAACCCAGATAGCACTGATTTTTTGGGACCTACATTTTGCCTGTTTAAAAGAAACTACTGGATGGATTTCCACCAAATTTACAAAAGCATGCTTTCGGGAAGAACAAGCCGCCATTCCTGCCGCAAATTTGGTGAAATTCCATCCAGCAGTTTGGGCTGTATGAGTAAGCAAAATTTGTGTTCCATTGCGTCTATGAAAAAAAAGATTTGGGACCCCCCTATAACGTTGTCCCCCCATTGATGAAATCTCACCAAACAGACCAGAAAATTTCAGAGCAGCCCATATACTCTTTTTTGTGCAAAATTTGGTAAGGATTCGTCCAGGGGTAGTGAAGTTATAAGCCGTACAAAAAGTGATATTCCCATGAGTTGAGCAACTTAACAATAACTACACAGCCGCTACCGCAGGCCATGTAAAATAAAAGTTAAAACGTGCTAGTGGCAGGATTTGTGGTGAAGGGTTGTTCCTCATACAATTCCACACCATTTCACCAACCTGCACCAAAATTTGTATAGTTGCCTGTTAGGACCCTCCGGACATTACTAGCTACATGACATTTGGACACCCCACCACTTTCCCTGGAATTCAGCACCTTCACACATGAGACACGTGCTTGAAACCGGCTAAACATCAATGTGGTCATACAAGGACCAGTCCCAACATGAGGAAGAAAACTCCAGGTCCAGGCCCTAGGTTGCACAGATTCCAAGATATTTCCACTATAATGCACTGCAACAAACTGCACCCCATCAGGGTGAGGCAACAGGTGGAAAGAGAGCACAAAAGGAAACGAACGGTAGCAATCAAGCTCTTTATCAGCGTCACACTCCAGGCATGAAGGACACTCCAGACCAATGATCCAACAGGACGCGGCAATATCAATCCTAACTTAGCATTGATAAGGACCCTCATGGGTTGGAAGACGTGTCGGCTGACTACTTGTAAACACTAATTAAAACCACTCCTAAGCTAAAACATTTTGTGGAGCTATCAATCAATCTGTGTGATTGCGTAAGGTAAGAAGGTTCAGGCAACTTCTATTCCCAAAGAGGTGTGGGCAGCACCTCAACTCACCTGTGACCATGCTGCTAGACACAAGTGATCAAGTCTTAAACAAGAGCAAAAAACAGAGTGAAGCGCATCCAGAGTCAAAAACCTAGTGCCCACCTTGTACGAATATTTATAGTCACTTGATTGAATTCAATGCCCCATCCCGTTTTTCTTTAAGTGGTTTATTAAGTGGCAAGTGTAATAACAATTTTTAAAGAGTTTCCGCTGCCTGCATGAAAAAATTCTGTGAAGTTAAAGTCCTACACATTCCCCTATGAGAAGGTTAGTGATGATTAGTTATATGGACATCTTGCAACCCTATCTTACTTATAGTGACCAACTATCAGATCGATAGGCAATAACTAGGGCGTGTTTCAATCTATTGAATCTTAGTGCAGATACAGCAAAATGGAGGGGCTTTTCTAATTCATGCAGTTGCCCTGCTTGTAAATTCCAATTAGAGGACATTTTACATTTTGTGATGTTCTGTCCATTGCACTTGTCTATAGGCCAGCGTACTATTTTGCCCGTCCTTGGATGCTAAATTATACCCAGTGTCTCCCTGATCTTTTTTATTTATTAGCGTCAGATTCACCATATGTGGCATGGGCACTGCTCTCTTATTTGAAGGGCGCCATGAGACTGAGGAAAATATATATGGCTCAGTCTATTGTACTCAATGAGCCAGGTCCCCTCCTAAGATATCGAGTGGTGTTCGGATGTTTTATACAAAGGCTGTTTTAATTGTATATTGTTGGATTTTATTGTTTTCAGATGTAACCATAGTTCTGCTTTTTGCTTAAGGAATCTTCTACAGCACTTTACATTTTAATCAATGGATTGATTGTGTTATTTTTTTATTTTGAATATTGTATTGTATGTATATCTTCTCTTTAATTTTATCTGTCTTGTTCATGTAAATTTTAAGAGGAATGTATTTGTATGTTTCCTTACCTTTATGGCACAAAGATGCCGAAAGTATGAGTTGAAATACATGCATTAAAGCACAAAATAGTGTCAGGCACTGAGATCACTAATTGACAAGGTACCACCTCATTATTTTTAAATTAAAAAGGCTATCTTCGATCCTGTGAGCTTATTAGACTCATACTTTGAATCATTAAGATTCCTAGGACTTTCACTGGCCTGCAGGACCCTGGTAAACCATAGAGACAAAAAGAAGGAAGAGAGTGTTGGCGGAGGGAAGGGGAGTTTGGGGTTGATGGGGGATTTCGAGTTAAAAACTCAGCCTTAAAAAGGTCATTTGCAGCTACTCTTTCCCAGTGTTATACGATAATTATATGATATTTATAACGTGCTTAACACCCAGAGGTTTCTTAGCACGGACCCTGGGATCGAACCTGTGTTGCTCCGTGTTGTCTTGCTTCCAAGGCGAGCACGTTGCCCCTGAGCTATCCTCCAAAGACTGTTCAAAATTGTGGAGGGGTGGGGAGCAACAACACCAATGTGTCTCCCCTGTAGCTTTAAAAAAGATGCACCTGAAGGAGTAAATACGTATTTTACTTGGTAAAGGTGTATTTTTAAAGATCTCTCCCAACCTTTCTCTCCCAAACCGGTCCGATAGCACAGTGAGTAGAGCTCTCGCTTTGACATCTGTGTAGAACTTGCTGACAGGTTTGAATCCCGGCAGGGCCAAAATCAGCCTTTCATCCTTCCGAGGTCGATAAATGAGCACCACACCCCATGGGTAATAATAAGCAGCACTCAGATACCTGAGGGCTTGTAGCGCTACATAATAGCTAAATTATTATTATTTTTAATTTTTGGTAATGCCCTGTAATGAATTATCCTGCTAACGCTGCCATGCTCATTAATTTCTGATTCATTGCATACACCCACTTCCTGTCACATGGCCATTATTCTGTATGCATGGAGCTGGCATTAGCAACACCTGAAGGCTGATGACTGGAAGGTTTAAATAACTCATAACCAATGGCCCATCGTTTTTTGGCAGGCCATGTCATTATAGAAGGGGAAAGATCATATCAAAATCAGGCTTGCTCCTACGACAAAAGAGGCAGCCCAGCCCAAACCTCTAGGTCGCATCCCTTCTGTACGAGACTACAAGCAACCCCACACATGTTTCAGCCTCATTGAGCATCATCAGTGAGGTGTAGAATGGGTAGCTAAGCACAATACGGCTTGGGACCAAACCCTGGACATACCTGTGGCATTTGCAACATTTGCAACATTTGCAACACGTGAAGGTTGATGGCCGGAAATATTTCAATAAATCATAATCACTTTCTTTGCTCTGGGCAGCCCTCCAGACCATTGTTTGTTAGCCTCCCATCCCATTACATAAGGGGAAATACCATATGCAAATTTGCATTGGTTTCACCCCGAAAGCGGCAGTTAGCCAAAGCTGCTGGGTCAAAATCCCTTCTGTACGAAACCAAAAGCAATCACAGACGTGTTTCAACCTCATTAGGCATCCTTCAGTGTTGTATTTAAAAGCAGCTGTCACAGGATTGCAATGTGGTGCAACACTTCTGTACCTTTATGATTACTCGCAGTTCCATTGCCAATGGATTCCATGTTACCTTGCCCTCAAAATTCTTGACATACTCCAAAATGGTTCCAAAGGGTTTCAAGCATTTTGTTTTTCCCCGTCCCCTCCCCCGCCCCCAACGGAGACCATTTCCAGTGAGTATCCAGCTTTTCCCGGTTTGGAAGTCAGAGTTGGTGTCCTGGCTTTGTGGAAAAGCCTTCCCTTTGTTGAGGTGAAAAGGGCACACCTAAGGCTTTACAGCAGATGGGTAGTGTGAGTGCCATTTCTCCCAGATACAACAGATGTTAGGCCTTAAAAGGGTAGTACGGTCAGACATTTTACTGGCCCAATCGATCGGGCATGTATTTTAGATCGTACATCAATCGTTCTTAAAAAAAATATCAATGCAACTTACCCAAGTTTTTCTCACTTTAACACTTGCGGAAACAACGGGCCGGGTACTGCCATATTCTGCTAATCTTATCTGGTGATCCATAGCCCTAAGTTCTCGTGCCCTTGCGGCACTAAATCATATTACCAGCCCCTAACACTGACATCACTAGACACTCACGCCCCATTTCACAACACCAATGCACGTCTCATGTCAATGTCCTCTGTGCGCAATCTATTTACGTATCTCCATGGAAATGCCAAGGGGCCTCGTTCCTCTGCAAGTGTAATCAAGCCCTTTCTGATCACACAACGTTGGAGTTTCTTTTCCCTTCATGTCAGTGTATTTCATTTCGAGCTTGTCTGACTTGTTACTGCTCTGTTGAGCTATCTGCCAAGTACGACATACTGAGAACCAGTACTTATACTGCCTAAAATGAATTAACTCAATTGTTGTTTTTCATTTCTTATATTATGGACACATGTCTTTACCAAACCGTATTTAAGCAGATGTCCTTGCAAACTTTTTAAGTTTGAGCCTATTAATCTTGTCTTTTCACAATGTATTTTTTTAACAAAGCTGTTTCGTCGCTTGTCTTTCTTTAACATTCAATGTTAATGGGAAACCTCTTTTCTTTACTGTATACAAAGAAAAGTTGTTTTTTTATTTATTTACCTCACTGTTGATTCCGTGCTTCTTCATTATTCAGGAACTATGGCAACAAATCAGCCCTACCTGAACGAGCCCAAATATTCAGAATAGGAAATCCTTGAAAGAGAAAAAAGTCGAGATGATGTGGAATCAGAAGAATGCAAAAAAGCAATGGGTTCCTGCATGCCTCATTACAAAGTTGCTCAAAGACAGGCACTGCCAGTGATGGAATGCCCACAACTGCTTGCTGGGGCTGCACCAACAACAGGGATGTGCTGCTAGCCACAGTTGCCAGTGTCACTAGCCCTGTTTTGGCAGGATGGACAGGTGCAGGATTTTGACACAGCATGCCTGATGTTGCAGCAGTGCTCTACTATGGCTCGGGAAGTGCTAGGACCCTCTCGCTCCTCGCCACTGCTGCAGGGGGTGATGATGGTGATAGCTGGGTCACTGGCGGGCTCTGCAGGGGCAGGGAACAAATTTACCTCATATATATTCTTGTGTCAATGGCGAATGTATTTACTCATGGCCATCAACCCTAGGGCACGCACAGCCTGTGCTTTGTCCCTTCTGCCCCTGCTTCACCCTTCTCTCGTAACCCATAATTATGCAGAAGGCCTCACTGTTCTCTTCATGATGATTCTTTCTTGTGGTAGGGCATAATCCCAAAGAATTCCAAGTGGTCTAAGGATTTACTTATGCACTACACTCAACACCTGAACAAATGTTCTCTTGACTTGATCCTCTTAACAATAGAGAAATTATCCTAATGTCTCATCACTTAATTGTGAAATTGTTGATCTAAAAATTCAGTTTATCAATCTTAAATCTGAGACAGAGATTCAGGAAATACTTGAGAAAGTCAAACACAAACTGTATTCTTACCAGAAAGACATTGAACAGAGGAAACATTTATAAGTTCAGATGAGAAAGCTTAGGTTACCTGCTTCACATAGTATATAACTGGAAAGAAAATTATCAACAGAAATGTACCAACTCTGAATATAATAGAAAGAATATACAATACAATACTAATGATCCAAGCAGTGACAGCTGCTTGGGCAACAGTACACATTTACCAGATAGGATTACTGAAACATCAGTGATGTTCGAAAACATGTCTGACAGTGAATTACTGGCATTGCCAACTATCTCTGCAGCTGGCCCCCCACCTCTTCATCAGCACCTTTTTTTAGATAGAGGGGGATAAGGGATAACATTCTTGTTAACATATCAAGTAAGACTCTAATCAACCAACAATTGGTGTTACCTAACACAGGTTACAAACTACTTTGAAAAATGACACTCCAGATGTTTCTTTTTCCTACAACCTCCTATTGATAATGGCACTACCACATTGGACTATTTACAAATGCATCAAAATAATTACTTCAGTTCCTCTTTCAACAACACAGCCCTTAATATGTTTGAATCTAGAGTTCCTAACCATCTAAGAGATATTTGCTATAACAGGAGGACCCCACCTAACATCAAGAAGAATCAGTTAGCATTGATAGACAGGATTTATCATTAACTATCAAACCAGCAGATAAAGGGGGAGCCGCTGTAGTGATGGATGCTGACTTTTGAAATGAGAACTGTTTGACACTCCTGCAGGATGTATGTGCATATGTGCGACTTGAGGGTGACCCCATACATGATCATAGAAACCACCATTGATCAAACAGAATAATTTGAATGGATCACACCAAAAACCAAAGAGTTTCTCATGAGCAAATTCCCTATTACTCCAGTTTTCTACGTCTTATGCATGATCCATAAACACAAAACACAACCACCATTTAGACCAATCTTTGCCAAAACTGACAGTATCTTTGTTCAATTTGCAATTTTACATTGATCGTGTTTTACAGCTAGTAGTACAGCAGACAAGTACTCACCTTCTGACTCAACACATTTTCTCAAAGGCTTAGGAGAACTAGAGGATATCTCCACAGATTTCATTCTCTTCACCATGGACGTACAGAGTTCGTACACCTCAATCCCTCACAATGAAGTATTGGAGGCCACAGAGTGGGCACCTCTTTTTGCAAAAACCTTCTAGGTAAGCAAACAATTTTAGAATTATTACATAGTATTCTACTGACTATTTACTTTTACTTCTGCAGTGCTTACTACTTCCAGGCTTCAGTGACCTCAATGGGGTTTGCTATGGACCATCCTATGCGAACATGTTCAAGATAACACATGTACTTGAGAACACAATTTGGTCCATGAAGATTGTAACCTGGAAGCTATATATCGATTATATTTATGGTATTTGGGCCGGAGCGAGATCAGAGATTGACTTACTCTTAGAACATCTCAACATGATGCATTCCAGGATGAAATTTACCTTGGAGGTAGGCTGTCTCACACTGCATTTCTTTTGTGTGGAAATCAGTCTCGTGGATGATGGTTTTAAGACTATAATCTTTCGTAAACCGACTGATGTAAACAATATACTTCACAGTTTTAATCCTCACTCAAAGATCAAAAGTCTACCGTATAGTCAACTCCTCCATCCATAGAGAATTATCCAGAACCACAGACTTAGCTACAGAGAGTGATAACCTTACAAACAGTTTTAGATCAAGGTGTTTTCCGGCAGAGGTTATCTCGGAAGCTCACTCAAAAGTATTGGGAATTGAGAGACACGAGTTACTTAAATCCTGTGCTGAGAAAACTGGCATCCCATTACTTTACATCTCTCCATATTCCTGTTAGAGGACACAGAAAGACAGAATAATACAGAAAAATGATACGCTCTTTCACTTTGATCCACAGCTACAGCAACTGTTTCCCAATGCACCGATGAAGGCATGTAGGAGAGGAATACGTTTTAGGGAAAAACTGATTTCTGTTGAATGGTCACCATTAACCACACAGAGAAAATTAGCAAAATGGAAAACCTGGATGTACCCTTGTTTAAATTGCATTAACTGCAGAACTTCCTCAAGGGAAGTTCGATTCAGCACCCATGTAATGGCCAGAAAATAAATTGAAAGATTACTTCACTTGTAATATGACAATTGTGATCCATGCCATTTTGTGGCCTGCAGCCTGCTCGAGTGGTAAATTGTGCCCCAATCTCCTCTAATCCGTCTCCTGTGCAGAACTAGAACATGACTTGGTGACAAATTGTTTTATTTTCACTGTGTGCTGTATGTGCCCGGTCCCTGTTTCCCAGCTTTAATCCTTTCTGCTTTCCCACCTGCTCTCCCACCTCCCAGGCCTCCCCAAGCTGTGATTGGCCCTGGTGACTCCACTGGAATCTCTGGTGCTACTGTAGCATTGGACTCGAGGATCACCATGCATTGTGACTTGCGGCCTCCTCCAGTGGTAAATTGTGCCCCACTCTCATATAATCTGGCACATGTACAGCATTAGAACATGACTTTGTAACACATTGTTTTATTTCAACATGTGTGGTGTGTCCCCATCCCTGTTTCCCAACTTGGGCCCTTTTCTGCTTTCCCGCCTCACCTGCTGCGTCCCAGCCCTCCCCTGAACTCATAAGTAGCCCTGGTGCCGCCACTGGAATCTCCGGTGCTAGTGTAGCATTGAATTCACGGATCGGCGTGCATTTGTGACCTGCATCCTCCTCCACTGGTAAGTTGTGCTCCAATCTCCTGTAATTGGGCTCCTGAGCAGCATTATATAATTACTTGGTGACAAATTGTATTATTTTTACCATGTGCATCGTGTCCCCAGTCCCTATTTCACAGTTTGCACCCTTTCTGCTTTCCCACCTCCCCTCCAACATCCTAACCCTCCCCCGACCCATGATTGGCCCTGGTGCCCTCCTTAAGTCATTACTCTAGAGCAGCCCCACTGCCCATGCAGTCCCCTCTGACAGGGGGCCCAGAGGCAAAGGGCAGCTCCAACAGAAGCAGCTCCAGATTGTGTCTGCCAGTGTTTGCCATTGGAGCCTGCAAAACAGCCATCAACCAGCAGCGACTGACAAGGTAAGCAAGGTGCGGGGAGGTGGAACAGTCATTACTGCTCCCTATTAAACTGTCACACCTCTCTTATTACTCCTATTAGCAAAATGCTTGTGGTCTGATGCGCGTTGCCCAAAGTTGTATGCTATCCATATCTGGCATTTAGGCCAGTATCTTAGTTAGCTACTTCTGGCAGTTAGGCCTCTATCCAGAAATCCCGATTCAGAGGTGTTTTGCAATTGCTGATGTTCTTCAAAATGTAGGCTTTTTTACCTCTAGCTAGGAAAGTCAAATCAAGATGTTTTTTGCATTTTCTGTTGCGTTTGAAGTTTAGGCTTTTTTTTCCTCTATCTAGGAAAGGTTATCTTTGAACTCTGAGCGTTTCTTCTGAAATCTAGACACCCTCCACTCTATCAGGTAGTGCTTGCAGCTCTAAGTGCTCCACCACTGAAGGCTGGCAAGGGATTGAGACTCTTGGCCTCTCCGCCTAATCACCCTCCGAATGCTGAAGGAATCTCTTCATTGGTCTGGTCTTCCTTTTACTTGTATTTACATCACAAAAGAAGGTATACTAATATGTGTCTGAGACCCGACGAGTTCCTATGGCAAAGAATATGTCAATTATCCCAAAATTCTCTTATAAACCTTAAAACATCTTTTTATTAGACCCATGGGTCTAGGCAATAATCATATTATCAATGCGATAGAAAATAATTACAACTCCAATGTGAAGGTTCACATGGGGTTGATCGAGTGTTCAAAAGATTTAACCCACAGCATGTGTATATTCTTGTGTCTTGTTTTTGTATAAAATCTGTTTTTATATGTTTTTTTCATGGAGTTTTATATAATGTGATCATTTTATGAGTATCATTATCTATGTGTTTAATAAAAAGATGTTTTAAGGTTTATAAGAGAATTTTGGGATAATTGACATATCCTTTGCCATAGGAACTCGTCGGGTCTCAGACACATATTAGTATACCTTCTTTTGTGATGTAAATATAGCTTAACCGTGTGGTAAGAAGCGTATGATCCCCCTTTACACGGTGTAGGCCGTTCGATAAGAGTGTCTTCCTTTTACTTGTACCTGATCCGTGAACACCAAGCTTTCTACTAGGTCACGTGGTAGGCTAATTGTCCATTTTGCAGTTCTCCCTCCCTCTCTTCTTCCACCTTCTACCCCTCTGCTCTCTCCCTACGGTTCCATGTAATAATGTCCCTGCAAATATATCGCCAGGCAAAACCTTTTCAGACAAATGCCTATTTTTTCTGGAGACAATCTAGACACCCTCCACTCTATCAGGTGGTGCTTGCAGCTCTAAGTGCTCCACCACTGAAGGCTGGCAAGGGATTGAGACTCTTGGCCTCTCCGCCTAATCACCCTCCGAATGCTGAAGGAATCTCTTATTTGGTCTGGTCTTCCTTTTACTTGTACCTGATACGTGAGCACCAAGCTTTCTACTAGGTCACGTGGTAGGCTAATTGTGCATTTTGCAGTTCTCCCTCCCTCTCTTCTTCCACCTTCTATCCCTCTGCTCTCTCCCTACGGTTCCATGTAATAATGTCCCTGCAAAAATATCGCCAGGCAAAACCTTTTCAGACAAATGCCTGTTTTTTCTGGAGACATTATTACATGGAACATGCGGGGACATCCCTGCAACCCCCAAAACCTTTTTTTTCAAGTGGTGCAGGCGACACCCCCACAATACCCCGCTCCCCCTATCCCTATATATATGGTCACCTATATTATGTTGCCACAAACTTTTCCCAGCAACATAATATACAACGACCATATATATAGGGACATTGTTTCCTCATACCCTGAATCCATGGTGCTTTCCCTAATCCCAATCTTCTCTAACTGCTACTCTATCACCTATCCTATCTCTGTTTCGAAGTCTGAAAGGAAAAGGTTCAAGAAAAATCTCCTAGACTCCAATCCAGGCCTGCCCATCACTGACACCTATGTCAACGCTTCTTCCAGGCAGACTGTAACTGACATCCCCTATGTTGTACCCTCTCCGGACCTGTGGATTGCCCATATGGCCTCAGTGCTCTACCCTTTTTCTTCTTTGCCCATTAATGGTGGTCCCCGATGGGAAGTACTCTTGGCATACTTCCCATCCTCCAGGGGCATCATTAAATGTCTACCAAAATGGCACTGTCATGGTCCAAGGCTCTCACCCCAACCTGCTCCTTCTTGATAACCATATTCCATCTCTCATCAACTTCCTCCCTTCTCCTGCAACTCCTCCTTCTGCCACCCCTCTGACCTCTTCGCCACCACCGATGGGCGTAACACATTCATGTACCCCTCCTCGAAAAATCTTCAAAGGTGACAACCAGCTCCACTTAGCTACCCTTAACTATCGCTCTGCGATTAAACACTCCTCTGACATCGGCCACATTCTTGAAGACTTCAGCTTTAACTTCCTCGCTCTCACCAAGAAGTGGTACACGGCCATCTCTGTCACTACTTTTGACACATTTCTCCCGGGGGGCTAAAATATCCTATCTAAGCCTATGCCTAACCTATCTGGGAGCGGAGTGGACGTGATCTTCCCTGAATGGGTCACTGCAACTATCATACCCACTCAGTCCTACTCTTCCTTCGAATGCCTCGTCTGCAGGCTTGGTGACTCTCCAATCCTCTCGATTACTCTTCCACCATCTACAGGACCCCTGGTCCAGTCTCCCTCTTCCTCTCGAAGTGGTATGACCTCACCTCTTGTCTCCTGGCATCCACCTCCAAGCTTCTCTTCCTCTGAGACTTCAATATTCACCTTGACTCACCTGATGCAGCCTCTGGAATTTCCCACAGCCTCTGCGACTCTCTTTCACTCACCATTCTTCTACTTCGATCCAACACACTCAGACGGACACACCTTGGATGCTCTCATCTCAGCAGACATAACCATCTCCAACCCTCTCACTACATCTCTCTCCTGGTCTGATCATGCTCTCCTGTCCTCTCACCTGGATCTCTTGGGTCCACTGGCTAAGCCTACGCTTGCACTGCCAGTCTCCTTCCCATCATTTGACCGATGAAGCGAGTGTCAGTTGCTGCTTTTGTCATCACTTTCGTCCCCCTCCCACTCCTGTCACTGACTCTCACACCCTTACTAATCTTCATCTCTCTATCTCCAACACTCTGGATGTCCTTGCCCCTGTCATGAGGATCCCCATGAAGCCTGCCTCCAAGCGCAACACCTGCTATGATGCCCAACCTAATCTCTCTGAAACGCAAGTGCAAAGCTTCAGAGCGGAAGTGGCAGGCTTCAAGCTCATCCTCTGACAAAATGGACTGCTGTCTGCTCCAAAGGCAATACAGACTTCATCCACTCAAAGAAGTATGCCTATAATCAAGTTTGCATCTCTGGAGTCACTAACAACACTGCTGAACTGTTCAGAATCTGCAAAGTACTTGCCAATCCTACTGCAGTCTCCACTTCTCCTCTGCCATCCCTGGCCCTCTTCATTGCACTGGACTCTCACTTCATAACCAGAACTCAGGACATCCTGTCCTCACTCTCCTCTACACCCCTCCCTTCTCCCTCAACTGCTCTAAGGCCTCCCTTGATCCCCCTCCCCCGTCTGTCCTACTCTCCTCTTTCTCGTCCATGTCACCGGATGAGGTCTCTAGACAAGTCCTCTCTATGAAGGTCTCTTCCAAACAGGTGCTTCCCTACTCCTCTAGAACTATCAAGTACAGAACTGCCTCTCTTGATCCAGCCTTGGCTGATTTCTGCAATCACTCCTTTGCCACTGTCTTCTTCCGTCACACCTCACGCACTCACTTGTGCACCCTCTCCTCAAAAAGCATTCTGCCGACACTCCTGCCCGGCTAACTACCGCCCTATCTCTATTACTTCTTGGAGAAGTTGGCCATTTCCCAGCTGATCCGCCACACTGAATCTGTTGGTTGTCTCCACAACCACCAGTCTGGCTTCAGAGCAGTCATTGCAAGTGGTCATTTTTGCAGTACAAATGACTTTGCACTGATCTTTGCACTGCAAACATACACTTTGCAAAGTTCCATGAATCAGGGTTTGTGTTGGCAGTGCAAAGTAACTTTTCAGCAGTGCAAAGTCATTTTGAACCGTGCAAAAATTCCATGAATCGGGCCTATTGTCGCCTAGCTTCATAGGTAGTTTTCAATCCTAACAGAAGTTGTATCGAGGTTCCTTACATTGGGTGTTGTGTTGAGGCAAGGTTTCACATTCTGAGGAAACATCTTGCCTCAGAGGTGTGTCTACTTTACTGTTTATTGTGCCAGGGGCAAAATCGTGGAGGGCATCAGAGGTGCTTTGGTCAACATTTATCATCTATCAATCTTTATTCAGAAAATAAATTATTTGAGAGAATCTACAAAAACATATTCCAACATACATAACTTATTACAATTAGTATCTAAAAACACTCACTACATAAGACTACAATTCATTATACATGATTTCAATAAATACAAAAACAGTTATTCAATTTGAATACAATACACGACATATGATCGATCGATCGTTCTACATTATAGAGTGCTGCATTGCTTATATACGTAGTCCCTTATACTAATTTCCTAATTAATATGATAAAAACACTCATATCCTCAGACCACAGTTCATTATGTGTAATTTCAATGAATACTAACCACAATGATTACACTTACATATAATAAACATTAGATGACTGTGATACATTATATAGAGTGGTTTATCCCTATGGAAAAGGTGTATAGTTCAGGTTCTTTCCAAACACCAAGCTCGCACCCCTAGATATGCTTTTCTCATTTGTGAAAATTACCTGTCATACATAAGTGATCTTTGAGTTCTCAAACTACGTAGCCAAAACATGGCGGGCTCGATCAAAGTGTCATGTGATCGACCCGTAGTAGGCACATACTTTTGCGGCATGTTATACCCATTGTTTTAAGTGCTCTTAACACATTAAACGTTCTGCTCATGAGTCGAATTTGTATTGTACATACATGTGTACATCCTATGAATTGTAGGTTTGTTCCATGATTCTCCATATATTAGACATACTTGTTTTCCTGTATTGCATCATAGTGAATGGTATGTTTATGCACTTGCACTTGTTTGGGCCTGTTCCCGAAAACAAAGTTTTCTTACTGACTGACTACAGAGTGACACGTTCTAATGTTATACACAAACCCTTGCACTGATTTCCTGATCTCATGAGATGGTGTCTTGCTCGTGCAAAAAGAGTTTCTTGTCCCTGATCCTCAGTAACATTGGTAAGAAATGGTCCACACTTCAACATACTCGATAATCATTAGGTAGCATCAAGCAGTAACAAGCCATTCTGCACAGTCGAAATCCTAAAATGCTTAAATGGGCCATAGAGTATCTTTGCCGTGGTGATTTGTACATAGAGCGGAAAAGAAAATCAAGGCATTCATGTTAGTTTCTTAGTAATATTGTCACACAATCATGTTTATCCTTGACCTGGTTCCATTGTGCTTTGTTTGCTGCGCATGGCAACTGATTGAACTGTAGTTTCTTCATGAGCGTCCTTGCCTTTACGTTATGTATGCACAATAAATAGAATTCATCAGTAAAAATAGCATGCCTACAAACTAAGTAAACGAACAGTTGGCTTGTCACCCTCATACCATGCTGCCTGCCTCCCTAGGCTTTTCTAGGTGGAGTCGAGATGGGTTCTTTCACAAATTAAAAAACCCTAGGTCAGTCGGTGCTTTAAATGAATAATGTATTAATTTTCATTTCGATTTGTAAGTTCAGTACATCCTTTAATATAATTCTATTCAAGATGGCCTTGTTATTTGCGACAGTTTTGCAACCAGAGTACTAAGAGGCTGATTCTCAGCTGGTAATTTAGCAGGCGAGACCACTTTCATGATATAGGAGTTCTGGTGCTGTCCCTGGAGAAGCGCACAATAACATTCATTGGAATTTCCTCTCCTTTGTAGCGATATTCAATAGATAAGAATAACCCCAGGCACAACAGCTATCCAGAGTGATTTCCTCAGACTTTGCCTTTGCCTTTGCCTTTACTGTGGGAGAGACTGCTCCACCGCCCTCCCAGAGAGAAACAAGTAAAAGGCCAGCATTTGACTGATTTAATTTGCTTGTTATTTTTGCAGTGTGGGCAGACCAGTTTCTGTCTGAAAATCTCATACCCAAATAGTAGTAAGCATGCACTCTATTCATGTTTGTTTCACCCACACAGATGTTATGTTGTTAACTATGTTGGTGACATTGCGCTAAATAAGAACCTTTATCATAACATAACATAACATAACATATTTATAAAGTGCACTATCACCCAGAGGCATCAGGACACTGAGGAGGAGAGTAAATGGAAAAAAGGCCAGCCAACAAAGCTTCAAAACAGGTAGGTTTTAAGGTTATGGTATAAAAGAAGATTATTCCAAAGCACCGTGGCAGCTGCAGAAAAAGCCCAGCCACCTAACCTAGTAAGGTGGAACCTAGGGCCAGTCAAAAAAATCAGAGGCAGAATGTTGGGTATATAGTGACAGAACCTCTCCTGGACAAACTCTGGACCATGACCGTAAAAAAAGGTCTGATGCTCAATGAAAAGGGACTTAAACTCAATGTGACGTCCATCCAGAAGCCAAAGAAGGCTGCGCCAGTGGCGTAGCACAAACTTTGACCACCCCATGCTCAGCAACAAATCACGGGTTGCACCACACTCTGTGCTGTCCTAGACTATCAACCCAACCACACAAATCAGCTCCTTGGTCCAGAATTACCTTCATGTCTCTCTTCCTCATTCCAGTACTTACCTTTGAGGCACCTTGCCTCATGGGTAAATACTGGGATGAGGTTGAGTGGGATTAGGAGTAATGAAGATTACAGGTAACTAACCCCGGTATTGACATGATAATATATGTTTATTTATATAGCGCCTATACACAATGTGTTTCAAAGCGCTTCACAGCCAGTGAGGGAACAAGGGAAAATACAATGACATTCTTACAGGCCATGAACAACAAGAATGTGAAATTAACTATCGTACTCAGCTGACGACATTTCAAGAGCTAAAACACAGATAGGAAGGAAATGGAAAACAGACAGGCGACTACTGTACTAGGCCCGACGAAATTTCTGGTAGAGGCGGAGATTAAACAAGGGGTGAGGGACGGGGGGAAGAAAGGAGGGAAGAAAGGAGGGAGAGAAAAAAAACAAGCGACTATCGTATTAGGCCTGACAACATTTCAGAGAGTGCTGGAGGGGGGGAGAAGAAGTAAAGAGATTGGGGAGGAGACAAACGTTTGTTCCTATCATACTAGGTCCAGGGACAATTCTGATACAGTAAGTGCATAGAAAAAGTAAAGGAGGGCGGGAAGAGAGAGCGAGAAGGGAGAGGAGGAGAAAACAGAAAATAAAACAGTAAGAAAAAAAATATAGATATATAAATATATAAAACACAGGGACCAACATCCCTCTACCTCATACACAACTACTTCATATGTACTCATATGAAGCAACGTGTCTCATACACAAGTACTGTGACGAGAAAGAGGAAGACCAGGGTAATGAGGATTACTGATAAGTAATCAAAGCATTCACCATACACCCTCACATGCACACCCACTCACATCTCTAAAATGTCCCACTGCCAGCTGCCCCTCCTGAGAGGTATTCTACCTTTTCTCACTTCCCCTACAGAGACTGACAGTTTCCAGAGCCCTGGTTCTCTCTAGAATGGACTACTGCAACAGTCTCTTTCTCAAACTTTCTACTTTTACTCTCTGACCTCTTATCCAGAACAGAACCACAAGACTTATCCTTGCCCTCAGGCCCAGGGACTGCATCTCTTCGGCACTGAAATCCCTACACTGGCTCCCAGTGGCTGCAGGGATCAAGTTCAAGTCACTCTGCATAGTCCACAAGGCTTTCTGGGGCCGGGACCCACCCTACCTACAACACGCTCTTCCAAAATACTCTCCTTCTAGAGACCTCCACTCAGCCTCCTCCAACTCCCTGTGGGTGAGCCATTTCTCCAAACAGAGATTTGGGGTAGAAATGTATCCTCTGCAGGTGCCTCCCTCTGGAACAGCCTCCCTGCCTCTCTCCATCTTAAGCTGGACCTCCCAAGTTCCAGAAACTCCACAAGACCGTTCTCTTCTCTTCCTCTTTCTCTCTCCCTCTCCTGTGCTAACCTCTTTTCTCCTCCCCATGCTTGCTTCATCCTTTATCCTCCTCAACTCTGCTCAGTTTCACTGACTGGTCGCCTGATGCACCTCCAGAGACTCACAGGTCCCAGGCTCCCCTGCCAGTCCAACACTTGCCTTTTGAGCCTCTGCTCTCTGCCTTGCCCTACTGCACTCGGAATACGTTCCATGTGAGGTGCAACCTCTCTGCACTGAACCCAGGCCCTTGATGGAGTGGGTGCACTTGCACCCCCCCTCGCACTTCCTGTCTGCACACTTGCATGACCTTAAATGCACTGGGCCTAGCAAGATCGCTTGTCATGTCCTCCCTTTTTGTTCCCTCCCTAGCTTGGTTGCACATGAAACCCAGGGGCATAAGCGCATTTGATGATGATCTATCATCAGTCATGCTGAATGTGGCCAGACCTACTACGGTAATTTAGTGTTCTGTATGTCCTATTCCCCCTCCCCCTCCTTCCCTCCACACTGTTTTTCATGCACTTGTACTAGCTGACAAGTCGTTAGGCCTAGGACAGCAGCCTATTGATTGTATGCGCATCCTTTCTCCTCCCGCCTTCTCTCCTTCCCTCCTGTCATGCATTTGCACTAGTAGAAATGCCTCAGGCCTAGTTTGCTAGTTAAATTATGTTAGATCATTCGGAAACTTCAAGGCCTAAGAATGACTACTGTATTCCTTTGTTGCTTTCCCACTTTGAAGCACTTTGAAGCACTTCACTTGCGTATAAGCGCTTTACAAATAGACAATTGCAATTGCAATTACAATTACAGGTAGGCATATATTTACATGTTCATTCTTTCACCACACTCTCAGACAACCACACCCAGGCAGCCACCGTTAGATACATCATGCACTCACTCATTCACACACATGACATTATATATATAAACACACTCAGATGCACGCACACACAAGTACACAAAATACATTTTCTTACCTTAAAGTGGGAATCTGGCGTTAAGGGTTTAACAGCGCTGCACCCTTTTACGGCGCCGTTAACCCCTTAACTCCAGGGTTGTAATGAGGCCCATTGTCTTCCCAGACCAAAAATAGAGTTTTAGTTGAGACATCAGTCGGCTTCTTTAAGAAATATTCCTCAAGCCTGTCCATGTAAAGATTTAAAAGCAGAGGAGCCATCACACAACCTTGGTAAACTCATCTAGTTACTTTAAAAATGTTTGTTCAAACCCCTTCAGAACCATATATAATAAAGGATTTCTGTCTTATTAAACAGTTAGATTATAATGTCCAAAAAAGACCAGTATTTATCCCTAGGCCCCTAAGAATTGACCCGAGTTGGGGTCTCTCCACCAGATCAAAGGCCGTTGATAGGTTCATAAAGGCCAAGGATAGGGGTCACCTTTGATCCCATAATATTTATCTATAGCATGCCACAAAGGTAGGCATTGTTCTGTAGTGCCATGAGACCCATGTAAGACCAGCTGTGTATCTGATAGGATGTTCCTCTCCTCTATCCATACCTGGAGCCTGTCCACCAGAGACCTCAAAGTATTTTATACGAAACATCAATGTTGAGGGCAGTTGGCTCAGAACAATTTCCCTATTTAAACAATGGAGCTATATTTGACACTGACCACAAAGCTGGAATTATCCTGGTTGTATATTTTATCTTAAATAATTCAAGGAGTAGAGGAGAAGTATCTATGGCGATAATTTATATAAACATTTAGGAATCCTTTCTTATCCGGGGGCTTTACAGCATCGTAAGTCTGTAATTGCCACCCTCACCTCTAGTAAGAAAAATATTTTCACCAGTAGGGTTAACGTGCAACAGTAATATGTCCCCTTTCTGCTATTTTCACCTTCCAGGCATCATATATCTTGACATAGTGGTTAAACCATTGTGTTCCAGATATATATCCCACTAGAGTGGCAGTGCTTGAAGAAATCTCAGCATTAAATCCTAAGGCAACCAATTTCTGAAACTGTTTGGTGTCACACGAGCGGCATGCCTCCCATATCCGTCCCCCAGATGGTTGTGCAAAGGATCTGTTTGCCACCTGTATCGTATACCTCTAGTTTCTACATGTCACGCCTCTTTCCCATGTATTTGCCGTTGGATTATTTATTATCCTCAAAAGTAACTGAGGTGTCTTTCTACACTCCTCGTTGTACCAGGTGTTCTGTTTCTTTACAATTCTCTGAGGTTAACTTGTTGACAGGAATGTATAAATGACTTCATTAAGTGTACTAATTGATAACATTATGTTGATATCATTATGCTCCACCACCACAAACTCCTTAATTACTCCAAGACGATGTTGCATGATTTTTGCCTCAACCAGATTGTGGTTCATTCTTTCCCATTTGAGTCCCCAGTGGTGATTTGAAGTCCTTACACATAGCAAGGTTCCCACTAGCCATTTGTCCTTCCTCACTGAAGGAGCATAGGTTTAAAACGAATGGATAGTGATCACTTTAGACTCTGGTCTTCAAAACTGGATTAATGATCCTCCACAAGTCGCAGTCCATAAATACAAAATAGTCAATTGGGCCATTCAGTGGCCTTACGAAGTTGTTTCCTGCTAGGCTGTCCAACTTAGTACAACCATTCACTATAATTACTGAGGTTTATAGTGATAGTTTCGTATCAAAAGATTCGAAAAACAAAGGTTTCGAAACGAACGTTTCGAAAACAAAAGCTGTGACATGCTATATTTAGCATGCAAAGTGCATTTCTATCGAAACCAATCCGTCGACAATAGTCATGGATTGGTTTCAATTGAAATGCACTTTTACATGTTAAAAGTAGCATTTCAATGCTTTTTTTTGTAACGTTGAAACGTTAGATGGAGCTGTCCAGTGCTGTAATTTCAGCACTGGACAGCTCCATGTAACGTTTCAAAGTTTTTGTGCATATTGGCATTTAAATGTTTTTTTTTTTTACTTTGAAACGTTACATGGAGCTGTTCACGCTGAAATTACAGCACTGGACAGCTCCATGTAACGTTTCAAGGTTTTAGTGTATATTGGGGGGACTCTCCCCCATCCCCCCAAACCCCACGCCAACATACCACCCCCCAACCCTAACCCAAGCCCCAACCCTAACCCTAACAGGTGTCAACGGCACTTTCAATTTTTTTACAAAGAAATTGTCATTCGTAAGAATGGCATTTGGAAAAAAAGAAATCGAAAGTTTGCCTTTCAAAACTTTTGTATTTGAAAAAATAACTGGACACCCTTACTGAGTAGTCCATTAGTAGTTGTTTCAAGATTTTACCCTGTTTATCAGTGAACCGGGCTTTAGAAGTAATTTCAAGAATGCCCTGGTTATATCCTAGTAAAGGGTGCAGCATTCCATGCAGCCAATTGCTGCTGTTGATAAGAGACCCTGGCATTGCAGTCACCGCCAATCAAGAGAAAAGTTTGGGTTTTTGTTTGGTATCAGATATCCTGGGATAGAGTGTCTAGTGACTCCTGTAGGGTGGTGAAGGTGAGTGAAGAACTTTGATGTCCACTAGAACTGTTGTGGATATTGATTAGAGCATCAATGCTCTTGTTACTACTCTTACATCTTAATATTTGTAGGTTTAACATGGACAGTGAGTTCAGTGACATGTTGATCGTACGGAAGTTGAATACCAATTTATCAACCTGCCCTTTGCTCTTCCCTTGCCACATACGAGGGGTTGTACTGTCGTAAATACAGAAGAGTAGCCTGCAAAATGATATGATAGTTATGATATGATAGTTTATTTATATAGTGCCTATACACAATGTGTTTCAAAGCGCTTCAAGGCAAGGGAGGTGTAGAGGCCGTGGGTGAGCCTTACAGGAGCAGCTGCGCAGTTAAATGATATGTGGACATGGAGCTCTGGGTTGGAATATTTTCCTCTTTATTAATCTAACATAACTCTGCATCTCCCCCACCTCCCTCCACCCGTCACTTCCCTTGCCCAGATGTCACTTCCCTTTGTTCCACCCACCCTCCTCCCCGTTGCCATAGAGACGTCAGGGAACAAGGGAAAATACAATGGCATTCTTACAGGCCAAGAACAGTAAGGATGTGAAATTAACTATTGTATTCAGCCTGACGAAATTTCAGATAGTGCAAGAGCTAAGACATAGATAAGGAAGGGAGTGGGAGAGTGGGAAGGAAATGGAAACAGACAGGCGACTACCGTACTAGGAAAGACGACATTTCTGGTAGAGCCGGAGAAAAACAAAAGGTGAGGACGAGGGGTACAGAAAGGGAGGGGAGGAACAAAACAAGCGACTATCATACTAGGCCCGACGACATTTCAGATAGTGCTAAAGGGGCGGGGGGCAAGTAAGGAGATGGGGGAGGAGACAAACGAGGTTGCTATCATACTAGGCCCACGGCCTATTCGGGTAGAGTAAGTACATAGAAGAAAGTAAGGGGAATAGGGGAGGGGAGAGGAGGAGAGAACAGAGAATAAGCAGTCAAAAAGAATGGAGATGCAAGAGGGGAGAGTGAATACAATTGCAGAAGTCAGTAGGAACATATAATGTTGCAAGCCAGGATACAAGATGAAGATGGGAACAGCATGATTCAGGGCCACCATGAGTACAAGATGCATAGGAAGTGCAGCATAAGAGTTGAGAAAGGGTCACGCACCGTGAATATATGAAGTCCATAAAAGTCAAATCCAGCATTGACCACAAGACGGTGATGGTGAAAACAGAATGTATCAGGACAGATTCTTTCAGAAGTAGGCTCGAGGGGGGTGGGGCCAAGAGGAGGTAGGGTAGAAGAATCAAGCAAAACAGGCAACACCTGTGTGCAGAAAGGGAGGCGGACAAAAGGGAACATCACAGGGGGACCAGAGGGGGTGGGGATGGCCTGGGGGGACAGAGTGAGTAAACACATGTTGGTGCATGCTTACCAGCTGTCTGAGCAGGGTGTCGGGCCCTCGGTCCTCCTGGACCGAACAGGTCCAAACAGGAATTTCCCTTTTCTTTGTCTGCCCAGATCCAAGCAGGAATTGCCATTTTTTTCATCAGCCCAGGTCCAAACATGAATCGCCCTTTTCTTAGTCAGCCCAGGTCCAAACAGGAATTGCCCTTTTCTTTGTCAGCCCAGGTCCAAACAGGAATTGCCCTTTCCTTCATCAGCACTTCGCTTCTGACCCTCGGGCGAGAGATGCCCTTGATCTAAGAATTAAGAGCAGGAAGGAAGAAGGTGGGTGGTGCTTAGGCCAGGTGACCTAAATACACTTGCACCTGCTCCCCATCTGCAAAGGAAAAGAGGCTGGAGGGCTCCTTAAGTAGGGAAAAAGAGCGGCAACCAGGAAGGCACCAGTTGGGCGGGGCTTGCTAAGTGGGGAAAAAGAGCAGCAACCTAGAATGCGCCAGGTTGGTGGGGCTTAGACCAGGTGACCTAGATCCGCTTGCACCTGCTCCCCATCTGCAAAGGAAAAGAGGCTGGAGGGCTCCTTAAGTAGGGAAAAAGAGGATCAACCAGGAAGGCAAATGAGTGGGTGGAGATTACTAAGTGGGGAAAAAGAGTGGCAATCTGGAAGGCGCCAGGTGGGCGGGGTTTAAGCCAGGTGACCTAGATCTACTTGCACCTGCTCCCCATCTGCAAAGGAAAAGAGGCTCCTTAAGTTGGAAAAAAGAGCGGCAACCAGGAAGGAACCAGGTGGGCGGGGCTTGCTAAGTGGGGAAAAAGAAGGGCAACCTGGATGGCGCCAGGTGGGTGTGGCTTAGGCCAGGTGACCTAGATCCTCTTGCACCTGCTCCCCATCTGTAAAGGAAAAGAGGTTGAAGGGCTCCTTAAATAAGGAAAAAGAGCGGCAACCAGGAAGGCAACAGGGGGATGAGGCTTGCTAAGTGGGGAAAAAGAGCAGCAACCTGAAAAGGCACCAGGTGGGCAGAGCTTAGGCAAGGTGACCTAGATCCACTTGCACCTGCTCCCCATCTGCAAAGGAAAAGAAGCTGGAGGGCTCCTATAGTAGGGAAAAAGAGCTGCAACCAGGAAGGCACCAGGTATGCGGGGCTTAGGCCGGGTGACCTAGATCCACTTGCACCTGCTCCCCATCTGCAAAGGAAAAGAAGCTGGAGGGATCCTATAGTAGGGAAAAAGAGCAGAAACCTGGAAGGCACCAGGTAGGTGGGGCTTGCTAAGTGGGGAAAAAAGCAGCAACCTGGAAGGTTGCAATGGCTTTACTGCCCAAGTCTCTTGAAAGAGTATAACCTCAAGTATATATATATATATGTACACCAATCCAAGTCCTTTAATTTTGATTTCTGACCTGAAATGTTCCATGATAATATTTTTAAAGACTAACTTTCAAATACAGTGGGCCCAGTGAAAACAATTGGCATGTTTGTCTTTCACAACTGTTGTGGGAGCCTTACTTCTACAGCTTCCCAGTTTTTAGGTTTAATGAGTCGTTCAACCTCTTCAAGGAAGCTCAGAGGTTCGAAACTCTTACAGTTTTTATACTGCAAAGTTGCCACCCCTTCCTTAGTCAACTGAGCCTCGAAACACTTGTATATAGGCCACTTACAAAGGACGAATAAATAAATTGGTGCGTGCACTCACAGCGTTTTCTATTTCAAGCTGAATTGGATGTCTTAAACTGATGACCTACAATACCTCCTTGTACTTGGTTTCAAAGTCCTGGTCCTGGTTGTATCTGGGTAGAGCCATTATTCACAGGCCGAAATTAAACAGGAATGGCATGGGTGAAACTTTAGAAAATTAGCCCAAAGAAAATGCCAGGATTGAGTCACTCTTGCTCTCCTTGGATGATAGACTCCTGAAGATGTTTCAAGCTATATATGAATGTCTGCAGGTTTACGACCACACAGTCTCATAAGTGATGTAATTTCTTTACAACTTATCCAAACTTTTTATTTATTTACTGTTGATCCCACTTATTGCACTGCCCCTTACCCCTCCTGCCCGCACTTTCCCTTTCCCCCTCCCCTGCACTTGCACGATCTCAATGTCACTTGGCCGAGTAACATCGTTGTCTCTATCTTCCCTCTGTTCCCCCTGCCTTGCCTTGTTGCCCTTTGAAACACTTGTGTATAGGCGTGTTATAAATGCCATATCATATCATATCAACTTGGGTCCTTTCTCTCACCCACCTCTCTCTCCACGTGCGGTGTACCCCAGAGTTCTAAGCTCTCACCATGGCTCTTCAACGTCTACTTGACCCCTTTGGCCTACCTGAGCTCTACCTTTTCATCTAACTTTCAGTGTTATGCGGATTGCACTGAGCTCCTCTCAGCCTCCTCCCCTCCCCACAGCCGCTTCTCCTCCCCACAGCCTCCTCCCCTGTCTCGCTCATTCCTGGCTGCCTATCTGTGATTCTGGATTGGTGTGCCTCCAACGACCTCTGCCTTAATGCCAGTAAGATGGCGATCCTTCTCATCGGGACCTCTGTTCCCGCTTTCCCTTTCTCACTCTGGCCTCCCTCCTTGGGCCCTCTTCCTTCGCCTTCCTGTGAGGCAAAAAGCTTGGTGTCATCTTCGACTCCACCCGCTCCTTCTCTGCGCACATAACAGACCTTGCCAAAAAGGCCCACTACCAGCTGCACTTCGTCAGAGGTATTGTTCCTTTTCTCACTTTCCCCCAGAAGCTCACTGTCTCTCGAGCCCTGGTTCTCTCTAGAGTGGACTACTGGGCAGCTTCTTCCTCAATCTACCTTCCTCTACTCTCTGCCCTCTGCAACTAATCCAGAACAGGACTGCAAGGCTTATCTGTGGCCTCAAGCCCAAGGACGGTATCTCTCCAGTCCTGAAATCTCTCCACTGGCTCTGAGTGACAGCAAGACTCTCTGCATCATCCACAGGTTTTGTGGTGGCCAGGCTGGGCCGGGACCCCCACTACATCCAACTCTGTCTTCCAAAATACCTTCCTTCTGGAGCCCTTTGCTCTGCTACCTCCAACTCTCTGATGGCCTTACGCTTCTTCAGGCAGAGAGTGGGGGGTAGATCTCCCTCCTCTGCAGGTGCCTCCCTCTGGAAGTGCCTCCCTGCCACTCTCAAACCTGAGCCGGACCACCTGAGGTTCCGGAAGCAGATCAAGACCTTCCTTTTATCCTCTGCTTTCTCTCTCTCCCTCTCCTGCTGACCACCTGTCTACTACACCGACCGGTTGCTTGGCTACCCTCAGAGTCTCACTGGGTACCAGGCTCCTCCATGATCAGTCTCCCCTGTACTGCCTCCGGGCCTACCGTGCACTTAGAGGCTGTAACCGTAACCTCTATAGTACCCTGCCTCCTTGCACTTACCCAGAGCCACGTTGCCCTGGCTGCACTTACTCAGGGCAATGCTGCCCAGATTACACTTCACACTTTCCTCTCCCTGACACTTCCCCCTTCCCCCTGCACTTGGCATTGTCGCACGTGCACAATCTGAATGACACAAGGCCTAATAAGATTATTCGTCTGGTCTTCCCACTGTCTTCCCTGCCTTGTCTTGTCACGACTTGAAACAGTTGTTTACAGGTATGTTATAAATGGCATATATCATATCCTACCCTTCTTGCCATTAGACTATGACGACTCTGCTCAAGGTGAAGGCCAGATGTATTATTAATGAAGTATGTCATTTTCAAGATTAATGAGATGGTCGACAATGGTAACTGTGACCTTAGTTCAGGTACCTGTGCAAGGGCTACCACCCGTAGAGCTGCTTGCGGTGGAAGGTGTAGACTAGTACTCAGGGGGATGTATCATAGTGCAGCTCTGTAACGGCTTATAGTTATCATGGCCAGTGTCCAGGGGACAGGCCCCCATGCAAGAATCCTCTCAGCTGGCTCGATGGTGCTATGCGACTTATCTGCTTCCCCCCCTCTTCCACTTCCCCCCTTCCAATCTCCCCATCTCTGCTCACGCTCGCAGTCTTGGTCTCCACTTTGACTCTTCCCTCTCCTTTTCCCACCATATTTCTCTCACCTCTCGTTCCTGTCTCTACCATATTTTCAACATTCATAAGATCTGCTCCTCCGTCACCTTCCACGCCTCAAAACTCTTAATCTCCTCCCTCATTTTCTCTCGTCTGTTCTACTGCTCTTCCCTTCTCGTTGGTCTCCCTACTTCTCATCTTGCCCCCTGAAATCCATCTACCACTTCTCCATCCATACACTTTGGGCCTCATCACGACCTCCGTGGTAACGCCGGCGGTATTAGCGCGGGGGCTATTAGCGCGACTGCCATAACCCCCGGTGCTACTAGCGCGGGATCACGAGTTGGGCGGACGTGGAAGTCCCCATTCCCCATTGAGCCCATTCGGGAATGCCCCATTCCCCATTGGGCTCAATGGGGAAATTTCGCGCTCATACCGCCGGCGGATTTCCCGCCGGCGGTATGAGCGCAAATTCTCAGCGGATTTCACACCAGCTCAGAGCTGGGTTGAAATCCGCTGAGGCCCTGATTCGGCGGATCCTTAAATCCGGCAGTAATAGCGCTACTGCCAGATTTAAGGGTTACCGCCGAGGTCGTGATGAGGCGGTTTGTCTTCTTGCCCCCCGTGACTCCATCTCCTCTTCGCTGTCTTTCCTTGGCTGGCTTCCCTTCCACTCCCAACTCAAATTCCAATTCCTCTGTCTTGTATTCAAATCTTTCTACGACCTCGCCCCCCCTATCTCACTTCCCTCCTCTCATTCTATACTCCCTCACGTCCTCTCCACTCTGCTGATCTCTTCTTACTCACTATTCCCCCATCTCTTTGTGCCTCCTCACGATTCTGTTCCTTTCAGCTCTTGGCCCCCCTACACTGGAACTATTTACCTCTCTCTATCTGCTCCATTCCCACATACTCCTCCTTTCGCACCTCCCTGAAATCTCTTCTTCTCCACTCCCCCCCAGATCTCCCTCCTACCTACTCACTCTCCTACTTCCCTATTCTCCCTCCCACCCATCTCCCTTCCCTTTCCCTACTCCTCCTCCTTCCCTTTACCCTTCCCTCAACCCTTCCCTACCTAGGTAAATTGTTCTATATATTGTCTCATTGGTTTGACTCATGATTGTTATTATGCTTCATTCATTATTCTTGTATCCAGTTGTTATATTCTAAAGCGCTTTTGATTAAAGCGCTATATAAACCGAATAAAAATACAAATAAAAATCTGAGCCCTAGGCATTACATTATTAATATACAATCTGAGAGTAGGTCAATTGCAGATCTCATAATTGAGAGTTGATAATGATAATGATAATGATTTGTTACTTATGTAGCGCCTTACTCCAAAGCGCTGTACAGAGAACATGTACACATTGGTTGGTTAGCACAAAGGCCCCAGCTCTCAAAACAAATTGTAAGGGTATTGTGAACACTGCCTGTCTCTGTTGCCTCCCGTCCTTCTTGGAAGTGGGACCTTTGATATGTATAGTTTTAACCGGCAGCACTTTTTTACACTTGCCTTCACTCTTACCATGGTTGTTCTTCAAGTCTTTTGGAATGTGTTGCAATTCTAGTGACAGAGTCTTGACTGTTGCTTGCTGTTACAAGGGTCCCTTATGGATGGGTGACTGAATGCGGGTCGTCTCAAAGGGTAGGCTTGTTTTCCCACAGGTGTGCCTGTTCTTGACTAGGAAGGTGTTCCCCATTTCATTGTGTAGCTCCTTGCCATATCTGATGGTGCACGTGCAATTGTTGCATTGCTGCCATTGGGTCTTCATTTGTTCCTTGTCGATGTCTGTGGGCGCCCATAGCTAACATAAAGGACTTGTCATGTGTGTGAGATGCTGGGTGATCAGCATTGCCACTGGTCAGCTCTTTGAAGAATGTGGAGTGGTGAGATAGCTATGCAGGAAGTGATAGACCTCATGTTCAATGTTGGTGTGACTCTCAGTGGTGATCAGGATTTCTTGGTTCAAGGTGCTCGTGAAGCACTCAGTTCTACTATTGGCTTGGGGCCAGCATTGGGTGATCCTTTTGTATTGAATGACTACTTGTTTGACATGGTCACAGAATTCATGGCCCTGAAATGGACTTGCATATCTTTAAAAAAAAATATTGGTGCACATGATTTAAATCAAACCTTACACTCAGACACCTGACTTACGTATCCCTTCGGAATATTTGGTTAAGGGAGGACAATACCGGAAACTGTAAAGGGTACTAATGAGAGCTCTGGGTAGCGTGAGAAGTCATCAACAAGAACCTGTAGGTGTCAGCCATTTGAGAGACAGCAGGAGGCTGTGCTTCCTTTTTCGCTGGGTGTCACACCCTGATATTGGGAGCAGATTGGTGGTGGTGGTTCTCTGTATCCAGTTGCTTGGCACATAATGCACATAGTTATTATTGTGACAACTTTGGCATCACTGTTCAGGAACCACATCTTTTCACACATCTGTGCTTTGGTCTTCACAATGCCCTGATGCGTAATGTAGACATGTATGCCCAACGCCCTAAACGTAAAAAGAAATACTACTGAAGTAAGCATCTCTGACATTTTATTGAATTGGGCCTAGGCCCTGTAAGTATTGAATTGAGTTTAGGCCTCGTGAACATTGCTGAGATTGATGTTTCTGCCAATCACTGAATTGAGTTTCATTTCTGCAGCATCCTAGAGAATCTTTCAGGTTGCTAAGTACATGGCTGGATGACTGACAGTGCAAATATGAGTCATTGTCCAAGAATTAGGGTTTGTGAATACTGAAATAAGCAAAGACCTGTTGAACGTTAATTCAGTGAATGTTTTGCCATTTCGTTGAACTAGGGTTTCATTTTTGCAGCACTCTAGAGAGCCTTTAAGATTTGTGATAGTAGCACAAAATATGAAGCTATTTGTCCGGCACCAATAGTTTTCCCCAGAGAAACCTTTTCCAAGAGACTTAGTATTGTAAGAAATGCCAGTTTGTGTCCTTGGCATATGCACATGGGTATGCGATATTAACAAGGACATGTTTTGATGTGGGAGAGAAGCAGGCTTTGGGAATAGCTTGGGATGTGTATTCTTGCAATTCGTGTGTCTCTTTATTGTTTCCTGAAATTCACTGCAGGTCTACATCTATTCACCCCTACATGATCTCCAGTGCCTCCCAAGGACACCAGGGTCCCCCACCACATTCCATGGCTATGGCGCCCACCTGCAGAAAGCAATTAATTTGCACACCAGTGGAGAGGTGAGCAGATGCCTTGTTTCTCTAAAAGCCTGCCTGGTTTTTGGATTGAGGGTGCCGGGCCAGGCTGTGCAGGCATTTCACCAGGATACAGTATCGGGGGACTCGGAGGTCACAGAGTAAGAAGAGTGCACATTTTGTATAAAATACATTTTATTTCTGTTTGATCTTCTGTAATTGCTTGTGAATTGATGAAGAATTGAGGGAAAGCTTGTTTTAGTGGGAAAAGACAACATTGTATTTGAAGGGATCGTCCTATGATAGAAGGGCATGGTATCCCTCTTTTCTATAGTGAAGGGAACTGGAGGAAGTTTTTAGTACCCTTATCTCGAGGTAAGGAGGCAGAGGAAGCATCTCCATCATTGTGTAAATTAGTGTTTGTATAGTTAGATGTTGTTAGCAAATGTGTATGGAAAGGTGTTTTTTTGTTAAGTATTTGTAGCAACTGTGTAGACAAAGGTGTTTGGAGTCAGATATTTGCAGCGACTGTGCAAATTAAGGTGGTTGTTGTAAGGTTTCATTGGTAGTTTTATGAATAAACCGGTTTACTTTTGGGTTGTGAGCCTGGGAGATAGGAACGTTGACATTTTTGGTAAGGAGAGTAGCCTTTAAGCCAGTGTGAACAGAGTTTTGTGGTAACATGGAGACGCCATTGGAGCATATGTGTAAAGCGCGTCCGCAATATAAGGAAAAGATTTTAAAGTATCACAGTGAGTGGGTTCAGGGAACTGCAAGCAACATTTCCAGACCTTGACTTGAAGAAGGCAAGCACGATACGAATTTATTAGAACATGTACTTGCTGTCACCCTATAGCAGTTACAGAATCGGCTGGGCATTCTAGATTTATGGAAAATATTTGTAGAAGAAGAACCCTTATAGTGATGGGGAGGGATCCACCCAAATGGACAAAATGGAAAATGCCTGTCACCCTCATTTGGGTTCTATCCCTTGCAGCCTGTCATAGGGTACACCAACCCTCAGTTTTCAACAACAGCAGAAGAGGGGAAGGCAACGTCAGGGAAGCCTGGGGACACCAACAGATCTTGTGATTTTAGAAAATGAGAAGATGGATTGCTGACAAATAGATGCAGCAGTACAAAAGACGGAGAAGGAGCTGACGCAATCAGTGAAGGGCCAAAACCCACAGCAGGGTCGAGGGGAGGAGAAGTGCAGAGCTATAGGCATTGATCAATGGGGAACGGGACAGATCCTCTTTAGGATAAATGGTAAAGTGGTCAATGATCCCCAGATTTCTACCACCCAGACAGACCTAGATGATGAAGGCTACCCCTTGGACACAAGTTAAGGGTTGCAATCCATGGATGAGGACAGGAATCTAGCAGATTATGATTCCTTACATGTAGATGGAGAATATGTAGAGGAGCACGATGGGTGGGAATTAGAGGCCCCAGAGGAGTTAGTGCCATGGAAAAGCAGGCTCGGACTGCAGCCCGGTCAGATGGCTGTAGTCAAAATGAAGAAGCGGGAGCAGGTTACCCGCCCTAAACCGCATGGTACAAAGTTCCCATTGCTACAGAAGGGACCGGGGGACCCCATTATGTGCTTTGGCCGCACATGGATCAGGAATATTTAATGCACACTTTGCCCTCCCTTACAGTGGGAGCTGGCAAGTGGATGTATGCCCTTGAAAAACATACAGCAGGCATCACTTTGACTGTGGGAGATATGAAAAGCATGTTTTCCTCCCTGCTATGGGAGCTGGGAGACAACATATGGAGAGAGACGGTGTATATGGGAATAACATTAAACAATGTGGCACACAATGGCTGCTCTGTTTAATAACTGTTGGGTGGATTTATGGAACATTTTGAGGAGCATGTATCCCGACAGAGCTGACATGAATTCTATCATGGCTCGCACAATGAGAGCAGATGAGTATCCCGCAGTTTACATACAGCAGATACAGGAGATGTGGTGGTTAGAGATAGGGGAGTCTTGGGACAAAAACATAGTTGTTTTTATCACATGTTAAGCAAGGGTCTCGCTTTAGAAGTGCAAGCAGACTTAAATAAGGTGGTTGGAATAGAAGCCAAATGATGGACAGAAATACAGGCACACATAACATTTTATTGTCGGCAGACACAGGAGAAGGATAAGGATTGGGCAGAGCAAACTCAGAGGGAAGAATCAAAGTTGGTGCAGAAAATGCTACCAAAGCTGAGCACAGAAGGTGCCGTAATAACCAGCACCACGGAAGGTCAACCGAAACAAAGCCCCACACAGGGGTGGGTAGAGGGGCCTAAGCATTTTAGGAGAGAAATGGGAGGTTTACAGAGACGAGGAGCAAGTTTTCAAAGTGGGTGAGGGGAGGATTCAGGGGCATGAGACCCCGGCTATGGGTGCAATGTTTCTCCTACGGAAAGATGGGTTATTTTGCACTGGAATGAAGGAGCAGGCCGACCATGCCCTTTAATTACAATGTCCCAACATACCACCATGCCTCCAGTGCGCAGACCCTAGTTACCACATATGTCCCAGACCCTTTACAGTAACAACCCATGCAACCACAGGCCTTAAACCATACTCAGCCACCTCTCTTGGATAAGAACTTCCTGTCACAGGACACAGTCACACACTACATGGAAGTGAGCATGTTAGGGGTAATCCTTTCCCTCTCCGAGTAGTGAATGTTCACACCTAATAGGGGAGCTTTGGCATGCCCATTAGTATCAGTAACTACAAACCTGGAAATGGAACCCTGAGTGGGAGTAAAGATAGGGGAATGAACATTCTCCTTTTTTAGTCGACAAGGGAGCTAACAAATTCTGCATTAAGGAGGGGACATTAGTGATGACAAACAAAATAATGGATTCAAGGGTTTTCTGGGGCTATTACAGGGTTCCTTTCACTGAAAATGTACTTGTCATCATAGGTACACAAGAACTATCATTCCTTTTATTGTATTCACAAGACACCCCAGTTAGTCTCCCGGGCAAGGACACCAGCTGGTGAGATGGAACAGTGGGTTAATCGTTTATTGCTGTGATCTGTTTTTGATCTGCAGGTTGCAGGTTAAAATCCCTGCATGGTCAGCTCAGTCTTTCATTCTTCCAAGGTCAACAAAGTGAGTACCAATTTCGATTGGGTTACAATAATAATAAAAATATTCTTTGTAAATATGTCCTATGAAAAGCACTTTTGATGCAGACTTTATGGGGTTACTGTCCTGTTAGGTCTGGTGCCAGGGATTGGAGATAAAACGCTTCACATACCTGCCAAACTCTTGTTTAGGCCAGCAGTCCAGCAGGAAAGAGCACAAGCCCCCACTATCACATTACATTTGGAATCGGTAATCAACAAGGCAGACATTGTAATCCTATCCGGTTTGGATGAGGATGATCTTGAGTGGCGCAAAGTTGTATGCATTGATCCAATACAGCGATTGAAGGATGTGTCCGACAAATGGTTGCTCAAGGACACAGAAGGCAAGGGGGGGGAGTATTTCAAATCTCCATACCGTGCCAGGCAATAGTGGAAAAAAAGTGATACTGCGCACCCTGTCCCTTGCCAATACATTATGGTCACTCTTGCAGGAAGATCTAGATAGGATGCCCAAAGAGTTATGGACCAGTGCCCCCCACATTATGTGGGGCTGCTAAAATGCATAGGGACAGTTCACAGTAAGCTGAAATCAGGCGAGATTTTGCCCAGATTGAGACAATATCCCATGTCAAGGGAAACGGATGAAGGGGTTTATACTACCATCGTGGACTTATGGCAGGAGGGAATAATACAGCCATCAAAGTCACCATGTAACATAGCTATCTATCCTGTCAAAAAAGGAAAGGTTAAACTGGGAGGATGGGCCAGGACTTGTGCACGTTGAACAATATTGTAGAGGCAGGACTCTGAGTGGTCCCTAATTCCACCAGTATCCTGTGTAACATCTCCACGGAAGCCACCTATTTTACCGTAAGAGACTGTTACGCTCACCTGGTATCCACAGGGACGCCACCCAGCCGGTGTTACTCATTGGTATGCTTCTCAGCTTTGCCCTGATGTGGTCTGCGGGAAAGGTTCTGCTTGAAAATACAGGAGGACTGTGTTCAAGACTGACCGACTGGGGTAAGTATCCTCCCTCCAACCCCGTATGATTTCAGTCCCTCTGGCGCCCTCTCCTAACCTTGTGGTAGAATTAGGTGTGCTGTCCGTCCTGCCTTCTTTGCAGGGGCGCGTTGTCTTTCATGGGCGAGTGCGGTCCAGTTACTTCACTGACACCAGCCCGTTTGATATTGTTCAGGTAGGTCTTATTGCTGTTCTTTAGTTTTGTTGCTATCCTGCATGCCTTTCTTTGTTTAAAATGTTTTTAAACTCTTTTTTCTCCTTTTGGTATGCAGAGCTTCAGCGCGGCAAACTGGCTTGGTTGAGCCCCGCTTGTAAATGATGGCTCATTAAAAGCGCTATGATGCGGTAAGTAAGCACTATGCACAGCGCTGCAAAGTCTTGCCTTTGCTAACCTATGTTTTCCTTCCTTGTAGGTTGCGGTGTTCTTCAGCACGAGTGGAATGTCCGGAGAGGCGCCCAGCCAGATAAGCCTTTTGAGCAGTTCGTAATTTGTAAATGTCTCTACTGCTTTCTTTAATGTTGCCTCTATCTTCCTCTTTCAGGTCGTTCTGTCTGGGAGGCGTGCAGATTCGAGGAAGCTGTACTCAGTAGCTGTGAGTGTTTAAAGATGAAGACTGCAGGTAAGATGCTTCTTCTAATGATGTTCCTTTTGTCTCCTTGCAGGTTCTGCCTCTCCGAGGTTTGAGGGAATAGCTGGACACGGTGAGCATCACGTTGCAAGCTGCAAAGTAACACGAAACGTGCTGTCTTACTCGGGTGTGGTTTAAATAGCCCCAACAAAATAGTCCAGGTAAAGTAGTCCCTAGGCTACCACACCCAAAACACTAGACCGCATAGCTTGGTTCTCAGGAACCAAGCTATGTGGATGCCTCCATGTTGGCTGACAATACAATAAAGTAGTTCCCAAGCACATTGTTTTTCATGGTGTATGAGCCTGGCGCCATATGCGCCAGTACTGGCCCCATGAGGGCTTTTGAAAAGGATGCCATGCTGTAGGGGCCCGTTTCCTGACTCCACCTGGCCAATGGGTTTGCCAGAGGGGGTTTTGGGCGAGGGTAATGACAGAGACCTAAGAAATGCATTATTTTCTATCCTATTACATCATGAGTCCCAACCCCTTACAGTGTTTACTTACTGATGACAAAGGTTCTAAAACACTAATTTGCCCGAAGGGTACTATGAGTCCTCCAGTATTTTAAACAGGGTGTTGCAAATGGATATAGGGAATTTACAAACACAGAGCACAGTGATTCAGTATGTGGATGGACTCCTGGTCTGTAGTACGACAGAAGAGCTATTTAGGAATGACTCAGTAAAACGTTTGACATTATAGGCAGAGAAGGTTTACAAAGTGAATAAGTATAAACTGCAGTATTATCAGCAAGAGGTTGTGTACCTAGGACAGATAAGATCATGGCAGGCAGAGAAATACCCCCAGAAAGGGCCACAGCAATGCAAAATACACAATAGCCTATCACGGTGAAGCAGATGGAAAAGTTTCTAGGTTTGTCAAGCATTGATATTTGACTTTTCAACATATACCAAACCCCTATTGCAAGTGCTAAAAGAAACAAAAGGGCCCATTCTCTTTACAGAAAAGATGATCACATCATTTCAGGAGCTTAAAACAGCAACCAGTAATGCCCCAGGTCTGGCCACACCAGATTATTAAAAATATATATTTTTATTCTCACACTGAATTATGGCCAGGTGATTATGGATGTCCTCACACAGAAAACTTCACTGGGACATAAGCCTCTGGCTTATTACAGTGGTTTCCCGGACCGAGCCACAGGGACACTTCTCAGTTGAGCAAACTCTAGCAGCCACTACATTTGCCATACAGAAATCATCTACTATTATTGTGGGGTGCCCTATCACTCTTAATGGAGAGCATGCACTTTTTGCAATCCTAGAAACATTTAAATCTACTCTCACCACCCAACGAGCAACAAGGTATGAAGGTATTCTGTCAAATCTCTCTATTCACATAGTAAGGTGTCACGCTGTTAATCCAGCAACCTTTATTTCAGAACCAGTACAGGCAAATCAGTACATGATTGCGCTATGCATGAAGATACCATTGACAAAAGTACCTGCATTATGGAGGATGCACTCAAAGAAGGGAAGTTTCTCTTAGTTGATGGTTTGTTGACTATCGGTCAGAGCACTGGGGTCAGGAGCATGGGGGCAGCAGTAGTGAGCCTTGAATCAGGGGATTTGCACGTTACCTGAGGTACCACCACTCTCATACTATTCCGCACCAGCAGAAAAGCTGTTAGCCCTAATAACAGCATTGGAACTATCACAAGGGTGCTGCACTACCAAGAACTCAGATTTAGCTTACTTCATGTCCACAGTACACTCCAGCCTGTCTACATGGCAGATGCAGGGGTTTAAAAAATCAGATGGTATGCCTAATGCAGCCTGCCGCATTTCTCTCCAGGTTGATAGATGCATTAGCGCTCCTTGCAGCAGTTGTCGTAGTAAAATGCGTGGCTCATACAAACAACACAGACCCAATTGCTTATGGCAATCATGAAGCAGACTTAACAGCCAAGGGAGCAGCATCTTTAAAAAGAAAACAATGACATAGTGTCCTCTGAATTATCATTAAATCTGGTTGAAATTACAGTTCCCTGCACTGCTCTTCCCCTGACCCAGCTTATCTAACTGCAATCACAGGCTCCCTGGCAGAAAAAATAATTATAGACAGAGTGGGTATTCTCCCCCTCTGACCTCATGTGGAGACCAGTTATGCCCCAAACGTTGCTCACCGTTGCTTTCGAGCACTTACACTTTCCAACACACACATCCAAGGAATACATTGCTGCAGACT
Source organism: Ambystoma mexicanum (assembly GCF_040938575.1). NCBI lineage: Eukaryota > Metazoa > Chordata > Amphibia > Caudata > Ambystomatidae > Ambystoma > Ambystoma mexicanum. Next base: position 87,312,440 of record NC_090922.1, read on the forward strand.
TACAGGAAGAATGGTCCATTCCAAACCGCCAAGAGCTTGCTGCCTATTTCATATCTAACTGTATTACTTGACAAAGTTATAAGACTGGTCATACCCTTAGAATGCTTAAGGTGGAATTGGCCTGCCCTTTGAGACTCTTTTGACACCTACACATCGACAATTTTGGCATGGTTAACAGGTGCAGTAACTTTCATTATTCAATTGTTGTGGTTTGCCCATTCTCACTGTGGCTTGAAGCTGGTCCCTGTGTTCACCCTGATGCCAAATGTGCAGCCAGATTTCTGGTGTGTGAAGTGTTTTTCCGGAGGGGGATTTGTGACATTCTCAAGTATGACAACGGCACACTTTTTTCAACAGCATGTTTTGAGAAATATGTTCCTTGTTGGGTATAAAATTGGGTATAAAACACAAATCATGCTCTATTTATCACCCACAGGTACAGTGGAGTGAATTAATGGTTTTTTTAAACAAAAACTTGCAAAGTTATGTGATACACTGAAAAAGTCATGGTTGCATTGTTTGCCTCTCACTCTGTTCGAGCTGCGATATCAGACTGGTCCTTACCATCACATTACCCCGCAAGAAATAATCACAGGCAGGAGATTGTAGACCCCTCTCACACCTCCACACACAGCCCCGGATGCACACACATCTGTGAAGACTTTAGGGAAAGAGTTCCAGGTATACCTTAGGGAGCTAACTAAAGGTGTCAGGTTTATATCTCACCAGTTTGCGCCCCCGCACTGAGATCATGATTCACCAGTGACTGACTCATCGCCATCACAGCAAGAGTCATCACAGCTACATCAACCACAGCTCTTTCCAGGTAACCGTGATTTTATCTGGAATTTCATACAAAAGTGGAAAGACCCCACATTTGAGGGACTGTTCAAAGTAGTCTATGCTACTCTCACTGCCATCAAAGTCTCTGGCCACAAACAGTGGATCCATCTCAGTTATGTTCGCAAGGACAGAAGTTCCCTCGGCCCCTCCAACAGCAGGAGGAAGAATAGGGGAGAGTACCAAGGGGATAATAGCTTCAACTTTTTTGCATTTAATAACATTAATGACTAATTTACATCCATTTGGATGACAGAACATTATGGCCTCATCACGGCATTGAAAGAACACTGACTAATTAAGAGAGTATATGCCATATCTTTTTCTTCCTTTTTCCATTTTGTGTTTTCTCATGTTCCATTTGTTCTGTTTTCTCTCCCCTTGAAATATGATTACTGGCTATAACGTTACTAATTCTGAAACCATTGAATTGCTATGAAGTAGCAATGTTTCCAAACATATTGAACTGCTGGAGAGTGTTGTTAATGTTTCAAGGGCCAGACTTAAAAGAGATATTACTGATACAAGAGTTATCCCAAGTAGATCTAATAGTGTATATCACCACGTAGAGGATGACATGTGGTACTGCCATATGCAGGCAGCGGGGAAAGAGAAATTGAGTGACTCCTGTTTTGTATGTTTATTGATTCCTTATGCAGCAGACACACCTAGATTGCTCTTACCCCAAGATATGTCACCAGAAGTAGTAAGTTGTTTAGTTCACCTAGCCCTATGCAGAGTGTGTGGCACTGTTCAGGGACATAAGGTTCATATACATTGGGTGGAAGTTAACACAACAGTATATGACAACAATTATGTGGACTTGAAGATAACGGAGGGTACACGTTTTGAATGATCTGCTGCATAGGTATTAAAGAAGAGGACAGATGCAAATGAACAACTTTTGGGAAAAGCAAGTTAGAAAAAATGAGTTTGATTTTACAGCATTGCATGCATCCCATTGTTCCAATGATCTAGGACAGGGAAGTACTCATTGTGGAGGTATGTCTAAGTTACAGACGAAAGGGGCTGTCTTCAACAAAGGTGAATGGGTTGTAGGGCTCATTTCATGCAGGGCACAAGGAATGTTTGGGCTAACCAAAAATGTGGTCTGGTGGACTGGCGTGCACATGACTGCCAGTTTCTCTACATGAAAAGAAAAGCAGATAGGAGGAGCAGGCTTGATTCCTTTTAGTTCTTCTCTTTTACTTTCCTTTCTACCTCTTGTCTCAGCTCTTTTAACTATTGTTCTTTCTTTCGGTATCCATTCCTTGGATTTATAGGATCCTCCCCTCAACATGGGGTTGGGAGCAGTGATTAAGCTTGTGAACCTTCCGCTCCTCACTTCGATGTAGTGATTGGAAGTGTTTTACTGCATTCAAGTGGCTTTGGGCAGTCTTATTAGCCATAATTAGGGTGGGTCGATTCAGATGTAGTACTGCCTTTTGCAAAAAGGGTGGCAAAGAATTGCTGAATTGCTCTAGAGTAATAATTTCTACCAATTCTTCCATTGTTTTGTTGTTAATCTAGAGGGCAACTGTATTTTTAATTAATTCTCCTAATTCAATGGGAGTTCCTCCAGGGTTGAGTCTAATGGCCCTTCATTTTTGCTGATAGAAATTACAGGTTTAACCTACCCTTTTCAGAAGCCCCTCTTTTATGGATATAAAGGTAGCTCCCTTGGCAAGGTTAGGTAGCTAGTAGGTGGTCTGTAGTGTGATAAACCTGAAGGTGTCTCACCCGCTAGTCCCCGGGTATCTGTCATCCAGGTGGCCAGGACAGAGCCATCCCTTTTGGATCCAGATCCTGGGGGTGGAACAGTGAGGGAGGATCACCTGGGTGAGTGGTCTTCGAGGAAAGGAAGTCGGACACTGGATGGTGAGACATGGTATCCACTTCCCTGTAACACCTTTACCCCAACGGACTAACACCAGAGCCGTATACCTAACATGTCCCAATACAATGGTCAGGCATGGTCAGGAAATTACTGATCATTACACACACTTGACTTCCATCACACTTCCCCACATAGATGAAAGGCGGAGCATGAAAGCACACTCTGAGTGAGGCAAAGCACACGAGGATGCAGCAGTTCCAAGATGGCAATTGAATACAAGGCGAAAGATGGCAAGACCGAAGAGGATTTCAAGGAGGGAAGTGCCCTTGACCTTTTCTAAGAAAAACTGTTACTTTCATGAACCTTCGAGAATAGGATTAAGACCTGGAATCAAGGTTGAAAACTCCTGCATTGTGTGTTGGAGATACTCAGAGCTCTCCTCCATTGATAGTCAAGATGGGGAGAATCATTTGCTGCTGTGGTACTGTCCTTGTCTTATACAACAAAGCAGCATCAGTGAAGTCAGCACAGCCAGTGAGTTGGGGAAACTGATACCAGACCGTTCTGTGTTGAAGCCAAGGTTGCCCGTGGCAACATAGTATAGTGAAAACTGAAGAGAACAGTGTATGTAGCGTATGTGGCAAGCAACACAAATTAAACAGCAGAGGAGTGAGTGAACTTTGAAGCCAAGATATAATACCGTAGACATGGTGGTCCGGTACCACATGGGTGCTCATTCGAAAGTCTCTGTTGGGTATTCAGCTGAAAGATGGCAATTGTAAAAGTGATTAATAATTGTGAAGTCGAAGTGGTCCTGAAGCGGGTCAAGCACAACCCTGTGCACATTTGAAAGTCTTCAATAATTGATGAAAAATTATATGAAGTGGGTCCAAGCCCAGTGGATGGAGAAAGCAAGTTTGGTTAAAGCAAGTTAAAGCAAAGTTACATTTGAAATTGAAATTGGTCCAAGCCCGACAGAGGGAGACTAATTGTGTTAAAAGGGATCTGAGGCCGGCTGAAGGGTATCCGGGGTGAACTGTGAATCACCTGAAAAAGAATATCCTACGAGAAATTGGTTGCATAAATAATTTACGAACATTGTGTTGAGAGTATCTGAGCCTGGCTGAGGGGGATCTTAGGTGAATAGTGAATCACCTGAGAAATTGAGGAACTTTTTGTTTGTTGCATCAGACTCTCTGAATCAAGAGACTTTGGAAGGCAAAGAGACTTGGACACAGAAGGCCCTGATGCAACTGTTTGAATTCAATCCTCATGCTAGAGAATCCAGAGACTTGCTAAAATCGAGTGCAACGCCTTATCCCATGCTGAAAATGTGGGGAAGGTAGGCCAATGACCTGAACATCCTGACATGTCATTTTGTGAACACTTATTTCTTTTTTGCAACATTGTTTCCAACACTATTTGTATTTAGAGGTAAGGATTGGCAATAGGTTTATCAGTATAGGTCCCTTTTAATTTGACATGAAACCACTAGGACAGTGTTATTATAATTTGATGGTCATAGCTTGCTCCCATCTGTAATTGTAGGATTAGATAGGCATTTTTCAATCCCCTTTTTAAGTTCAATAAACACCATTGAACTGTGGTCACTTGTGTCTGTCTTACTGTTGATACCATGCCTTCCTCACAGTAGTTCATCTTTTAGTAAAGGCCTTAAATAACATATTTTTTTATTTTCTTCCCACCGTAATTGCTCAGCTAATCACTCAAAATTCAAAAAGAAATTCCCTAGGTCTTTGCCCTCTTGGTATGGTTTTAGCATCCCTTGAGGCAGTAGGGTCTTGCCTGTAACTCAACCAATTTCGTTAAATTCTCTTGAAGGTGAGCTTCGGCCTGAATGTGAATCTGATGGGTGGCCAGCTGGGCCATGATGGCTGTCAGGTCAGCCATGTCTTCTGGTGGGGTAAAGGTTCCCTCTGTCGTATTTGCTCAGAATCTGAAAAAAACAAGTCTCAAACCCCTCTGATAGGGTTTGAAAGTCATCTGATTCCTCTGAGTTTGATTCTGATGGAGGGGAAGATCTGGATAGGTTGATTGCTAAACCTGATGGGCCAGGGACCGAAGCTGGTTTGGTATTAAAAGTAAAAGATTCAGGAAGAGGTGGATTCAGATCATTAGGTCTAATGAAGACATGTGTGGATCGTATTTTTAAGATTGTTAGATCCCACTGTTGGATGGCATAGTGGGAAAGTGGAAGGGTATCTAATAACAGATGAGCTTTGAAAAATCAATCTTGTTGACCAGTTGGGACGTGCAGCTGGGAAAACAAAACCTCTTTCAGGGTGGATACAATATCAAAATGAAAGAGTTCAACAATTATTTGTTTGCCTTCTGGTGGTATAACGATTATCAGCATGAATTCTCAATTTGTGTCAGTTGAATCACATCCCACCCTGACACCATATGCAAGGAAGGCATGGTATCAAACAGTGAAGACAGACACAAGTGATCACAGTTCAAGGGTGTTTATTGAACTGCAAATGGTTTGAAAAATGCCTTTCTAATCCTAAATCTGAAGATGGGAGCAAGCTGTGACAATTAAATAATAATAATACTGTCCTAGTGGAGTCTGTCAAAATAAAAGGGCCTGCACTAATAAACCTATTGCCAATCCTTACTTTTACATATAAATAGTGTGGTAAACAATGTTATGCAAAAGAAAAGTGTTTAAGAAATTGCATGTCAGGGGGCCTGATGCAACACAACAAACATTTAAGATCTGGTCTTCTTAGGATTTCACATGCACAACTTCTCGGGTGATTTTCTGTTTACCCCACCTCCCCCTCTGCCTGGCACAGACCTACTTTAACACTAAAACTTCAATTGGTCTCCCTCTGCCGGGGTTCTGCCAAATGTATCTACCTTTCCAAACTTTCTTTACATCAACAAAATCAAAGACTTTCAAACGTGCATGGGATTTTGCTCAACCCGTCACAGGACCACTTTGATTCACAATTACTTGTTCTCTTCTTGATATGATATTTTGTTACTTGTCATTTTGTCACTTCTCAGCTGGATACCGTACAGAGACCTTTGATTGATCACTCATGCAGTGCCGGGTCACTCTGTCAAAGGTATTATATCTTGCTTTGAATGTTCAATCACTCATCAGCAGTTCAACTTTCCTTGCGTCTCTTATGACAGGTGTTTGAACAATATTTGTTCCTGCGCTAGCCACACAATGTTGCTGCTTGCAACCTTGGCATCAACACAGACTGGTCTTGTATCCCAACTCACTGGCTGTGTTGTTTTCATTAATGCTGCTTTGATCTTGGGGCCAGGGATGGTACCACAGCAGCTGGCGCTTCTCTCTGCCTTGATTATTGATGCGGGAGGGCCCCAGGTATCTCTGACACACAATGCAGGATTCTTCAGCCCGGTTTCCTGGTATTGCTTTCTATTCTTGAGGTTTCTGTAAAGTAACTGTTCCTTGTCAAAAAGGTCAAGTGAGCTTCCCTTATTGGATCCCCTTCTGCTTTGCCATATTTTTTTCCTTGTTAATCTGCTGTTTTGAAACTGCTGTTTCCTTGTGTGCGTTGCCTCGCACAGAGTGTGCTCTTGTGCTCTGCATTTTATCAGTGTGGGGAAGTTTAGTGGGAGTCAGGTGTGTGTGATGATCAGTAATTGCCTGACCTCACCTGACCATGGTATTGGGACACGTCAGGTATACTGCTCGGGTGAAAGTCTGTTTTCCCTCATTGCGTGTTGTCTGTGTGAAAGTGCTGGTGTTATTAAAGGGGTTTGGGGTTAGAGTTCCTAAAAATACTACCTGGTATGATGGGTTAATGGTGTTATAGGGAAGGGGATACTGCTTCTCACCATCCAGTGTCCCATTCCCACTCCCTGAAGACCTCTCACCTAAGTGATCCTCCCCCAGGAACTGCATCTGAAAGTGATGGCCGTGTCCTGGCCACATGGATGACATATCACCGGGGACTGGTGGGTCATGATCTTCAACACCATAAGCACGGGTTCTTTGGTGTGCTGTGCTTCTCAAGCTTGGCATCTCAAGAATGAACTGAACGAAAATCAGCACAGTTATCTGTGCCTGCTCGAAATTCATTTCAAGGAGAAATCCTAACCCAGCAGTTCACAAAGTAGCTATTTCTTCTTTCTGAGTGGAGGTCACTGGGCTGACCACTGTAGGATGGGATGTAATGGCTTGTGGTAAGTGAGTACTTTGAATGGGTTCCCAGGGGTATAGAGGTTAACGAGTTTGACTCCCAAGTGCTTGGCGATCACTTCTTTTTCAATGTAAAAATATCTCTTTCATGTCAGGGTGAGGGCTGACTAGCAGGCCATGGAATGGGAATGTCCATTCTTGTCTCCTTATGTTAACACAGCTACGAGGTCCATGGGCTGGTATTGATCAACAGGCCTGTCTTCTTTCTTACATAATGGTATGCGATGATTATGTCATACAGGAAAGAGTCTTTGGCTTCATGGACGTCGATCTGGTGAGATAAGGTACAGTTCCATTTTGCACTGTCTTTGATCAGTTGCCTGAGTGGTTCAGTGAAAGTGCCCATTTTCACAATGAATTATCCGCAGTAGTTGTTCATACCTATGAATGAACACAGTTCTGCCACTGACTGTGGGCAAGGAGCTGATTTGATATCATTTACCTTCTTTGTATCTGTAGACAGTAACTTCAAGCATGTTGTTGAAATATTCACTCTTTTCACAATGTAGGGTGAGTATACATTGTTAAATGTGTTGTAATCCTTTGCAAAGTAATGGTTGGTGTTCATCTTGAGTCTTTGAGTATACCAGAAGGTCATCACTGATGTTAATGACAATTTGTAGGCCAGCTAATGCACTGCAGATCGTACTTTTGAAATACCTCTGCTGCTGTGGAAATGCTTAGAGAAAAACTTGATCCTTCTAGCTCTGTTATTATGCCATTAGATGGTTTTGGATGCACAAATCAATGCAGCGGCACACTTGTCCCAGATGCCAGCCTTTCATGCAATCACTATTGGTGAGACCCACAGGGAGTGGTCAGATACTTTTCAATGATGACAGCTGCTTCCATCTTGCCAAGTTACTGACTGACTTTTTGGGGCGTATGGGATTCGGCAATGGCAGTGACACACAAGCTGTTCAAATGTATCAATTTAAGACTTCACCGGATTGCTTTTAGGCAACCAATGCTCGAGAATAATGACTTTAATTAATTGAGAATATGAGGTGTCTGAGATCCAGGGCTTCTGCAGCTTTAGAGCTCAATATCATCTCAGATCCAACTTCTGACACAAATACGTTTTCCGATATGTTGATTTGGACATAAGTGGTAGAGAGGGCAGACACTCCTTTGAGCGTGATGGGAGTCTTGTGGATGCGGGTGAATATTTGTGGTGCAGAAAAGAGGGCTGTGACGGAATGTGACTGAATTTGGAAAACTGGAAGCTTGTTGATTCATGTATTGGTATCTATGATTGCAGAGACTCATAGACTGTTGATCTGAACTTTGGATCTAGGGGTTTTTGTTTATTACAAGGTTTATGCTGAAGCTCATATACACAGAAAACTTCATCATGAGCAGAGAGTTGGGCATCAGCCTGTGTGTCCTTGTCAGTGGTAGGATCCATTTTCTGTCTAGTGATTCTCTTGGTCCTGTGTGTGAGACACCAAAGGGTGTCTCCACCAGTAGTCCTCTGGGACTTGTCATCCAGGTGGCCAAGACATGGCCATCGCTTTTGGATCCAGTTCCTGTGGGTGGACCAGTGGGGGAGGTTCACCTGGGAGAGGGCTCTTCAGAGAGTGGGTGTGAGATAGCCAATGGTGAGATGCAGTACTCCCCCCTCTTTTGTTAACCTACACCATCCTAGATTTTAGGATCTACCGAAGTACCAACTCCCCTCCCCTTTTTACACAAGCACTGGGCTGAGAAAGAGGGTGACTGAGAGAAACCAAAATAACTCTCTCCCATCTTACTGGACATGTACCCTAAGTGCATACACCTGATACAAGTCACGGATAAAAGGCAACACCTAAAGACACACTCTGAGCAAGACAGAAGACGAGAATGAGCAGAACTTCTGGAATGAAGGCACACCAGTGGAGCAGAGCGACAGACCAAAAAATGAGAGCAGTGGGTTGAAAACCCCAAGGCTTCCCCACTGGATGTCGTTGCCTTCGACAGACCATGAAAGACATGTGGAGAAGGCCAGATACCACAAGTGAAGATTGCATTGTGTTTCAAGGACACCAGTGACCTTCTTGGGCGAACGGCAGAGTGGGGAAGGCGAGGCCAAGTCTGTGGTATTAACCTTGACTCGAACATTGGAAAACCGAAAACAAGAACGAGGCACACACAGCCAGTGAGTTGGTGAGCAGCCTGAGAGACCGGTGTGCGTTAAAGTGAATGAAGTAGCAACATCATATCTCAAGTGAAGGCTGCAAGCGTGTGGGTGAAACACGAAGAAAGGCAGACCTGTGAATGAAATTTAAAAGTAAAATTTAGCTTTCAGATCAATGATACTAAGCAACAGAGTGGTCCGGTGAAAGAAAGTAACCCATTTGAAGGTCTCTGTGAAAGGTATATTGTTTGAACCAAAAGGTGAATGAACGGCAAGAATAAAAGTAAATTAGTGAACGTCGAGTCGAAGTGGTCCTGTGGTGGTCTGTAAGAAAACCATGCGCATTCGAAAGACTTCAACATTGTAAAGAACTCATGGTGGCAACAGTAAAGACAGACACAAGCGATCACAGTTCAAGGGTGTTCATTAAGCTGTACGGAGGTTGGAAACATGCCTAATCTAAACCTAGATCTAAGATGGGAGCAATTGTCAACCATCAAATGAAAATTAAGGCATTCCTTGTGGAGTCATGTCAAATAAAAAGGGCCTATACTAAGAAACCTATTGCCAAACCTTACAACTAATACAGAAAGGGTTTGGGATAGATCTTAAGAATAGAAAGAAGTGCTCACAAATAATATGTCAGGATGGCTTAGCCTGGATCTTGCTTCCCCACGTTTTGAACACGGGGTAAGGTGGTACATTGGAGCACAGCATACACTTGGGCTTTCCCAGCACGAGTCGTCAGTTCCAATGGCAGCTATCAGGACCATCGATGGCCAAGTCTCCTTGAAAGTCTCTTGGCTTTGAGGGCCTGACGTATTCAATAACAAAACAAAAGTTCCTTTAACAAAATGCAAGTTTGTTTCCTGGTTTTGCTTTGGGTGAGGATTCTTCACCACTGGAACCCCCTCTTCTGGGCGCTAACCCTTGTTTCTTGGTGTCTTGGGTGATCAGTTTTCACCCCTCAGATCTCCCTCTTCTGGGCTTGGATCCTAAAACAATTCCTATCAATATCAAGGCCTTTGGGGTTGTGGTTAGCTGGATCCATGGGCCTGATAGGATTATCGAGAAAAGCTACAAACAAACATGAAGCTAAAAACAAACACGCCTCTTGCAGCACTCACTAGTCGTAATGTCTTTTAAAAAAAGTTTCAGTGGTCATCCCTCAGTCGGGTTCACTTTTGTCAGCACACTGTTTCTTGGGAATTTAGACTTTGCCCCTTCTTGTCAGCTTCCTTCGGTCAGGTTCACTCTTGCCAACTTCACATTCACAATTGTTTGTGGGATTCACTTCCCTTGCTTTCTCACAGTTCGTAGGTCAAAGGCTTTCGACAGTATTCAGATTTAGCTTGACCTCCTGTACGACCACTTTGACTTAACTTGGCGGCTCTCCTACAGACTTCTGGTACCAGTAGTTTACATTGAAACAGGGATCCACCGCAGTCTCTCGAGTTAGCACCCACGTGGTGCTGGCTCCCTCAGCAGCTGGTCCCCTCAACACTTTTACAGTTCTTTGAACTTAGTTCAACTTGCCATTTTGTGACTTCACTCATTCACTGCAGCCCGGTTCTTATCGGCTCTCCCCTCCACTCACCGGCTGTGATGAACCACTTGGCTTTCCTCTTTAATGGCGTCAAGGCCTGTAAGAACGTAGCAGGAGTCTCCCTCGCTCCGGCCTATCAGTGTCGATACACTCCATGTACCATTGACATCTGTTGCAGCACACTTGGGCTATTGTCCTCGGTCTTAAGTTTCTTTCAGCAGAGGATTTGCAGGAAACGAAAAGGCCAAGGTCGTGTCTCACCTCGTCAGACTCTCGATATTTGCCGCCTTTCTCCTCCTCTTGAACTGCCGGGTCTGGATAGCTGTCTCATCGTGAGGTCTGCCTTGCTCGTACTATGCTCTTTTGCTACACCTTTTATCCCTGTGGGGAAGGGAAAGGGCTGTTAGGTGTGTGTGATTCTGATCAATTGCCTGACTTTGCCTAGCCCTTGCATTGGGACATGTCAGGTAAACGGCTCTCGTGTCAGTCCATTCTCTGGTGTGTCGTGTGAAAGTGTTCATGTTGGAAAGGGGGTGACAGTGGTTTTGAATGTCCTATGTGGCAGGATGGGGAAAAGGTGTTGAAAGAAGGGGGAAACCGGATCTCACCCGTCAGTGCCTCACACCCACTACCCGAGGACACCCCATCCAGCTGATCCTCCCTCACTAGTCCACCCCCAGGAACTGGATTAAATAGCGATGACCGTGTCCTGGCCACCTGGAGGACATATCCATGGGGTTTAGCCAGGGAGGCATCTTCAGGTTTCTCACATCAACTGAAAGGGGTCCAAGCGCAGCAAAGGGAGACCTGAATTATATCAAGCTTGAGGAAGGGAGCTCCCTTGCAACTTTTTCTCAATGGTATAGTGAGAGGTCTGAGCCTGTTATGGTTGCAAGGTCCCATTCCCATATTGGGGCCTCACATTCCTGTGTGCACAGTGCCTGGCCTCCCCATTCTACCAATGCTGGTCGTTGTCTTGGCGATGGACAGTGGCAGCATTCCCTTCCATGAAGTGGAATTTCATTGCTGCACTTTGCACGTCAATCTGGGTCATGTGATTGGGTCAGCAGGTGGGTGGCAGGCTCCGCCTCCTGTGTTCACTTAAGAGTCTCTCAAGGACCACACTCATTGCTTCTGATTGCAGTTAGCTGACCTAGTTTGAGACTCTTAGCTTTTTGGAATTCCTGATTACAGCCGCCTGACTTCTTCCTGCTTCACAGACTTCTATTGTCTGCCGTTTGTATACTTTACCTTCCACGCTGTTGCTGACTTCTGCCTGCTTCACGGACTTCTATTTCCTGCCGTTTGTGTACTTTACTTTCCACGCCATTGCTGACTTGCGCCTGCTTCACTGATTTCTACTGCTTGGCGATTGTGCACTTCAGGACGCTCCGCAGCCTTGAACGGTGCACCTCCTCAGAACTAGTGCATCCCTCATGCCGACCGGGCTCAGATCCTTACTAACGTTTTTTGTTTTACTACCTACTCATTTTTTCTATTGGATTTCCTTGCTGCAACAATCATCATCTTTCACTGGGCACTGGTAAGAGATACTCACTCCTCCTAGCAATCATGCCTTACCTCATAGTATTCTTGAACACCAGTGTAGTACCTACCCTTACTGATACTAGGAACGGGGGTCCTGGAAGATAATCACTTCCTTGCTGTTCTCTGAATGCTAGAGAAAAATGAAACAGGTTATCCACTTATACCCTAGGGGTTTTTAGATACCTTCCTCACTGGCTACCATTTATCTCTTTGATTTTTGCTTGCAGCTTGGTACCGTGGTGGTGTGTTCCCTCAGCTCTTTCATTTGATCTGCTCTTCTGCCTGTTCTTGTCATTATACAGGAGGGAGGTGCATCAAGAGAGGAGGCTTGGTTTTAAGACTAACCCAGGCTCTTCAATCAATTAGGACTATCCAGAAGTCCAGTACTCACCTGTCCTTGTCACCACTTACGATTCCTCTGTCAGTGAGTAACAGACGCCGGAAGAGGGGAACCTACGAGAACTGTATCATGATTGGTATGAGGCTAGAAGAGTGGGCCCTACGAGAACTGTATTGTGAAAGGTCTGAGCCGTGAAGGAGGGATCTACGAGAACTGTGTAGTTTAAGGTCTGAGCCCGCAGAGAGGGACCTTTGTGAACGTGTTGGTTGAAACATTATTTTGAAAGCCAGAGACAGGAACTTTATATGTGGAAGGCCAGGCGGGCCTCGATCCATGGTTGTGAACTGTGTACTGTGTTGGAAGCTGAGCCAGAGTGTGTCATCCTGTCTACAAGGATCACCTTACCTCATGTGGCCTAACGTGGGAGGAGAGCTGGTTCAGCCACATTTTCATTTGAACACTGACTTTTCTTTTTGAATACATTTTCTCCTTTTTAGACTTGTTGAACAAGAGCTATGGCAGGCATTAGGCTTTCGTTAGTCTAGGCCATTTTGATTTGACAGACACCACTAGAACTGTTTAGTTTATAGTTTGATGTTCGAGACTACTCCCATCTTAGTTAAATGGCAGAATAGGAGTTTCTCAAACCCCATCATTATCAATGAAGGTTTTAAAGTTGTATCCATTGTGTCAGTGTCAATACCTGTGATATCATGCCTTCCCTACATGTGGCATACTTTGAGAAAAGGTTTCATCAATTGCAGCTTCTGCATGTGTACTCACATGCCAGGCAGTCTTTCATATCATGAATGTTGTCACCGCAAAGGGGGAATTCATGTTTGGCCTGGGCCATTCAACCTTTGGCACTAGCTGCATGTGTGTCAATTCTTGGAGCTTGGTGAGATTTGAAAGATGTGGAGGTGCAAGACTGAGCCACTGAGTGTGCGTTGTGAACTGCAAGGTAATTCCCTGAGCCTTATTTGTTCAATGCTTTGTTAGGTAAGTGAATCAGCTAAGGCATGATTAGGTTCCATTTCCAATATTTTCTGGATGGATATCCAAGGCTCTCAAAGAATAATGTGCACAGCTTGATGGACACACATCCAAGGATCTCTTAGCATGACGTGCATCAATTGTCTCTGCCAGTTTGCAAGACTTATCAAAATGCTGGGCACATGCTTGGAATGCATCAAGAGATTCACGTGGGACTTGGCTGTATTGTCACAGTTTAAATCCCTTATAATTAGGCTTAAGTGGGTTTTGCAAAAATGTACATTGTAAAGTTGAGGCAGCCATAGATCCTTCATCATCACTGGTATTAGGGAGAGAATTGAAAGTTTCATGACGTTCGTCACCAACATGACAGCATGATGCTGGGAACTGAATCCCTTGTAGCTTTGAAGTAAATATCTAGCCAGCATAGGCAAGTATCCACTTGGCTCCTCCGATGATGCATCAGTGACCTTGTCAAATAGCAGCAGGTATAAACACCCAAAGCCAAGGGGTGTCCAATGGTAGTGCATCCGGCAGTAGTGTGAGCATCTTGGACAGGCATGGCAGCAGCTTGCTTGTCAGCGTGGATTTCCCCAGGATAGGAGACTCTTCACTTTCTGAGCATGATCATCAAAGTGCCATGGAGCATCAACTGTACCATGAAAGCTTGGGAGGGGGAGTGTGGAAAAAACACGTCATCACCATTTATTATTATATGTATGCAATGTGTTGTCATGCCTGCACTATTGCTGGAATAATACAATGTTATATCAACAAATAGGTCAGGAGTGTAATAATATATTGGTGTGTAATCGTTTTTCTTTCCATTAAATGACAACCTCTGGTTTTTCACCCCCTAGTACACAATCCCACCCCACAATTCTGGAACAAGAAACAGGCTGTGTTTGGGTTTAAAACTCTATTATTGTATTTAAATGGAAAATTGCAACCAAAGATGGTCACCTAACTTTATACGTAGGAAGTGACCAACCATGTCATTATATTAACTGGCTGCAGAAGAAAAATGACCTGCCTGCAAACATGTCACTAATATCATCAAATACATCATGTACTTTGAATCATTTACATATAAACATCTATTTCTAAATAACACAATGTATTTGAATCTTTACATTGTAACTTCTCAGCAAGTGGCTTTAAATACTTACAACAGCTTATACATTAAACTGACTTATGTTTAATGACTGACAGATTCTTCAGAATTAATGACTGAGAGATTATTCAGAACATTTGAAAGGGTTCATACAAAAACAACAATAATATGAAATGTATTTGAAATGAGTTCCCCCCCAATGTGTAGATTTGGTGCTGTGGGTTCATAGCATGTGCATATAAGTGAAATACAAACTATAATGTAATGCATCAAACTCGGGTTTTGGGTAAATGTGCTGTCCATTTAGAACACAAAGAATATTATTGGATCTAAATAACCCAGGAAAACGGTTTTCTGATTGTTTGAATGCATTACCCCCCCCCCCCACTTTACTTCACAGAATTACATTAGCTAGTGCAGGTCCTCCACTTTCTGTGTTTGAATGTTCATTTACACTTGCATTACTTTCTATGGAAATAGAAGTAGTCCAGATAAGCTCCCTTTCATCCAAATATGTCTTTCTAAATACCTATGGGGTTCACAGGTCACACATTATCAATCCATTCTGGATATATTGTACACCAGTCCACAAATCCGGTGTCAGACTGCACCTGTGAAAACAAGGAGGATTTATGTTTACTTGGCTACAACCTAAAAAATGATGTGCTTTCTGCTCAGAGACATGTCATCGTTTCTCATTTAAATTAAATTTCATAGGGTGAGCATTGTTTTGCACATGTGACATGGTGGAGCTGGAGACTTTGAACTCAGAATATAATTCTCTCTCATAGCTCATGATAGGATTCTTTCCCATCAATTAAATATTGATGTTTTGATTCTCATTATCAAGGTGGATTAATGGACATCTGACATGAGTTTGGGCCTTTCATTTTAATTGAATTGTTAAAATGTATATTTTAGTCAATTATTGATGAATATTAATAGATCATCTCACAGTTTCAGAACACTTGTTATTTTGATTAGAAACCTCTGCATTGTAAAGATATAGCCAACAAAAGTTTTTCAATTATCTAATAATGCTAATTTTAAATGGTCAGCTTTATTCCTATTGAACACTGTACATGGAGAGAAAAGTTTGCATTAGCATAATAAATCATGTGAGTAGCTCTCTGAGCCATCTGTAAAGGTAATGATTAATAGGAGGGTCTGACAGGTCTATTTGTTTGACCTGACAGTAGCTCTAGCAGCTGGTGAGTGTATTACAGAAGCTACAGATCTGGAGAAACCAGACTATCCACCATGTTATCATTCCTTGATTTTATCAAGTTAGGAGATCATGATCTGAATTTATTTCTAATGCAAAAGATGCATTTTTGTGAGCATGTGGTGTTATTGTTCATCTGGGTCTCATGTATTGATTGCTGGATATGAAGTCTATTTGTCCAGATGGCCTTAACTTCGTGACCACCTCAAACCTCTCCCTTATTAAATATGTTATTCAAACACACCTTTGACATGATGTTACCTTGTGCTATGGGTCTACTTGCAAAACAAGCTACAAATAAGTGCATGTAAAGCCCAGGATATTTGTTGATACAGATTAAACAGTACTGTATTACATATCTCATTTCTAACAATCTAACATGGAATTATGGACACTTGAAACATAATTTAAAATATGCTTTGAATGAAATACATTTCAGAATTAAAAAGAACCTTTTCAATTGTGAAATAGAAATCCTTTTTATGTGTCAGTGGAAGCTGCACACCATTTGAAAACACATGGAATGTCTGTTTATGGAATTAAACAGTAATTTGATTGGCTTGTGTAGTTTTAGAATAGATCATTCTGTGGTACAATCCAGGTTTTCTTCTTTGGTTGATAGCATGTTTGACCTCATATTTAGAAACAGCACTAGCCTTGGGCTTTCTCACATTTTTCTCTGCACTATTTATAGGGATGGTTATTATATACTGCCTAAAGAAAATGTTGGTCCGCATTTCACAGGCTCCACAGTTCAGTAAAGTGCATTCTCTTTTAGTACAGTAAAGTGCCATACTTTCTGTTCATGGTTGGAGAAAGCACACCATAGATAAATGTAGCCAGGCACCTTTTCAGCCTTTCACACTATAATTCTTCCGTCAATTTCCTCTACAGAAGTAATTCATTACATTTGCTGCCCATTGTACGTTCTCCAGCTCGTGTGAGGGGCAAGCCTTCATTTAATGAGCTGTGATATTTGTGCATCACTTCTCGTGTTGCTATGGCAGCATGGGAGTGAGTGTCCCGGCCACTCCTATTTGAGCATGAAGCATCATTGTTATAAAAAAGTTGTAAAAAGCCACAGAAATGAAAATGTAAGTTGGTTGAGCAAAGGTCACAGGCACACACTTGACTGAGAGTCAGTCGGGCCACTATGTGTGCTGCAATTGGACATGTTTCCATCTTTATAGTCCCTTTAAAATGAGGCAGTTAGAGGCACTGGCATGCTGGTCTGCCCTTTTCTAGGCTTTTGCTTGTCCTACTGCACTGTGATTGGCTGACACATGATCGCATTGTTGTGTTTTACCAGGCCTCTAGCATGGATTAGGGAAGACCAGCAAATCCATGTGCTGGCCAGAAGTGATCCCTACTCATAGCTTCCCTTGTCCTCTGGGAGCGAGGGAGGATTACAATTCTACTGTGTGTCTTGGCTGCAATGATAACCTGAGTCAGGTTTGCTGTATAGTTGGCACAGGTCTTTGGCCCATGCACGCTGAGTCCCCTCTTTAATGTGTCCTGTAACACCTTTTGGCTTCATTGCATGCTTGCTTGCATGCATGAATGCATGTGTGTGCGTGTGTCTGTGCATGGGCGGGGCACGTATGGCTCCAGCAGCACTGTGCATGTGTCCTCCAGACACCTTTCACCCATTTTATATAAATGAAACCCATTTTTATGACAGCCAAGTTACACAAATAACACAAATGTTCAAAACATGCACTGCATCATAATGTATAATCTTATAGAAAGTATTCTTAAGAAAAATGTTCAAATTAAACTGTGTACGCACATGTCACAAACATTCCATAATAAATGTATTAAATGTGCAAGAAAGATTGAAATGTATTGTAAATGCAACAGATAATGTACAGGTTAAGATAACTCATGTTGCAAAAGGCTAGACACATGGAAAAATAGACCAGGGCCTTGTGTTTTGATTTGCTTATCATGTGAGAAATGTTCAAATCTAAATGGGACCCCGTGAAAAGCAGTAACCAAGGCAAAAAGGTTCATCTACCAAAGCAAGGCCTCTCATAAGTCAGTAAATGACCCCCCTTAAACTGAACTTGGCACACAGATACATATACAGAGGGTATGCTTATCTTTATATCAAAAACAGGAAAATACATAAAAATGCATTCCTTTTCCTGAGTTCTGCAGAAAATGAACTATTGGCCACTGTGGCGTGCTCTCTTCCCCAATTTAATGGATGTGGCCACATTTCAGGGCATAATGGATCAAAGGAATACATTCAAGGAAGATTTTAACCTTTTGACTTGTAGCTTAGTATCAAAATATCATTAAAAGAGGTATGTATTCATGGCATGGGATCCCAAGGTGCTTGAATCACTTTGAAAGTAAATAATTAAGGTTAGATGAGACTGCAGTGCACAAAACACAGCAATGAATTTGTCATGGTGTATTCATTTCATATGAAACCAATGTTAAAATCACATTGCTTGCTCATATCTTTTCAATATTTTGTTAGAGCATAAAACTGAAAACACATTTGGACTTAATGGTGCCTTCCCCATGATTTAAATACAAGCAATGTATATTCGCACTTGAAAATTATTAATACATTTGTATATTTTCATAACTTCTTCATATTTCAAGCAGTCTGATCATGTCGCCTGTCTATGAATTCAGAATTGTTTTGCAGTTTTAGAAATATACGTCTAAAACATGTGATAGCTTCATAACAGAATATAAGAGAGAAAAATAGAAGTTAATGCAAACTGACTCAAAACTCCAGAAGGGAGGGGGCTAACTATTAACACATGACAAATTAAATGTAAGCAATTCAAGAAGAAGGGGAGTCGAACTGGCAGTGTCAGAATCGGAAGTGAACAAAAGAGAACAAATGAAAGACCCCATTCAATAAGAGATTGTTGCATCAATTGATATTGCATGGGTGAAATGTATCAGCACTTTAAACCTAAACACATAGGAAGAGTTCTAGAAGCATTGGCAAGCATGCAAACTGGTGATCTCGACTGGAGAATCGCTGATGAGGGATTTTACTGTGGATATAGCAGGAGTATCCACTTAAGAAGGCCTTTTGTTCAGAAAGCCATGATGCAGGAACATTGCCCGTATCAGAACCAGATTTCCTGAGAATGATGAATGCAGAGAACAGGTTTTAGGCATAACTGACTGGGGGCATTGCCTAGAGATATTGATGTCGCTACCTTCCTTTTGCCTTTAAAAGACAAATCAAAAGTGGGTGTACTAATGTGACCTATACATGAGTGGAAAGAGTGAAGTGTGTATCACTTACTTCACTCTATTGTGGAGGAAAATTTCCAACATATCGGACACCTGCTGATAAACAACTTCTTCCAGAGACACTTTAATTTAACCTCAATGCGTGATCTGCATCTTACCCTCCCATATTTTTGTTCTTTTTTCATTTTTTTCTCCTTCTCCTTTTTACATTCTCCCCATTTCTTTTCTTACTCTTCTCTTTCAAATTCATTGATCTCAAATTGTGAAAAGTTTTTTTTTCTAAAAACTATACCACAATAAAGAAAGAAAATAAATAAAATAATGCCTGCACAATTAGAGATATGTCCGCAGAACTAGTAAAACCTGTGATAGCAATTGAAACTTCTTCAGGGGAATCCTTAAATAGGTAGACCACTAAATGCAATGCATTGTAAGGGAAACGTTGGGGAAATATATTAAAAGATAGAATGGCAAACTCTTTTGAGTGTGAAAAACTGCCCATATATTTTTCTCTGAAAGTAGCCAAATATATTAGTGTGAAGTTTTCGCAGTCGCATTTTAAGACTGGGTTTGTGAAATGTTGTACAACAAATTCACAGATTTGCATGGGATTATTCAATGTCTTGACTTGTGGAACCCATACTACATAAAAAATGATATCTCAAGTTAAGCTTTATCCTTTTAGTGAAGTGAGAAGAGGATTGGTTTGTCCATTGGATTCCCAAGCAAATAATGTAATTTTAAAAAATCATTGTAATTTTCAAAATAACATTGAACAGAAAAGAAGGCACTCTGTATTAAGCACATTCCTAATGCCAAGTATGACTGGAAAGTTAATTTCAGAAAATTATATTCTCATGCACGCATGAAATTTTACATGATCTGAGATGGTTTGCTCTCCAAAAAGGAAAGCTTCTATTCTAAACCCAAGCGTTCAGAAAAAGTGGTTGCTCAAACTAGGAACTAACCATACATGGTCTTCAGAGAAGGATTGTTTTGAAAAATAAGCAGGATATATGTGAATCCAATGTATTTTGTAATATTTTTCTCTAGTGCCAACACTTGTCAGTGGTTTGAGAGAAAAATAACAATATTTAAATGAACATTAAACAATTTTTCTCTCGCCCCAACATGTGTCAATGGGGTTAGAGAAAATAAAGTGCATATCTATGTTGTTAATTGCTGATGAAAGCACTTGAGAATATGGACGCTGACAAATGGTGAGAATGTGTATATTCATTACATATTGCTTCCTAGAATAGTTATTCAGGATTTATTATAAGAATGGATGTTTGTGCATTGTGGATGGCAACAATAGTTAGACGAAAGCAGGCAGGTTATTTTCCTTTTCTTTATGCAAGTGCCTCTACATATTTGTAAAGAATATTGTGGATGATTTTCTGAGCATCCAGTTAGAGGACCACCTTTGGTTTTAATGTGTTATTTAAATTAAAAAGAATATTATGGCCAAAAGCAGCCTGATTCATGTGTCAGAATTTTGGATGAGATTGTTGTGGTAGGGGGTGTTAAATCAGGGGTTACCTCACTGCATCAAAATGCAATTTAGATTAAATTATCTGACCACCATCAGAAACCTTCCCCTTACAATAAAGTTCATCAAATCCCACTATAGTAACATTTGCTCCCATAAAGTCCTTGAAATTAGCTTCTGAAGGGGTATCAAAATTCAACAACTGGCCAAGGACTAGGCTATGTGACAGGACTCCCAAGTCCAAGGGTTAGATAACTGGAGGGTGTTGTCACAGACCATAACTGCTGTGCCTGTCCTTGGCTCTACCAGTCATGGGTTATGTAAGGAAGGAATGGTATTGAAGTAAGACAGACACAAGTGACCACAGTTCAAGGGTGTTTACTGAACTTTATCAAGGGTGTGATAAATGCCTGTCTAAACCTAAATCTAAGATGGCAGCAAGCTACGACCATAAAATAATAATAATGCAGTCTTAGTGGCGTCTCGTAAAAAAAAAAGGGCCTATACTAAAAAACCTATTGCCAATCCTTACCGGTAATTTACAAATTGAGATAATGTTCCAGGGATGTCATTTAGGGGTCGCCAGAGGTCGCAACTGCGACCTCTGAGGTCTCCCTTGCGACCTCTGTGGTCACCCTTTGCGATCTCTAGAAAAATAAGATTTTTTTTGTTTTTAAAAACATGTTTTTTTGTAATGCAAGCTCATGGGCTGTGGCCAGCACCATGTGGCTATTTAGTTTTGGAGTTGCTGGCTTTCTTGTTAAAGCCCCTTAAAAAAAAAGAAGAAAAAGAAGAAAAGGAGTGACACAAGTCTAACACTTTCAGCACTGACCCTAAATAAGAAAGATTAGGAATACCAAATAATGTGTCTTTCTGGAATTCTATACAATAATTGATAGACTCATTAAAGGTTTATTTCAGGCACACTTCAGGGGGTGAGTCACTGATTTAGTCTGTTCTTAAACGCCTCAACTCAGCCTTTCATCCTTCTGAGGTCGATACATGAGTACCAACACAGGTTGGTTGATATTTGGTGTATATTTTTTCTATATACAGCGCTTAAGCGTAAGCGCTATATAACAACACATCATTATGATTTGGTCGTGGTGCTTGCATTCACAGTAATTTGGTAATATGGGCCTATACACACTGATCTTAACGATACATATGGCGATCCATTCTTGTATGAAATGTACATCACATTATAGTGATATCATAACCATATTTTTTGTAGTACAATGCTATGCAATAGCACTTCCTATTTTGTCAACGGGTGAAAGGTTGCATTCCACCACATCCTGCGATATCACTTCGGGGTGGGATATAATGACATCACTTCCTGTGATGTCACAGGGGGTCAAGGGTCGTGTGATGTCACTTCCGCTACCCCTGGCATTTTGGTCAAATGACGTCCCTGTAATGTTCATGAAAAATAAAAAAGTGTTCACAAAATAATAAGTCAGGATGTTCAGTCTGTGGGTCTCCCTTCCCCACGTTTTCAGCACGGGACAAGGTGGTTCACTCGAACATAGCATACCCTTGGGCCTCTTTGGCATGAGGACACAGCTCCACTACCAACATCAGGGCCTTCTATGCCCAAGTCTCCTAGGTTATCAAAAGCCTCTTGACTCAGAGGGCCTGATGTTTATTGTTTTGTGTACACACAGAGTACTGCATTACTGTGTGCCCCTCAACGCTCTTGCCTTTCAATGTTACCATAATCCTGCTGTACAGTACTCAGATGTTTCTGAGCTAGGTTTGCACTATATGAATATGGTAATAATAATAATAATAATAATAATAATAATAATAATAATAATAACACTTCCACTATTCTAGACTGGACCACACCAGGCCTCCCAGTATAAAACATCTGTATGACTTTTCTGGAGTTTGGTCTGTGAAAAAATGTTAAAGGTAACCCAGAGTAAAAGGCCACCATTATTTAAATACACAATTGGAACCATACCAATAAATGGGACACCTTACTTAATCCAAAGCACCCACATTATCACAGAAGATTCCTTTTCCTCTTCTACATCTACTTATCCCTCTATCCTTGTCATTTCACCCATTTTCCATTCTTTTCTCCTTGCTCATTTCCCTCCACAGACTAAGGTGTGGATCCCCTGGATGTTAGAACAATAAGGCAACATTAAATATTTCAGGCTCTCTGACACCACTGTGGCAGTGATTTAGTGCAGTTTAAATGCCTTGTAGCATAACATAACATAATGTATGACAGCATGCCCAGTGTAGATCATTTTGTTGCTGCAGCTACAATTGATGCCTGTATGGTCACTGTAAATCACTTTCATAATGCTTTAGCCACAATTTATGCCCAAATGGACACTGTAAATCATTGTTATGAAGCTGTGGTGACAACCTATGCAAATAGGGTCACTGCAAATCCCTTTCATGAAACTGCAGCCACAATCTATGGAATCTGAGTGATTTGCCCGTGGCTGAAAGTACAGCGGGTAAATCGTTTGCTTGAGAAAGGTGCGAACTACCAAAAGTGAGCACCTTTCTCATGCGAACACACATACATTCTCACACCCACACACACACACAACACACCCACAACACACCCATAACACAACCCCCACCCACACCCTCAGCACACCCCCACCCACATCCCCAACATAAACAAACCCCACTTACCTTCAACTTCACGCTTGTTCCCTGCAGCGCCAGTTCCCTTTCACTTCTGTGATCGGGAACTGGCGCTGCAGGATCCTTTTCTTTTCTTTTTTTCTGTAGCGGAAGGCTGCGGGTGTGTCCCCGCAGCCCCCGCTCACTATACCATAAAGTATAGTGAGCAGGGAGATGCGGGGGACACCCCCGCAGCCCCCATTTTTTTTTCAATGCTACCACCAAAGGTTCGAACATTTGGTGTTCGAACCTTTGGTGGTAGCATTTTTAGATCTTTTGGTGCATGCGAACCTTTAGATGCGGGAAAAACGTCCTAAACCCAATCTATGCCAGTATTATCACTTTAAATACTTTTCATAATGCAGCCCCCGCTGCCAAACACAAGCATTTGTTGTCCTTGCACAAAGACAAACACACACACACACAAAGAAATATACACATGCACATATATTCAAAATCTTTCACAGATACATTGCAGCAAATGTAAACACATATGGATTCAAACGCTGTTTTGGTTTAACTTACCTTCAGGTTCACATGATGCTCCTTCGGTGGTCCTCTCTCAGTCTGTGAGGTGCAATGATGGTGTGATGGAACAAGTTGAGTACGTGGGTGGTAGCAGTATTTAGGGCCTCAAGGACAAAAGGTTTTTGAGCGGCGCTGAGCTGATACCTGCATGCCTTTTATTTAAGGCATTGCTTTGCTACCAGACCAGCCGAGTTGGAGTCTGCAGTCAGGGCCCCTCCTCCTAGATTGTCCTGCATATCCCCCACAGTGGCATTATGTAGATAATGATTTCCTTTTTTTAAATGTCTTCTTTTGCCTCAAATACACACCATTTTGTCTCCCAACATGTCCTTTCTTTTTGGAAAGGGTAGGACACAGATTAAAATCAATGATCTGTTTCTTCTGTGAGAACTGAAGCAATGTTTATTTTGGAATGCTAGCATCTGTTTATTTGGTAGCACTTCTGAACATGCACAACTGGTACAATATGCACAAACACTAAATGTTAAGGCAGCTAAGGGGTAGTTTGCTCCGAAAATGTATTGGCCCAATCAATCAGGCATGTATTTTTGAGCATACATTGATCGATCTTATAGAAATGTCCAATGCATCTTACCTTCATTTTTCTCACTTTTACACATGCGAAAATGATGGGTTGGGTACCACCATCTTGTGCTAATCTTATCCGTTGATCCATCGCTCTAAGGTAAAGTGCCCTTGCAGGAGCAATTCATTTCACCCGCGCCTGCAGCTGACATCACTAATCAGAATGATATGCCCCACCTATTTTAATGATGTTCATAGGCAGCGTAGCCAAACATACCCTGTCAACACCCACATCATAACGTTAGCTAACGCAGAACCAGGAACATAAATACACATATCTACACAACATGAGAACGTTTTATTTCTTTTCATAAACAGGATTAAAAAACATATATTTAGAAGAAAACAGCAATAGTCGGGAATATAACAAGTACATTTATTTTTGATATAATGCTCAAAAGAGGAGAGTATGTCCACAAAAACATATTTTTTTCTAATAGAGGTTATAGCTGGCAAACAACACAAGGTTTGCATTTTTTGCATAATTGTGCACAGTGATCTAATAATGCCGATTCCATTCATCGATCATTAATCTCAGTCTTTGCATTCTTCAGGGAAAGTTCTTAGGTTCCATCACCAATGTTTTATCGACGCACATGGTATTCCGTAAGTGAGAAGAAAGGAGTGGGTTCACTTTCAAATGTAACACTTTCTCTTTAACCTTTATCTGACCGATATGGCAAAGTAGTTGGAAGATTTTGCGTTGGCTAGCCCAAAGATTGGGAGCACTAAGATACAATGGCTGGCCTATGTTCTGACTTGAGAGTCGTGTAGACCGAAGATATCTCCGTCCTCAAGTGACGCACAGGGAAACCAAAAGTACTCCCTGTGCGACCTTTGGGGCCACAGGTGGGAGATGTCGCTGCCTGGATCCACGGAGCCCCGAGAACCACAAAGCCGCTGTAGTAAAAATGATATTAAGTACCAGGCAATAACAGTAATGCAATGCAGAGTTTAACAAGTTGAAAGGGTCTTACCTATCCAATGGGTCGGAATGCGGTAAACCTAGTGGTGGTACGAGACTCAAGTGCGAGGCAGCCCCAAGTCCTGCAGGGACCAGTGCTGCGTGTGGTCGCAGGCTAACCCATCTGAGCAAAGGGTTTGGTTGCGTAGCGTAACTGCCAGAGAACAAGAACGTAGCCAAAGTATTTTCAAGAGTCCAAGGGAAATCAAAGTGCAGTGTGAAGGACGGTCCAAGAGTCGGCAACGAGGTAACAGTTCCAAGGTGACAAGCAAAAGGAAAATCCAAAGAAGTCCAGGTGAGTAATCCGAGGTCGAGGCATTTCCAGGAAGCTAAACAAGACGTAACGCCAAACAGGGTCCAGAAGACAGCTGAGAAGTGAGGACTGTTTCGGGAATCAAGCGTTTTGTATTGGGCGCTTCCTGATCACGTGACGTGTACTGCTGTCACGTGATGGACGCCACGCACCACGTGATCTGGAAGAATCAGCTGGGCGATACGGAAGCGTTCTGCCGATCTTCCCAGTGTGCGATCTCCATGGCAACTGCCAGTGCAAAAAGGGGATGCAGGCGGGCCTGCATATTGCACCTGGCATGCGGTAATCGGTCCTGCGGGGCAACCAAAGAATGTGAGTCTCGTAACCTGGAAATGTTGTGCGAGTGAGAGGAAGGTGTAGCGGAAATGCTAGCGGTGTGGATGAGTGACAGAGTGCCTAACAGCCTACGCGGACAATATTGTCGTGCTTGACTATACCAAGTTTGGCCTACAACAAATGTTATGTGCCCTTGAAGAATATGCTAGACTAAATGACCTGAGGATTAACCCCCTCAAATCAAACACAAATTATTGTCTTTAAGCATCTGCTTAAAATTATCAAGCATTTCTCTTGGCACATGAATGGTCAAAACATTCCTATTACTGATGAAGTTAAATATTTGGGCTCAGTAATAAGGTCTTTTCCCACCAAAGGCCATGCTACAGCAATCCTAGAGGGGAAAAATCTCCAACTAGGTTCTCACATGAAAAAAATGGTGAGCTTGTTTTGCATGGTCTACCTCTCTCTGGTAATCAGGTATTATATAGGTACGGTGATACCATCCTTATTATTTGGTCTGGACACTCTTGGTTTGTCAA
The DNA here is from genome assembly GCF_040938575.1 of Ambystoma mexicanum. Taxonomy (NCBI): domain Eukaryota; kingdom Metazoa; phylum Chordata; class Amphibia; order Caudata; family Ambystomatidae; genus Ambystoma; species Ambystoma mexicanum. The sequence goes on from NC_090922.1 coordinate 87,338,789, forward strand.
TGGAAGTCAATGATGGAGCCTGGTTACCAAATTATCTGAGAAAGTTTCCGGAACCAGTTATTAGGTTTGAGTTCCTAAGATTTCATCTTAATCTCCTTCCTACCTTTGAAATTTACATATTAGACAAAGAGAGGATTTTGATAATAGTTGTTGTGATCTATGTGAGTGGTGTAGCCCCTAATACCTGAGGCATCTGCTGAGTAGGTGTGCGGGGATGCTGGAAAAAGGTGGGTTAGATTGTCACAATTTGTTCATAAGGCTTGGTGGTTAGAAACAGAATGTTTCTGAGAAAGGTTAGTCTCAAGTAAAGAAATATTACTGACAACTGAAATAGTGAGGCTGTTGAAAGATTTTAGGATGGCTGGGGTCTGGTTTTCAGTAAATCAGATCGTATTATACAAATGAGACATTGAGAGGTTGATTATCCACTTAGATCCTGTGTTCCTTATATTTAAATTCATAGTTTTGTATACATTGCATTGAGATGGCTGTAGAGATGCAAACAAGACATTATGTTTTCTCTTTCTCTGGAGTTGCAACAGAGTATATTCTGCTCCTCTTTTCCTAACTTTTTCTTCTCCTTTTTTTTTCTTTGTTGTCGTTTCCTCCACGTTAGGAAAAATGTGGAGTATTTTGTCGATTTGTTTTTTTTAAAAATCAACACGCTCACATTCGCACATTTGCAGACCCTATAGGCTGCCATGTTGCTTATTACTGCTAAAGGACAGATTGGTGTCTGGAGATAGTCCCAGATAATGGTTATCACAGATGCGTTGTTGATGATTATTTTCCAATTACGGTTGAAGAAGCCGTCAACAGGAAGATTGAGCCCATGACAAGTGCACAATGGTAGTCTATAACTATGTAAAATAGAGAATGTAAAAATATACTTCAGTACCCAGTTTACAATACAATATAGACAGTACATAAATATGCTATCAATTTATGTTACATTCAACACATACAATGTCTTTTCTTTTAATCAAATTGAACATTCAGCCATCACATCGTTAATCATGTTGCATACAGCACACATGCCATCCTCACTTGCCTAAATATTATGTAAAGGTATACTTACATTTTGTCTTCAGTTTCCATTCTATGTGATGGATGACCAGCCGCTTCGAAGGACAGATCTCAGTAATAGAAACTTAACCTTTTCTGTCCGCTTTCAATATAGTGAATCTTATCAATTCTTTGTGTATATTCGACACATTGTGTCCTTCTACTAAATTGTTAGTACAGTTCTTTCAAGGACAAATAACAATGAGACCCTTCATTCTGTGTTCACAGTGAGCCAAAGGTTGGTTTTTCTTTTTAGAGAACACATGTCACAAAAATGTATAATATTATTAACTGTTTTCAATGGCAAGCTTTGCAGTGAAACACACTGAAATATTTAAAGTATTCTACATAGTCAAATATTTACTTCCATTAACGGGATCAAGGCGATTGGTCCAACAACATTTACGTATTATTTCACAGATGTGCCAAGGTACGGTGCACACAGGCTCGGTCTGGCCTATACGGTGATAGTGCAATGCCTGACACACAAATGCAAAATATTAGTGTGGGACACATTTTTGGGTCAAAGTGGGACACTTTATTTCTCAGAAAACAGAATTCAAATACACTTCCTGAATACAGGCTTAATCACCTTAATCCCAATACAAGGACTTCAGAAACTCGATCCACTGGTTACATAATTTCATCGTTGGGACTATGCAACCTATTGCAACGTTATTCAGTGTGCCTAGTTACCAACACCTGATAAGCATGTATTGCTGTAAGCGAAGTAGCTATTCGCTACCCACCTTCAGTGCGGATTAAAAACACACAAACTAATTTCAGCAATCATATTTGACATACAGAGATGGTTACAGAATGAAATACAGATGCATCAATATATATGGATGAAAAGTGGTCGGATAATGTACAGGACGGCACAGGCGAACGGAGAAGGTGGGGCAAAGGGGTGATTTTGCACCAGGCTGGGTAGACTGTTGCACCCAGGGTCAACGTGCAATACGCAACGATAAAAAAGAAATTACATCACTAAAATTCCAGCATGCCTAGAATAAGTTCAGTTTTTGAAGGCTTATTGGCCTCTGTGCAGATCTATTCCATCAATCATCTTGATATATGCATTGATGCAGCCGCGCCTGGGTGTAGGCCACATGTGGGCCTCCACAGTAAGATGAAAATGAGCAAAGGCCACTGGTGCGTGTTCATAGTGCACATTGGCAACGTATGCATTTAAATGACATATTCTTTCACCCGTTGTTTCCATGTTGGCTAACAATGTGTCACATAAACCTTTGGTCTATTGCAATCTGCAGCAACTTAGCATGATTCCTACTTGCCAATGAAGTTGGTTTCCATGTCTTAAAGCACTGTTTTCTTGCTTTCATTCTGTATGTATGCTGCTCCAATCTTCTGCTGAGAATGTTGAACTATTGTGAGTTCATTACAAATGAATAGTTTGATAGCGCCCTCAGTAATAACCATGAATGATACAATTATGGTAGATTGTGGTACTCACTTTTGTGCACAAGTCAATAACAAGCACAGAAGTAGTAACAGTCAGGTATTAGATATGTTTACATTAGTACCATTAATGGTCATGTTTTATGCAAATGATAGACAATATTTCTCCCCTTAAAGCTTTTCCATTGAAAGGCCACAAGAATATCGACATCTGAGATGCCATCCTGTTCACCCCTTTCTGAAAAATTCAAGTCTTTCGAAGGAAAGTGCTTCTGCTTCATGTACAGCACAAATACATATTACTCATAAGACTTACTCCCTCTCCATCGCCATATCCCCGGAAGACACCCCACACAGTTACATCTGCTTCCATGAATTGAAATATGCAGCAAACTTTACAGAAGAGTGTCATATGTTAGCAAATGAAATGTCATGTCCGCTGAGCGTCTATCACTGTGTTCTCCATGAGCAGTCCCCGTAGTTACAATGACCACCAACTGCCCGACCACAACTTCTTCTTGTGTCTTGCATAACATTAATGACAAATAAATATGATCTGGCATGTAAATGTGAACCAGGGCAATGTAAGGGGGGATTTACAAGTAATTACTCAATGGGCGATGTTGGCACATGAAAGGGGTGGCGTGCTATGGAAGGGAAGTCAGTAAAGAGTGAAGGGATGGCGAATAATTGTAACATAGGTATGATATAGTATTGTAAGTAATCGTAGGATGAAGGAACATCAAGAATATGTTACAATGGAAGAACACCATATGGGGAAGTGTATGTAAAATAGGGTAAATGATATAGAGGTATACATCATGAGTGCTGGGTCATTAGATTAAATGGCTGCAGCAAAATATTTATCCTTGACTAGAAAACCAATGCAAATCCTTGTGGAACACAATTAATAGTTATTGTTCTGTCAATCCATGTTCTGTGTTCAAGATACATTCTAACAATTTTAATAGTACATCTTGCATCTGTTGTATTTAAAATATTCAAGTATGTCATTGTATTACTTTCTGTGGATGTTCTATTTCTCCTAATGAACATTTTACTGAGACTATTTACAAATTGTTGGAGAATAAAAAAACATGTGTATGTAGAAATGTAATCAAAAATACTTTACAATGACTTAGGAAGAAAGTCACATAGTTTAATCAGATTGACATTTATTGTTGTAATATAAATCAATGATATTGAGGGAAATAATTGAAAAATGGCAAACAAAATTCAACTATTAATGTCTATCTAATAAGATTACTTCACAAAATATAATGAATTAAAAATAAAGTATTCAACAATTACATTGCAAGTCATATACTATTGCATTTTCGTACAATCAAAACAGTTTCCAAACATTGTACAAAGGATTGAAACTGGCTTCATTAAAATCAGCCACACACCATATGAATCTTGAACTTAACCTTTCAACAACTTCATGTTTTGGAGGACAAACCTCATTTATAATGTTCTGTGGCATAGACTGGGCTCTGACAACAAAATCTGGAGCAATTCCCTGTGTTTGCATGACCAGCACATTCAATGTCAGATCTTTAACTAATTCAAAATCCATCTGCTGGAATATTGGCTTTGCTACCCACTGTTTTCTTCTTTTGGTAACTTCCTTGTAATGAAGCATCCCGAAATGTCCTGCATTTTTTGCTTGTTTCCTACCAATGTTCTTGTTGTGTGCAAGTAGAGCCGGTCTTGTTCTGACCTCCATACCATCTATGTCAAATTGCAACCTTTTAGGCCTTTACTTTAGGCACATGTTATGGAACACCTCCAGATCTCCAGTGTGGCAGAATTTGGTTAGTCTCCTCATGTTTCTTGAGAGCATTTTGTTGTATACAATCTTCTCAAGTGCTGTGTGAGAAATGGAGCCTGGCACCAACTACTTTTTCTTACGCTCCTGCTCCTTGCTCAATGGTCCATGCACACAGTCATGGAAATGCTTGTTTTCTTCCCAAGAGTGTATGATTGAAAAATGATGCCTCTTTGAACGCCATTTTTCAAGCAGAGTATCTACAAATCTATCACAAGTGTTTGAGTTCCACCAAAGATGGTTGCTGATAGACTGTGACCAATTTAAAATGTTTTCTGTAGCCTTATTTTACCAGAAGCTGAAATTCTTTTAGAAATTGATTTTGTGACATGCCATATATTATATTGATGCTTTATGCGTGGAAACTGCACTCGCATGGCCTTTGTTATTCTTACTTGCCTGTCAGTGGCTAGCAGGGCAATTCCTCTGGATTGCAGAAGTTCCATGGATTTAATGAAATCATAATTTTCCATGGCAACAGAAGGTGTACATTCAGAAACTTTCACAATGACTGAACTCACTATTTATTTTCTCTCCATGAGCTTCACTGCAAGTCTGGTTGTCTGGAAAATAAGGGTGTTGGTAGCCTTTCCGGACCACCACAAGTATGCCTGAAGGGGCCGAAGTTCCCAGTAGATCTGACATGCCAGGAGCACTGGCCCCTGCGGGTATGGTTTTCATAGAAGCACCGACACCAGCACCGTTAGCTGGGACTCCACAGGAATGGGGACTTATAGTTCCCGCTGCCTGACATCGCTGGCTTGTAATATCCCGGTGGCACTGGAATATCAGGCGGCACAAACGGTGTTATGAGGTCAGCATCAACCCACTGGTAGCACTGGTGGGTTACTGCTGACCTTGTAATGAGGCATGTCTTGGAACTGATAAGTGTAGAATAAGCAGAAAAAACGGGACTGTACATTGTCCATCACCTCAAGCCTCCTTTTACCAGTGAGAGTAGTGTCCATTGATATCTATTTGAGTGCCCAGACCTGGCTAAAAGCTGGGAACAAGAAATTCTTCTGATATTTATAGTATTTGGTTTTAGCGAGGAACTCAAGTCCCACAAATGTATAGAAACTTGAAATGTTACTGAAAATTGATCCGCTAAACAACAAAGCAGATGAACAAAGTACATTTCCAGCAGACACTTTTCCAAGTATTGGATGAGCAGACCATAAAAATGTGTTATGAACCTGTGGTCCATGTGTCTCTTCAATTTCAACCGTTTCAGTAGTTCATTCCTTATGCATAACAAATTTTAAAAAAATGGTTCAATTGTTAAAGAACTCACGAAGTGGATCCAGAGTAAGTTGATTTAATGATTGTCGAACTTACAATATCAGTTGAAATTTGAAGATACAGTTAATCTACGAATTACAATTTTTACATTATTAACATAAAATCAAGCACTCTGTACATGTCACATTTTTAAAAGGCATTTTTTTATTTGGACCTGATAACCTTTCGGAGATATCGCAGTGAGATCATCCCACGAACCATAGTGAGCTAATTGTGACTCTTACAATGCATTCTAATGTTTTTTTTAAAAACCGATTCAATGTTTTGCTGGGCAGCTACAGTTTATGAACAAAAACATACACCCAGTGCTCCAGATAAGATTTTGGAGTGAGAGTATTTTACTTCCAATTTTTAGAATTATAGAGTAAATCCAATTTCGAGAGAGTAAAAATGTTTTTCCTCCTTCGCAAAACAGTAAAAAGTGTATGACAACTATCCAATTTGTGCGTACAATTAAAACTTGGGTTGAAAACATAAGTGACAAAACTGCTGTATTTCAAAGTGGTTCTAAATCATTTATTGCACCTGTGGAAAACATTTTCCTCATACAAGAACCTTGTAGATGCATACTACCCAGAACCTTGTAGATGCATACTACCCAGAACCTTGTAGATGGATACTATCCAGCTTCATCGTCATGATACTTGGGCACAAACTCTGTTAAGAGTTACTACAGATGCCAGCTAGTTACATCGGGTGATTCATAAATCAAGTCCCTCATTCTACCAGCATCACTTCTCTGCCTCTCAGGCCTACAATTGCTGCCTGGCACTACCTACTTGACAGCCACTCCGTGTGTTTGCTACCTCTCTCCTTCTCTTTGCTACTTTGTTTCGCCTGTCTCTCACTTTCTGATGCTCTGCCTCTCACCCTAAAGTGTTGCGATGAAACATTTTGCGGTCTGTTTCTCTGTCACTCTGCCTCTCCCATCTGTGCATTCTATTGTTGCTTTTTCCCTCCTATATCTCGCTGCATCAGTTGATATAACTCCTCTTCCTCTCTCATGTCATTACTCTGGCTATATCTGTTTTCGTTGTGGTTGCTACTCCTTTTGATTATCTTTCTTGCACTGTCTCCTATGTTATTGGCCTGCCCTTCTCCACTCTTGCTTTTCTATTTCCATCCCTCCCCACTTGCTGTTGATCTGTGTTTTATTTTACTGTCTCCAAATGTCTCTTTTGCTCGGCTTCTATCCCTTATTCCTATTGTATGTTTGTCCTATTATTAACTCTGTTTACCTTCTCACTTTCTTTGTTGCCCTATCATGTAGCTCATTGCTCTCTCTTCCTGTTGCTTGAATTTCTGTTTTGGAATGTCTAGTATGTTCTCTGTCCCCTTGTCGCCCCTCCCTGTCACACCTGTGTTCATCTATATTGCTTAGGCTCAGAGTTGCTGTTCCTCTCCTGCAGCTTTACCATTGGGTGCTCCTTTTTAGATGTGTGCAAAACTTCTTTTGGTCATTAGGCTGAGAATTATAGAGTTAGAGGTTTGTCTGACCAGATGCGGCACTTGCTTGAATGCAGATGCTTTACCAACTCTGTATGCCATTACAAGTACAATAGTCCATATGAGATGTGTATTCTGAACCATTACAGGTGTAGCAGCCTCAATGAGGTGTGTATTCTGAGCCATCACAGGTATAGCATCCCCGATGAGGTGTGTGTTCTGAGCCATTGCAAGTATAGCAGCCCAGGTGAGATGTTAGATATAATATGATAAGGCATTTATAACGCACCTATGCGTAAGTGCTACAAGGCGCGACGCGGCAAGGGAGGTGGAATAGAGGGAAGACAGAGACAATGATCCTACTAGACCAAGTGTCATTCAGATCGCGCAAGTGCAGGGGAAGGGGGAAGAGGAAAGTGCAGAATGGGAGGGGGTAGGGGCAGTGCAGTACATGGGGAAAAATAGAATAAATAAAACAATATGACAAGTAGGGCCAGCTAGTGAGGGTTAGTGCAGACATCAAGTGTCAAGTGCTGGGGGGACTATAGCGATACAGAAAACAGCCCCCAAGTGTGGGGTTGCCAGGGAGGCAGTGCAGGTGTGTAACTGGCGGGGAGGGGACCTAGGCCCGAGATCAGAGGGTGGCCAGGTAACCAGTACAGTTCAGCCAGGAATTCAGCAGCGGAGAGGAGAAGAAAAATCAGAACCAAAGAGGAAGGTTTTGAGGTGCTTCCAGAACCGAAATGGTTCTCCTGAAGTTTCAGGGAAGCAGGGAGGCTGTTTCAGTGGGAGGCCCCAGCCGACGAAAGAGATCTACCACCAACTCGTTGCTTGGAGAGGAGACTGACCCTGAGGGAGCTGGTGGTGGATGAGCGAAGAGCTCGAGAAGGAAGATATTTAGGTAGAGAGAGTTGAAGGTATGGAGGCCACCGGCCCCAGAAGTCCTTGTGGTCAATGCAGAGGGTTTAGATCTTAATCCTCGCAGCCACTGGGAGCCAGTGAAGAGATTGCAGTCCTGGAGAGATACGATCCCTGGGCTTGAGGCCATGGACAAGTCTCGCAGTCCTGTTCTGGATGAGTTGTAGAAGGCGGAGAGTAGAATCAGCCAAGTTTAGAAAGAAGCTGTTGCAGTAGTCCAGCCTAGAGAGAACCAGAGCTCGGGAGACAGTGAGCTTCTGGGGAAAGGAGAGAAAAGGAAGAATACCTCTGAGGAGGTGCAACTGGTAGTGTGACCTCTTAGAGAGGACAGAGATGTGAGAAAAGAAGGAAGGACATTGTGGAGTCGAAGATTAAGCCAAGGTTTTTAGCCTTGCTGGTGGGAGCAGGAAGAGGGCCAAGAGCGGCAGGCCAGAGAGTGACAGGAAAGGAGGGAGCGGGTGTGCCGATGAGGAGAATCTCAATCTTACTGGCATTAAGGCAGAGATCATTAGCGGCACACCACTCCTGAATAGCAGACAAACAGTCAGAGATGAGAGACAGAGATGAGGTGGCCGAAGGTAGCCTGAAAATGAGCTGAGTGTCATCTGCATAGCACTGAAAATTGGGGCAGAGAGCAGCAATGCGGTAGTCAAGAAGTGCCAGGTATTGGTTGAACAGCCAGGACAGATGTTATACCCCTGGGGGACACCACAGGTAGAGATAGACATAGAGGAGAGGAAGGACCTAAGTTGGATCTGGGAGGGTCGATCAGAGAGGAAAGGAGTCAGCCACACCAGGACCTGACCGGTGATACCCAGGTTATCACGGAAATGGTTGAACAGGATGGCATGGTTGACTGTTGACTGTGTCAAAGGCAGAAGAGAGATTAAGTAAGATAAGGACACAGCGGGTGTTGGAATCGAGGTTTGAGAGTAGGTCTTCACAAATGTTCAGGAGAGCAGTTTCCATGCTTCTGGCAGCTCTGAAGCCAGACTGATGGTCGAGAAGACAACCGACAGCTTCAGTGTGACGATTAAGCTGGGAGATGGCCAGCTTTCCCAGGAGTTTTCCCAGGAAGGGAGTGAAAGAGATTGGACGATAGTTAGCCGGCCAGGGTTTCTTAAGAAGAGTGTGCACAAGGGAGTGCTTTAGGGGGTATGGGAAGAATCTGGTGGCGAAGGAGTGGTTGCAGATGTCAGCCAGAGCAGGAGCCAGGGAGTCAATGTGTTCCTTGATGGTTTTGGAGGAACAAGGATGAACCTGTTTTGATGAGACTTTCATAGATCAGACTTGTCTAGAAACCTCATCTGGGGAGAACAGGGAAAAGGCAGAGAAGGAGGGAGGAGAGGTGGCCAAAGATGGGCCAGAGGAAGAGCAGGGAGTAGGGGGTAGAGGGTGAGGAAGAGAGAGTGGACAGGATATCCTGAATTTTAGAGATGAAGTGAGAAGCTAGAGCCGTACAGGGCTGTGTGTTCTGAGCCATCACAGGTATAGCAGCCCTGATGAGGTGTGTGTTCTGAGCCAGTACAAGTATAGCAGCCCTGAAAGGATGTGTTCTGAGCAATCACAGGTACACCAGCCTTGATGTGTTGTCTGTTCGGAGTCATTAAAAGTATAGCAGTCCTCATGGGATGTGCTTCTTCTGAGCCATTACAAGTATAGCAGCCCAAATGAGATTTCTGTTCTGAGCCATTACAAGTATAGTGGTCCTCATGGAGTGTGCATGTTCTACCTCTGAGCCATCACAGGTATATCAGCCCTGATGAGGTGTGTGTTCTGAGCCATTACACATAGCAGTCCTCATGGGATGTGCTTCTTCTGAGCCATTACAAGTATAGCAGCTGAGATGAGATGTATCTGTTCTGAGCCATTACAAGTATAGTGGTCCTCATGGGATACGCGTGTTTTACTTCTGAGCCATCACAGGTATAGCAGCCCTGGTGAAGTGTGTGTTCTGAGCCATTACACATATAGCAGTCCTCATGGGATGTGCTTCTTCTGAGCCCTTACAAATATAGCATCCCAAATGAGATGTGCCTGTTCTCAGCCATCACAGGTATAGCAGCCCTGATGAGGTGTGTGTTCTGAGCCATTACGAGCACAGCAGCCCTGAAGAGTTGTGTTCTGAGCAATCACAGGTATAGCAGCTCTGTTGATTTGTGTGTATTGAGCCATTACATGTAGAATATCCTGGATGAAATATGTATGTTCTGAATCACTGAACATTTAGTAGTCCTTTTGATAAGTCAAACGTTAAGTCAACTGTGTTACAATTGAATGTTACCTGCATCTTAAATGCATTTCTCTGATGCAAACTCATTAACTCACCTATTAACAGGAGTTTCAACTAACATGCTACACAATAATCTCAGCAGCAGGGTTATTAACCCACTGACTTTCAAAACAGGCTGTTGACACTGAAAGGCACATAAGGTTAGGGCACTGGCATTTCCATGTGAGGCTTGCCTGACATAAATGGCTTGTTAAAAGCTCTAAGCCTGTTTGGATTATCCTACATTAGTCAGAAGATTCATGATGATGCTTTGAAATGTGCTAGATTTTTGTCAGTGGGACTCAGTAATCTGACATGGGTGAAGCAGATGTTTTGAAAAGCGCAAAACCGAGTAGTAGGGATTGAAGTATACGACAGCATCTTCTCACACTGTCAGAGGTTGGTGGCAAGAGCTCAGACACTGTTATTGCTCTGTACGTCTGCTCACTGCAGAACATGCCAACACATGTTTGTGCTTTCTTAACAGCAGCTCTGTTATGAAATGCAGGTACTGTCCCAAAACATAGCAGCCCTGCTACGAAATGTGGGCATGATGCAATCAGCCCTGCTGTGAATATTTGGCATTGTGCCATGACATGCGTAAGGTATAGCAGCTCCGTTGATAAATTAGGCTACTTTGCATGAAAATAAAGCAGTCCTGTTGAGCAGTACAGGTACAATCTGTGCCACTGAAAATATATACAGCACTGCTTCTACCTGTACCCATTATACCCGATTGCAGTGGGTGGTCAGAAAGGGAGTTAAACTTCAGACAACATGCCTAGCTATGCAATTGGTGTGCTTCTGTGATGAAAAGAAAACCAAGTATGAAAATCCCATGCTGCTGCAACTGCGCTGCCTCTATTAAAGCCAATTATGCAGAAATGCAGTCATTTTTTAAGACAATTTTCATTTTAAACAATACTACCTGTATCCTAATGCAAAGTGAAAAGCATGCTCATGATTCAAGATGCTTTAATAACACTATAACCTACAACATGCAGGCAGTTGAACAAAGTGAACATAACACAGATTCCCTTTTACATTACTCAAAGTACTATTTTCATAGAATCATTAACAGAGGAGAGTGTTAAAAAAAATTCAACAGTCCAGGACTCATCTCAGTTGCTTCTTTCAAAGAACCGTGTTGATTAATAAAGTAAAGAGTGAATTTGCAAGCTGCTGCCACCAGTAAGCTACATGACTTAGGTGCTGCCATAAATAGCCTGTGTAAGTGGTACGCAAGGAAGAATTAAAAGGGTGTATTGACAAGATTTCTGTGCATAAAAAGACCTCATACGCACCTTATCTAGAGGGCTGCATACACCATTTATATAGTGAAAGGGTCTATGCAATTCATAAACAAAGTACGTTTTGTGAAGGTTTACCCTTCATTGTTGCACGTGTTTCTGCGATAAATGCATCAAGGTAGTTGATTGAATTCTTTGCAATTTGCTGACTCTATTGCAAATTATCAAAATAAATAACACTTATCTTAAATTTAAACAAGATATTGTTAATCAACAACTATTAATATAATTCAGTAAATTCTCCCTTTTCATTCCTCATCGTCCAGAGCGGTTGCAGTAGAAGAACAGTACGTTGTTGAAGTTCCAGCATCCCCTTTATATCAAAGTAATTTTAACAATAAGGATGTAAAAGAAAAATCAAATTACATGCAAAAGATAGTCGATTTTGACATATGAGCCTACCTGCACTTTGTATCAAAAGCTAATATTATATATAACAACAATCAGTATATTTTAAGTTGTACTTGACCATATAAATATTTTGTATAGTCACATCTGAAGGATTCGTATAAAGAAATTACTTGAAAGGTCAGTGCAGTTGTTGTTGACTACGGAATAGTGGTCAATGTAGAATCTCAGGCCCTTAATCAATGTATATATTCATACCAGTGTTCAATATAAAATGTATGTTAGTATTATAATTTAGACCACATCAAAAGCTACAAAATATGTTTATGTGCAAGTCGCTTGGCCTCACCATTTGGATGTTGGATGTGTCGGTGGTTTCCTCCATCGTAACCATCTGTGCTTCCGTCAGTGTGTCTACGTAAAGACAGACATGGTAATTAACACATTTAACAAAATGACCTATTTTTAAATGACGCAATTTAAGTGTTGGGAAAGGCTGCCATTGCACTGAACTATTAGTGTATCCCTAAAGTAAGGACATAGAAACTGAATTGAAAGTGAACAATTTATGAACCACAGTACATTGTGTCATGAAGGAAACTTGTGTGGTGAAATATCGATGGAAATATTCCGCAATTCTTTTTTTCATTATGCTGCCTGTTCACAGAGTATTTAAATTTGTTGAGTGATCATTTAGAAGACATATTATAAAGACAATTTTAGGAAATAGTAAAATACATTTAAAAATTCTGCAACCATTACTCACCTGGGTCAGCATGTGGTGAAATTCTGTTAGAAATGCATTGTGAAGTAATTTGCAAAGGTGTCTGGGGCGACGCTTTGTAGTGTACTTTGATGGGTTGTACATAGCTTCTGAGAAGTGTATGTTGCAGAAGTGGAATCAATTGCCCCTGATGTCATCCAAGACATCTGGCAAACCGCACTTCAACAGGCATGTTCTTATTACATTTAAATAATTTGGAAATACATGCCTGACTGTACTATGACTTTTGGCATGGCTAATATTAGAGCAACCCAAAATGATACATGAAGGCATTGTTTGATTGTCGTTGTGATCTGTTAAAAAAGATTTAAATAAATATTACCATTGCAAAAATATCACAGTGAGTAAATCAAACATCACATTGCTATGATATTCATTTTTTTTACATTCTAAAAAATGCCACCTGAAGCCAACATGCATTGAAAACATGCACTATGAAAGATTACGTTTGGAAACAATACTCTGTAAAGTCATGTGCTAATTCCACAGATAAAATGACATAGGGTGGTTGATAATGGTGAAGACCTTTTGAATAAATTAAAATGACAATAGGGTTCCATAGAAAATAAAGCAATAGAAAGAGTCTGAACAGAGAACGTTGCTGGCGATATACAGTGTCGATTTCAGAGATTTTTCTTGGTAACTTCCACAGTGTTTATAAAGGCTTACAGAAGTGAGTGTATATGTGCATGTCTGACATGTTCGTTCACACCCACCAGGCCTCTATGACAATGTTTGACCTCCTCAAACCCACCAGTGCAGCCCCCTTTTGAGCACACGGCCACAGGTGCGAAATGGCACAGATAGCAGAGAGGGAATGGATGTGCCGGGGGGGGGCATAATAGGCCCAGAACATAGCGAAAGGACAAAGAGATATGTAGATCGCAGTGGTGGTTCTTCAAAGAAGAGTCTGGAGACACCAGGTCTGGAGTGGCCATGCGGCCAATGGTCCCCGTGCCAAAGAGCCCTTTGAGGTGTACATGGTGTTCTGCACCTAGAGCCTTCCCCTGCACCCAGCCCCCTTGCGAGTGCACGGCCACAGGTGAGAAATGCCATTGATAGCGGAGGAGCATGGATGTGCATGAGGGGAGCATAATAGGCCCGGATCATAGTCCAAGGAAATCTACAAATGTTGACTGCAGGGACAGGGTCTTCAAAGGGGAGTGTGGAGACTCCAGGTCTGGGGTGGCCATGTGGCCAATGGTCCATGTGCAACAAAAAAACTTTGAGATGTACAGGGTATTCAGCACCTTGAGCATTCCCATCCAACCAGCCCCCTTTCAAGCGCATGCCCACAGGTGCAAACTGCCATTGATACCGGAAGGGGATGGCTGTGCATGAGGGGAACCTAATAGACCTGGAACGTAGTCAAAGGACACAGAGATATGTAGATTGCAGGGACAAGGTCTTCAAAAGGGAGTCTGGAGACAGCGCGTCTTGTGTGGCCAAATTGCCAATGGTCCCCGTGCGAAAGATCCCTTTGAGGTGTACATTGTATTCAGCACCTTGAGTGTTCCCATCGACCCAGCCCCCTTGCAAAGGCACACCCACAGGTGCCAACTGCCATTGGTATCTGAGGGGGGTGGATGTGCATGAGGGGAGTGTAATAGGCATGTAATATAGTTAAAGGACACATAGATATGTAGATTGCAAGGTCAGGGTGTTCAAAGGGGAGTCTGGAGACACCAGATCTGGGGTGGCCATGTGTCCAGTGGTTCCCTTACAAAAGAACCCTTTGAGATGTACATGGTATTCAGCACTTTGAGCGTTTCCCATCCACCCAGCCCCCTTGCAGGCGCACGCTCACAGGTACGAACTGCCATTGATACGGGAGGGAGGGTGGATGTGCATGAGGGGAGCATAATAGTCCCGGAACATAGTTAAAGGACACAGAGATATGTAGATTGCAGGGACAGGGTCTTAAAGGGGAGTCTGGAGACACTGGGTCTGGGGTGGCCATTATTATTATTACTATTATTACATTCTTTTCAAGCGCATCATGCCCATCAGGGCTTAGAGTGGGGTAAGAAATCAAGGGGGGGGCCCTCATTTGGGGGCGTGGCTTGTGGGAGGGGCGTGGCCTAAAAAGTACGCAAATCGTAGTGTATACACACAAATCTATATAAATGTTATATATTTGTGTGCGTACCTTACTATGGTTTGTGTACTATATATATAAATGTTATATATTTGTGTGCGTACCTTACTATGGTTTGTGTACTATGCAAGCCATCTTTTCTAAAGATAGAAATATGTAACATTTATAAAAGATGACTTGCAAAGTACAGAAACCATAGTAAGGTACGCACACAAATATATAACATTTATATATATTTGTGTGCATACCCTACGGTTTGCCTAGTTTTCAGGCCATCTTTTTTAAACATTTCGGGTTTATAAAAGATGGCTTTGAAACTACACAATTCAAGCCATCTTTGATAAAGCTTTGACTGCGAACAAAATTGTCGTCGGCAAAGCTTTATAAAAGATGGATTGAAATATGTACTTTCAAAGCCATCTTTTATAAACCTCGAAATATGTCAAGGAATCCCCAGGTTTGCCGAGGGTTAAAGACGCCTCAGCGACCTGGGGAAACAAATGGACAGCAACTGCCTCTGATCACTGGTGACCTCTCGCGCGAGGGGTCACCAGATGCAGTTACTATGACTGATGGAAGTGGCAGCCAGTCACAGCGTCGCTGTGGCTGGCTGCCACTTCTGTCAGCTTGCCTGACTTCATTGCAGGCGCATCTCCCGTCGCGGCTGTGGCCGCGACGGGATAATCCATCCCGCCAATGTTGCAGTAGGACGGGGCCCCGACAGGGCCCCGGCCCACTTCAAGCACTGATGCCCATAGGCCTCAGTGTGCTAACCAGCGAACAAAAAGATAACAGAAAAAAGCAGTGTAAAATAAGGAGGACCAGGGAGAATCGGGAAGAAAGACTACAGGATGGAATTTTTCCTAATCCTTAGAATTAAATAGAAGGGTTTATATCACTTTTTTAAATGCTAATAAAGTTGGTATGTCTCTGATGTTACTGGAATGTGAGTTCTATAATACAGGGGCCTGGACATCAAAGCATGTGCCACCAAACTTCCTCAGTTTAAACTGGGGCACAATTAGATTCTTTTTCTCATTGGAGTGCAAAGAGCTTAAGGCAGTGGCTCTTTGAAGTCGTTGAGCTAAGTAAACAGGTGCTTCAATAGAAAGACGTTTGTATGTAAGAGACAACACCTTATGGGATAGCCAGTGACAGACTAGAAGCCAGTGAAAGTATCTTCTCGCCTGTGTCGTGTGTTCTGTCCTTGCCAGTCAACGTACGGTTCTAATGGCTCCATTTTGGGCAGTTTGTAGATTTTTTATATTACTTGTTGTTGTACCCACCAATAGACTATTACAATAGTCAATTATGGAGTGTAAAAGAGCTGTAGCCAACATGGAGCTATTTGGGTTAGGCATGCCTTTTTTTCCCGAAATTCTGATTGGCGGGGGCTTAATAGTCTTTGAGTCTTTGAGTGTCCATATGCTTCTGCAATTGTTGATATGCTATTCCATCCATGACCTTCAGAAGAATTGGAACTTTTGAAATGGGGCTATAATTACTCACCACCGTAAGATCTAGTGTGTCTTTTTTGAGAACAGGTGAAATCCATATCTCCTTGAGAGCGGCAGGAACATTAGCTGTAATAAAGGATGAATTTACAATTTCAGTAAGAGAGGGTGCCAAGTGCACTATTGAGTCTTTCATTGTACTTGCGGGACAGGCATCATTTGGACGTGCTGTTGGTTTCAGTCTTTTCATCACTCGTATTATATCACTATCATCTGTTTGATCAAAGCAGAATTCCGGAGGTCTATCAAAGGGTGTTAGCTGAATGTGGTTGGTGATCACTCAATTAGTCAAGCTATCAAGTTTCTCAAGTTGCATATTAATAGTCTCCTTATGGAGTTTTAGTTTGGCCGAGAAACCTTTTGCCAATGGTCCCTCTGCAAAAGAATCCTTTGAGGTGTACACAGTATTCAGCACCTTGAGCGTTCACATCCACCCAGCCACCTTGCCAGCACACGGCCACATCTGGGTAGTGACTGGAGGGGGATGGATGTGGATGATGCAAGTGCAATATGCCTGTAAACTTGTTAAAGCACTCTTTCATAATCCTCTTAGATGTTTGGACGTGTTGCATGCCAACCTTTCATATTAACTCTTGTATTTACTTTGGTGAAGTGGATAGGTGGCAATAACAAACTACAAATTGGACTGCTGCAGTCGAGGTACTGGGCCTCATTAAATGTTAGCCGGTCTGGATATAATGGTGCTGGTAAAATCATACCGGCACCGTTTTCCAGACCGGATAACTAGGTGTTTTGAGGCCGTGTTGTGTTACACCCACCAGGTCTGACCTGGTGGCCGTAACACCATCAGCCACAGACCGACGCAGAAACACTGGCACCATTACCATATGGTGCCAGTGTTTCCACTTCCTCATTCCCGTGAAGTCCTGGGACTCCACGGGAATGGGGATTTACAGAATGCCGGCTCCAGAATTACCAGATCACCGGTGCCGTTAATGCCCCGGTAATTACGGCAAGTCCGGAGCAGGTAAATCCCTACAGGTCCTTCGGCAGCCTACTGGTTTTACCAGCACGGCTACCGCTGGACTCGTAATGATGGCCATTGTCTGTATAAATCCCCATTATTGTCCGTAGTCACTGGGGAATTTCTCACTAATGGCTTGGACCACACAGGCAAGTATTACTCGTTGAACGCAGAATCCCTGATAGTACTTTTGATTTCAAGTAGGGATCAATTAGAGATGTGAACGCCCGTTCCAGAAAAAACAATTTGGAAGATAGGGAAATATTGTTTTTAATTTCCAAATATAAGAAATGTAATTTTTTGGACGTTAAATCTAATTAAGCAATAAGCCCCGAGCGGCGGGGGCATTACCGACTCAGGTAATGCCCTGGGGCTCATAGTTATAGGCCCGAGCAAACGCAGGCCCTAGGGCATTACCTGATTCGGTAATGCCCCCGCCACGTGGGGCATATTGCTTAATTATCTGCGTGAGCGGGGCACTAAAAATATTTTTCTGCAGTGTTTCGGGACAGAAAAAAAACGACCAAGAAAATGGCCGCCGGGAAATGGAAAATGGAGTCCGTTTTCCCTTTTCCATGGCGGCCATCAGGAGCGGACGCGCTGGGAACAGAAGTGTTCCCAGCGAGTCTGTTCCCGAAAGAAGACAGAAGAAGGTAAGTGGGGTTGGGAGGGAGGGGGGACGGGTAGGTAAAAAAAACAAAAACACGTACCTTGGCCCCTGGCGGGGGACGATGGACGCCTCCAGCCGTGTGGAGGTGCGGAACGGGGATGGCCCCGCTCCGAGTCTCCACGCGGCTGGAGGCTGCCATCGTCCCCCACCGGGGACAAAGGAGCAAGAAGGTAAGTGGGGTGGGGAGGGCAGGGAGGAGAGAGGAAAGGTTAAGGGGAAAAAAAAAAGCCTTACCTGGGTCCCACGGCAGGAAGCAAAGTCAGCCTCTCAGCTGTGGGGAGGCTCGGGGCGGGGATGGCCCAGCTTCGAGCCTCCTCATTGGCTGAGGGGCTGCCATGCCCCCCGCCGGAGACAATGGCAGTGGAATCCCGACTGAGGGATTCCCAGCCGGGTAATGCCTCGGCGAGGGCCAATCAGAATGGCTCTTTCATTCTAATTGCGCCGTCGCCGGGTCCAAATGATGCTTACTTTGTTTGTGGTTAGAAAGAAAAATGTATTCAATGGACAGTAAAAGTCTTTCATCAGTGATCCATCGAAGTTATAATGATGTGGGGGAACAACATAACATTTTAGTAGTCTTTGTTGTCAAACACACAACATTTATAGAGTAAACCTACTTGTTGCTTCGGTTACAAGGGCGAACTGTAGCCAAAAGTGTGTGCATAAGGACCATCATCATTCGCAATACAGATCTAGTAAGGCAGACTGCCCTGAAGTCATGCAACTCAGTAAAGCATAGCAGTGGTGTTTCTTCTTCGGCAATGGAGGCCAATCAGCCAGATATTTCTTTGCAACAGCAGTTCTCCAACACAGTTGGCATAACCTCACAACAATGGCAGGTACACCAGGTGGAAACGTCTTCCATGCGAGTTCAGGCCCCGGTGATTGATCGTCACAACTTTCATCTGATACCCCATCATCTCAGCTTCTTTCTCTTTCAAGGATTTCCTCTTATGAATCTTCGGGCTCGTACAGGTAGGGCTGAATTGTTGACAAAGTTCCTGAATATTGAAGAAGTACAAAATCAATTTTTGAGATAAATAAAAATGTTATTGTATGTATACAGTAACAAAATGAGGTTTTACATAAAAATTCAATGTTAAAGAAAGATAAGCAAAGAAACAGCCATTTTACAAAAACACATTGTGCAAAGACAAGATTAATAGGCTCAAACTTTGAAAGTTGGCAAAGAAACATGTAAAGAAAATGGCATTTTAAAGTAAAATTTAAATATAGTTTGAACAAAGGTATTTGCACATAATATAAGAAATACTAAATAAAAAGCAACTATTGGGTTAATTCATTTTAGGCAGTGAAAGCACCTGTTCTAAGTGTGTCGTACTTGGAAGGTAGCTGAACAGAGCAGAAACAAGTCAGGGAGGCTCAAAATGAAAAACAATGACTCGAAGGAAAAAGAAACTTCAATGCTGTGTGATCAGAAAGGGTTTGTTTACACTTGTCGAGAGGCATCTTGGCATTTCCATGGAGACACATCAATAGATTGCACAGAGAGGACTTTGACATGAGACGTGCATTGGCATAGTGAAAAGGGGCATGAGCATCTAGTGATGTCAGCTTTAGGGGCCGGTGATCTGAATGACTGCCACTAGGGCACATGAACTCAAGGTGATGGATCAACAGATAAGATTAGCACAAGATGGTGGTACCCAAACTGTCGTTTTCGCATGTGTAAAAGTGAGAAAAACTAAGGTAAGCTGCATTGGAATTTTATTTAAGATTGATCAATGTATGTGCTCCAAACTACATGGCTGATCGATTGGACCAATTACATTTCTGAGCGAATTACCCCTTTAATCCTCTAGTACCTTACAAGCTTTCCAAGGAAACTACCAGCCCCACACAGCCTACCTGCATCCGCCTCACCTTCATCCATACGTAAAATTAGCCCTCAGTGTGATGGTGGCATTCCTGTGGGACACATGCAATGACAATACATGTCTCCAAATCACAGCACCAAAACGTTTTTAAGATAACTTATTTCTTTCTCTTCTGATTATGGGCTGGAGTGGCTTTTAAAACACATGCATCTGACAACATGACTCTTTCTGAGAGAGAGAGAGAGAGAGAGAGAGAGAGAGAGAGAGAGAGATAAAGAGACAGAGAGAGAGAGAGAGAGAGAGAAAAAGAGAGAGAGAGAGAGAGAGAGAGAGAGAGAGAGAGAGAGAGAGATAAAGAGAGGAGAGAGAGAGAGAACAATGTGGTTCAAAGAGCGAGAATGAGAATACTTCATGCAAGGTGCTTTCAAAGAATGTATTTTGTACTCATTTTTTTTAAAAAGTCTTTAACGTGTTAATTTATTTTCAATTCTGTTTAAAATGAACAATTATTAAAAACATATTGTTACATACTTTTCGAGGCAAGTGTTTTCTGACAGCAGAATCCCCTTGGGGAACTGGGTCAGAGATTTACAACTAGAGATTGTGTCTGAAGCCTGGTACAATTACTTTCAAAAGTTGTAAAATGTGATTGAGTAGCTTCATATCATTGATTTGGGATCAAAATCTGTCTGTGCCCTGTGGTCCAAAAATTCCTTAAATGGCCCTGTCCGGAGTTTTTTTGTGTGTTCTCCATTATGTTTTTCTTTCTTGGTGTTTTCCAGAGGGCATTGCTTTTGGGTCACTATGCCTTCTTTATTTTGGCTAGTAGGTGATGCTCTACCCATAAGCCAAAAAAATACATTTGAGTACAGCTAGGTGGGAGATGGCTCGTGCAGAGTGACACACAGCTTTCAGATTTTGTTTCCTTATTCATCCACCCATTGGCTGCCCATGGCCATGCTAATTCAGTGGCAATTTGCACTCACAACCTGCACCTCAAAGCCTAAAACACACCCTGCTGGGATCTCTTTGAGTTAGCTCTTTCAAGCAGTAACATCAAACTTAAGCCTGACAGTGTTATTTCGAAGTTGTTTCTGTGAGATAATGGCTCCATTACATCTGTGAATGTGCTACAGAAATATCTTTAACAACGTGTCTCTTCAGCCACTTGATTTATGTCTGTTCCTTGCACTGAAGTTATGTTAAAAACAAACAACAGTTTTGACTTGTTTATGTCGGCATTAGTCATTGGCCAGGCACTACTATTATATGCCAGTGTAATCACACCTTTTTCCAGCTGAAGACATTTTATGGACAGTTAGAAAGTTATTACAGTCCCTGGCAAATGCCTTTGCCATGCCAACACAAAAGCTAAAACTGTTTTCTTTGACAATGCTTGTTTTCCTCTTATGGCCGAAAGTTTGGTTTAACTGTATATTTATTTAATTAGTTGCAATAACACACCCAGGGCTGCTCTTGAAACCTCAAAGAGCTGTATTTATCAGGGTGTTCTAAACTTCTTATATGTGTTTTATCACTTTATACAACAGACGTCTAGCAACCATGACCTACTAGCAATTTCAATCTCACCACTAGAACCAGTGAGGTTCTTGGAAAAAATGGGGGAGGTGGATCTGGAATGGGGCATGAATCGACTTAGATTAAGAGGTGAAGATGTGTCCTGGATCCATAGTCAATACAAAGTATTTATACAGAGTAAACCCTTGGGTGTGGATTATTTGAGTATTTTAAAGAGATTCTCCCAAACGGGGTCAAATAAGGGAAAAGGGAAAGAGGTGCGGAAGCATATATATAGTCATGAACTAGTGATGGTTAGACGCCAAATGTGTGCCTCTATTCGACAGATTCGGAAAGATGGAGGTGTGTTAATGAAGGGAAGAAGCCAAAAAGCTTGGCAAAAATATTGAAACTGGCAGATTTGCTCTAAAATAGGAAGAGCCAAAAGGGATGCTGAAAACATGCTAAAGGTGGTATGCTCCAAGAACTCACATAATTTGTGGGAGCTGATAAATAACGGCGCACATTTAGAGTGGCCAACATGACTAATATGGTAGCGGAAGAAGCCTGGGTTTCCCATTATACCACCCTATTTGCAAACCCAGGGAGGGTGGGTACTGAGATAGGTGGATCTCCAACCCAGGGTTGGAATTTCTCAATTGATGAGGTGAATGCCCAGCAAATGATTGGCAACCTAAATTCATCAAGAGCTGCGGGGCATGATGGGCTATCCAACCAAGAACTGAAAAAAAAATAAGGCACAATGGGGAAAGGTGCTTGTTCTTATGTTCGGACAGATTATGCAGAAGAGGGACATACCACCTTCCCAGAGACAGGCAAATATCGTCCTGATTTTTAAGAAAGGGGATAGGGTGGATCCAAATAATTACCGCCCTATTGCTCTGCTCGACTCAATTGAGAAACTCTTTGAAACTGGGTTTGTCAGGGGAGTGGGGATGTCCCTCAACCTCTTTATTATTAATATTCTTAAAGAGAGAGCCCTGACTACGAAAACCTGCCTATATTTGGCATTCATGGAACTCAAACAGGCTTTCGACTGGGTCCTCAGAGAAAAACTCTGGGCCAAGCTGAGAGTTTGGACATGCCCTGTCAACCTGGTTGAGGCCATGAAGGCATTATATTCCAGTACATTAGTAAGGAGCCGATTGTTGGAGAAAGGTCATCTCACATGATCGATCCACACTTATCGAGGGTTAAAACAGGGATGTGTCTTAGCTCCCATGTTATTTTGCCTCTATATTACCAACTAAGTAGGATCACAGAGCGATATGGCAGCCTTCCCGCCTAAGATCAATCTGACCGAAGTACCCTGGATTCTTTTTGCGGACGATTTGATCTTTTTAGACCAAACGCCAATTGGCCTTCAGAGGAGAATTGAGGCATTTAATAACTTCATAACAGACAACAGGATGAAGGCCAATGTGGCCAAGTCTAAGATCTTGACTATGAAATCTGCATGCAAGAAGAGTGGTATGGAGAGTGGGTGAAGAACCTCTCGAATTAGTGAAATCTATGGTTTACCTTGTGGTGGTGGCAAATAGGAATGTGGATGAAAAGGGCCAGTACATGTACTTGAGAGCCAAGTTATCCATTATGACAAACCAAGGAATGGCCCTGCATCGAAAATATGGGACATTTTCAATGATACCAATCTTGTCCTTCTACAAACAGAAGGTGGCACAGTCTCAGACATATGGATCTGAGGCCATCCTACAGCTACCCTGACAAATCTGGGAGAGGCTAGAGGGTCTGTTCTGGCTCAAAATATTAAGACTGCGTGATTCACTCTCTATGAGTTCGATCAGGCACGAACTGAGGCTGCAATCTCTTGAATCACTGGTCTTGTGGAAGTCTTAACTCTCTACAGAACATGTACATATGAGACAGCAGTCATTCCGTTTGCTATTTCTGATCCAGGCAAAGAAGGTCGAGATAGATTCTTAGCTGAGTGGAGGAGTAAGATTGAAGCTTCCTAGAGAGAAAAGGATTTATTTGTGTGAATTGGATGAGAATCCAATCAAAGTTAAAAAAAGAAACTCCAAGCCCTATACTGGACGACTACAGTCGAGAGATGGGAGTTGGATAAGTTGAGAAAACCACTTGGCTTGGAGCGAAAAGTCCTACATATGCTTCCGGTGCATCTTCAACAATTCCCCTCGTTTATATACAGGGATCTTCTCCTAAAATGTCATTTGAATGTCCTTCATACTAGAGAGGTGCAATGGGTGAGGAAAATGCCAGTTGTCACAAATGCCCATTGTAGATTTTGTAAAGAAAGAGGAGGGGTTGAAACATTGCTTCACTTGGTAACAGTATGTACATCATTAAGGGAAGTCAGATGCCAGTTCCTAGACGGGAAGATGTATGGATGTGGGACACTGGAACCTTCACAGGGTGGGAATGGGTTCTGTTAGGGGAAAAAAAAATCTTGTGATTACTGTGATGAAGATGGTGGGATTTATTTTAACTAAATGTGAGGAAATCACAGTGATTTAATGGGAAAAGGTCCTAATGTGATGTAGAAAAGGGACTGAGGTTTTTCCACCTTCTCCGATGTTATTTGAAAGCCATCTTCTCCCCTTTATGGCTCATCATTTCTCTTTTTCTGATTGTATACTGTGGTAGGATTGAAATGGATTTTAAGGAAGTCGTAATTGACTACAAGACTGAATGATATTTAAATTAATGTATTGAATTTTAGCAAGGGAATGTGATGTTTGATAATGGAGGATTGTTATGTTAAATGTTTAATTTGTATGTTTATATATATATATATATGTACATATACATATATATATATATACATATACATTGGATGGTGTTAAGCGTGAAGCGCGTCAGATTTTCGGTAGCGCCCGCCATCTTGGATTCGCGGATGTCTGCGGACAGCGCAGTGAAAGTTTGTTCAAAATGTGTATTTAGTAAAGTGTGTTGGTGTGTAGGAATGTTTGGGGAGGATGGAAGGGTATGAGATAGGTTAAATGTTGTGCTTTTTTATGTGGTAGACGTTCTTTTTGTGTTCGATTTGTCTGCGGACATCATGGGTGTTCTGAAATGTTCTAAATAAACTGAATGGGGGGTGTTCTGAGGACTCAATATGTGTCCGTTTTGTTTGCAAGTAAGTTGAAACTGTTCTAAGAACACTTGCGGTGTCCTGAAATGTTCGCAAATAAACAAAATGGGGGTGTTCTGATGACGCTGTCCGTATTGTTCGTTGTCAAGTTGAAAGTGTTCTAAGAACTCTCGCGTTGTCCTGAAATGTTCGTAGGGGTGTACTGAAGACGCTATCCGTATTGTTCGATGGCAAGTTGAAAGTGTTCTAAGAACTGTCTTGGTGTCCTGAAATGTTCACAGGGGGTGTCCTGAAGACGCTGTCCGTATTGTTCGATGGCAAGTTGAAAGTGTTCTAAGACCACTCGGTCTGTCCTGAAATGTTCGCAAAAAAACAAAATGGGGGTGTTCTGAGGACGCTGTCCGTATTGTTCGTTGTTAAATTGAAAGTGTTCTAGGGACTCTCCCGTAGTCCTGATATGTTCGTACATAAACAAAATGGGGGTGTGTTCTAAGAACACACGCGTTGTCCTGAAGTGTTCTAAGAACTCTTGCGGTGTCCTGAAATGTTCATAGGGGGTGTCCTGAAGACGCTCTAAGAACACTTGCGGTGTCCAGAAATGTTCGTAAATAAACAAATTGGGGTGTTCTGGGGACGCTGTCCGTATTGTTCTGTGGCAGGTTGAATGTGTTCTAAGAACACTGGGGTGTCCTGAAATGTTCGTAGGGGGTGTCCTGAAGACGCTGTCCGTATTGTTCGATGGCAAGTTGAAAGTGTTCTAAGAACTGTCTCGGTGTCCTGAAATGTTCGCAGGGGGTGTCCTGAAGACGCTGTCCGTATTGTTCGATGGCAAGTTGAAAGTGTTCTAAGAACTGTCTCGGTGTCCTGAAATGTTTGCAAATAAACAAAATGGGGGTGTTCTGAGGACGCTGTCCGCATTGTTCGTTGTCAAGTTGAAAGTGTTCTAAGAACTCTCGTGTTGTCCTGAAATGTTCGCAAATAAACAAAATGGGGGTGTGTTCTAAGAACACACACGTTGTCCTGAAGTGTTCTAAGAACTCTCGCGGTGTCCTGAAATGTTCGTATGGGGTGTCCTGAGGACACTGTCCGTATTGTTTGATGGCAAGTTGAAAGTGTTCTAAGAACACTCGGGGTGTCCTGAAATGTTCGTATGGGGTGTCCTGAGGACACTGTCCGTATTGTTTGATGGCAAGTTGAAAGTGTTCTAAGAACTGTCTTGGTGTCCTGAAATGTTCGTAAATAAACAAAATGGGGGTGTGTTCTAAGAACTCATGCGTTGTCCTGAAATGTTCGTAGGGGGTGTACTGAAGACGCTATCCGTATTGTTCGATGCCAAGTTGAAAGTGTTCTAAGAACTGTCTCGGTG
This sequence comes from Ambystoma mexicanum, assembly GCF_040938575.1. Classification (NCBI taxonomy): domain Eukaryota; kingdom Metazoa; phylum Chordata; class Amphibia; order Caudata; family Ambystomatidae; genus Ambystoma; species Ambystoma mexicanum. Next base: position 87,364,570 of record NC_090922.1, read on the forward strand.
TCCTGAAATGTTCGCAAATAAACAAAATGTGGGTGTGTTCTAAGAACACACGCGTTGTCCTGAAATGTTCGTAGGGGGTGTCCTGAGGACGCTGTCCGTATTGTTCGTTGTCGAGTTGAAAGTGTTCTAAGAACTCTCGTGGTGTCATGAAATGTTCGCAGGGGGTGTCCTGAAGACGCTGTCCGTATTGTTCAATGGCAAGTTGAAAGTGTTCTAAGAACTCTCGCGGTGTCCTGAAATGTTCGTAGGGGGTGTCCTGAAGACGCTGTCCGTATTGTTCGCTGGCAAATTGAAAGTGTTCTAAGAACACTGGTAATGTCCGCGGACATTAAAAGTTTCCATAGGCCATAGTTGAAATGTTTTACTCTATGGGTGTGATATGCTGCGGTGGTTGTGGCCAGGGCATAGAGTGTTGGGTGCATGGCCATGTATCCAACACTCTATGCCCTGGCCACAACCACCTCAGCATATCACACCCATAGAGTAAAACATTTCAACTATGGCCTATGGAAACCATTTGGCCATGCAACCAACACTCTATGCCCTGGCCACAACCACTGCAGCATATCACATTTATAGTTGCTTATAACTTTGGGTCAAAAACAAATTTATAAGGAACAAAGTTATAAGATACTATGGGTGTGATATGCTGTGATGGTTGTGGCCAGGGCATAGAGTGTATAATATACTTAGGGCCTCATTACACGGACGGCGGTAAGGGTTAACGATCACCGTTAATGGTACCGGTGACCGTTAACCCTTACCGCCTTACTACGAGGTCCCTTTGCGGGTCGGAGAATTTAACGCCTGCTTTTTGCAGGCGTTAAAAACCAAACCGCAAAGGGACCAGGGAGCTAATTACGGTACCGCAATTTGCGGTGCCATAATTAGCACCTTCCCCATTCCCATTATGCCCTATGGGGCAAAAATGGGAATGGGGGAGGGCAATGGGGGAAGGGGGAATTACCGCCCCACCAACCTTGGAATAGGGCGGTAATTCCCCTTTCCACCAAGGCGGTGCCGGTATTTTACCGGCTGTTTGGTTTAGTAACTGGAGTACATGTATTTCTTGTTAATTTCTATGATAAAAGAAAATAGCATGTTAGTATTAGTATTTTGTAATGACTTTTTACATTGTATAATCAACATTTTTTTTTTACCCTCATATTTAGTAGATTACAAACCAGAGTACTGTGCAATTTGCTCAGTTTCTGTGTTCGTTGCTGAAATCATTGGGTCTGTGGGAGAAAAAAAAATCCATGTTGGATTAAAAAAAAAAACCTTTTTCTGTTATGCTACAGTTTATTTGTTTGCTTGTTTTCAGTGTTCATTTGTTGTTTTTGGCTAATGCTTTATACATTGGGTTGTTGCATTTTTTTTGGAGCAGTAACATATTATTTATTTGTTTGGATATTATGAAATTTTGGAGCAGTTAGATACCAGTAGGCGTATTCTGTCTATTTTTTTATATATTTTAGTGGTATTGATTTATCTGTTTGGATATTGTTAAATTTTGGGACAGTTAGATACCAATTGGCGTATTCTAACTGTCTATCTTTTGATATATTTTAGTGGTATTGATTTATCTGTTTGGATATTGTTAAATTTTGGGACAGTTAGATACCAATTGGCGTATTCTAATTGTCTATTTTTGCTCTAATTTAGTGGTATTCATTTATGTGATTAATTGTTGTAGAATCTTTGGGCATTTAGATAGCTTTTGGAATATTCTAACAGTTTATATTTTTTACTACAAGTTCACTTGAGGTTTAAGTACAGTTTAGTTATCAAATTTTGGTTTTAAGAACATTAAATAAGCTTTTGTAAGATTTGCTGGTAATCTCTGCTTTAGAGTAATGGTAATATCATTACATTAAAACCATCCACATTTCTTTTTTATATATGCAGTGTAGTACCCTGCTGAATTGGTTGTGGCTCCTGCGTGGTAGATTATACCTATTGTTGTGAAGGTTTTCTTACCAAGTGATATTTGGCCATGTGTGAATCCAGTCAGCTTGCAGTTGTTTTTGGCACCATCTGCATTGTAACGTAGAAGCATTAGTATTACGTATTTACTATGTGTTTGTATTACTAACATGGAGCGATTATCTGAATTGCAGGTAGAACATAATCTACCATGGTTTGCATTTTGTACAAGTTGCTGAAATGGAATGGATTCACAATTAGGTATTGATATATATACGAAGCGTTCATTGGGGATTTCTTCTTGTGTCACATTGTTGCAGAGAGTGCATGTATGTTTCCACATGTATGAAATCTGGAAGATTTCATTTATAGGTATGTTTTTGTTTTCCAGTACTTGTAGTAAGTACATTAGAAATTCTTGTGGATCATCCTGTGAGTTTATAGTGAATTTCACCATTCCAGCACAGTAGTCCAATTGTTGTCTTATTCCATAAACACTATACGTGTTGTCAGGATTGTTTGCTGCATTTCTGTGAAGTACTAACATTTGCAAACACAATGGGTCTGTACTGTGTAAGTAAATGTTCTCAACAATTGGTGGTAATTGAAATAGAATATTCATTGCTACATTTGCGTAGCAACTTACACCAACTATATTTGAGAGTTTAAATGGACCAGGTAGTTCTGTATCTGACTGCTTTTTTTGGAGTTTGTCTTCCTTCTTTGAAGAAGTACCTGGTTTACTTTCCCTAATTGATTCTTTTTTGCTTGTGGTGCTTGATTAAGTATTACTTTCTTTTACTCTCTTTGGAGGATTTGCAGTGACATCCTGTTGCTTTTCTGTTTGATTTATTTTTCTTTTATAATGTTTTACTTTTTGTGGAACAGAATATGTGTTTAGATGGGGAGTGTATAGTGAGCGAAGTCTATTGTATTCTAAAATGCAAGGATTATCAGCGTTTATTTTACTTGCATCAAAGTTGATTAGAAATAGACCGTCAAGTGTACGTAAGCGTGATAGTGCTACGTAGCTCATGCCTTCTTTAAAGACTGTGTTACCAATATCTATCATTGCTTTGTCTAGGGTAAAACCTTGTGATTTATGAATCGTGTCTGCGTATGCAAGAGTTAGAGAAAATTATTCTCTGCGTACATACATGTCTTTGAAGAGAAGGAATCGAGCTGTTGAGCGTCCTATCCTTTTAACTTCTGAAAGTTTGTCAAAGAGTATATTGACAAACTGAATTTTGTTGACACGTGGGTATATTTGAAAGCCAACAACTGTACCCAGTGCTCCATTAACTAGTCCTTGGTCCACGTCAAGGTTACGTTTAAGCATTACTCTGAAATTTAAGGATAATTTTAATATCTTTTCTAAGCCTGCTGTGTTTGAGATTGATTTTTCTAAACTATTTAGTCTTGTTGTGGCTTGGTCACACATAGGTAGTGTCATACCATGTACATCTAGTTTGTCTGTGGCGCTAATTTCCATTATTGGTTGCATTTCTTTACTTAACATTATTTCATTGAATTTGAAACAGCTTGCAAGAGTTGGCATTAAGGCCATACAATTGACATTTTTGTGGGCTAATTGTTCCATAACATTTGTAGCACATGCATTATCGCCATAAAGTGCATTCATTTGCTGGGTTTTCAATATTGTTTCTGCTTCTTTAGAGAGTTTACCAACTCTGATACTTTTTAAGATGTTGGCATAAGTGAGATCTGCAGATTGCTGCATGTTTTCTGTTAATTCTCTGTATTGGAAATGTTGCCAAAGGTTGACATTTCTAATGCTGCCAGCAGTTTTACAGCAGAGTTTGTGTCCTAATGTTTTAAAAATAGGCTCACCTTTTACTGGTGTTAATTGAAGAAGATCTCCGAAAACAATAATGTGTTTTCCTGCAAAGAGCTCTTCACAGTTTGTTTTCAGTACTTCTTGTAATCTGAGGTGAATCAAAGCCAACATTAGGTTGGAGACCATGCTCACTTCATCTATTAGTAGCATTTTCATTTGTTTTAATACTCTGCGTAGTTCCATTGCAGCTTCTGCAGAAAGATTGTAATAGTCTAATTTGTTCTGGTGTTCTACTGGCAATAGTAGTAATCGGTGTAAAGTGACACCACCTATGTTGTAGGCAGCTAAACCTGTGGGGGCAGTGACAACAGCTGACAGTTTGTTGTTTGTCAATTGTTGAAGGAATTTACTGATGATTTTGATTAGGAATGTTTTGCCAGAACCAGCTTCACCACTGACGTACAGTAGTATAGGTTTATAATTATGGCAGGAACATTCTTTATTTTCATGTTGTACACCATGTGCAATTTGTTTTGTTACTTCTTCAAAAATGCTTTGTTGTTCGTTGTTTAGTTTTGATTGTAATATAGTTAAGTCTTCTTTATCTTCATACTGACACATAGTGTTTTCTACTTCTATCATAGCTAATTCTGCCTCATTTATTATTAGTGGTTCTCCCAGTGGTTCTTGGCTTCCTGTAACAGAAGGTTGACTACTGTCAGGAGTGTCTTTATCTAGTTGGGCCTGGAGTTCTTCTTCGTGTTGCTGTTCATTGTGCAACATTGTTTTGTATTGTGTAAGGTTTACATCAGCTATAGTGCTTTCATTTGCTTTGAAAGCATCTTCATATGAGTCATAGTTTCCTAGTATTTCTTCTTCTTTTCTCCACTGTTTAAAGAGTTGTAGCAGGGACATGTAATATATTTCTTTATGTTGAGGAGTCTTCAATGACAATTTGATATGATTAATTAAATGTGGTTTAGTGAGTTTAACTAAGCTGTCTTCACAGTTTGTCACTCTGTATTTACCTTTTTTTCATCAGGTTTTATATTTATGTATGTGTAGTTTTGGGCTATGTGGTATAGACACATGGTTTCCAAAGTATTACTTCTGTTTGGGTAGTATGTGTTCAATACATTGTTTTTTAAAATGTCTTGGCTGTTGGGATCATGTTTGGCTAGTGTTTCTATATCTTCGTATGTTTTTAGAACTCTTTTTCTAGATTTAGCTGGACCAAGACTTAACCATACTATATTTTCAGATTTACCATACAATGCAGTACCAGTTAAACGATCAGCTGCTTCATATGATCCACAATCTCTATGGGAGAGCATTTTTATGCCCAAGCTGTATAATTTCTGAGACACTGTTTTATCTGATGACAGGTCATTCCAGAAATCTTGGAGCTCTGTATTTTCTGCTTCGGTTAAGTATGCTGTGACATATCGTGCAACTGCAGTAGAATTGTCTGCAATGTACTGCTCATCTATGTTTGCATTCCATAAGTGGGCAATGATTGCATTATAATCATTGATATATTTTCTTCTTCTTTTCTTTTTATGTAATATGTATTTTTAGGTGACTTACCTTTAACACTATGTCTAACTGAAGACATGAGGTTGTTCACTTGACCTGTTTTTGTAACTGGCCTAGGGAAACCAAATCAGCATTTGGTGTAGTATTTCCCTTTGTTTTTGTATTTGCGACGACAATATTTGCCACATTTATGTCTTTGAAATTGTAAAATTTATTCATGAAGATCACTATTTGTGGATTCTGATGGAATTTCACAAGTGACATATTTTTCAATAAACTGTAAAACAGTTGCATCACTGTCTTGACCAAATTTAGGAGCATCTTCAATCCATAAAAGCATGTGGATATGTGGTGCTCCTCTGGCTTGGTATTCTTTTCTCCAAAAGAAGTGTTGCACTTCTCCAAGGGGAGGAATAGTTTCATTACAGATAAAATGTAGCATAGCAATGAAGCGATTGTGAAAATATCTTGAAACATTAACAGGATCCAAAGAACAAAGTTCTCCTGGTGTTAGTATATCTATGTTTGTTTTGTTTTTATTTGATATGCGTAGGAAATCATGTAAATCTTCCCATGTATATTCTGCACAACTTAATGTAACAAACCAAGTGGGTGGGCCAAGGTTTCTGATCATACAACGTACATCTCCATGATGTTGAAACCAGTACTCCTTAGTACCACGCATATTTGCTAATAGATTTGTAATATTTGATTGTAAAACCTCATCCTTTTGTTGCACTTTTTTTAATAATTGTGTAGCTGTCATATTTTGAAAGTGGGATCCTGATTTTAATATGTGTGCAACTCCGTAACATAAAGTTGCTAGTTCACTTTCAAAGAGTAGGTGGAATATGTATTCCACATTTTGTCTAAATCTGGGATCTTCAGAATACATCCGTAATGAGCATTATTCTGAAGCTGATATTTGAATAGGTCTATCATCATAACTTCCTCCTTTGCCAGTAGGAAAGAGTAGAGGAAAAGCACGTGCTTCTATACTTTTTTTCCCATATGCTGATTGGTGATCCTTTTGTTTGACGCATTTGGTATGTTTCCAGTGCATCTTCTATGGTGTCATTAGAGTGCAAAGGATGAATTGTATAATGGTCTAAAGTATTTGATATTGTAGCAGGATCTAGTAGCTCAAATTGACCATCTTCTTGTGTTTCTTGAATTATTTCAGTTGTATCTTTCAAGTTTTCTTCAATATTAATTTCTTTGTAATATTCATTATTCTCTTTAAGATATTGTAAGGCTTGTCTAACTTTATGTAAATCTACCAGCTGTCGCCATATTTTTTTGTCTTTTGTAGGTACTCCATTTACTAAGATAATTAAAGATTGCTGCATTGGACGTTGCACTCCTAGAGTATGCACATTTTCTTTTAGATCTAATGGTAAATAAACTACTTTTCCACGAATGCCTTTTACCAATTCAGAGGGAGGTAATTTTACTGTTTTTGGTTGAAGGCGTATTATTGCTTGAAATGGGTGTACCGTTTGAATTATGATGCTCTCATATAAATTAAGTTGTTGTAGGGGTTTTGGTAGTGGGTATAATTCAAAATTATTTGTGATAGCACGTGAAGGAGTTTGGTTGTTGTCAAGTTTTGTAGTGCAGTAACTGCAAAGTATTAAGGGGTCACTTATTTCGTATTTGTTTTCTGCTACAAGGTAGATAGCTAATTCAAACCATTTAGAATCTTCATTGTCTTCTATTTTATATGATAGGTCTACAGTTTTCGTGTTACGTTTATAAAAAGTTCTGCTGCAACATACACATTCATGGTTTGGTACTTCAGCTGATGTACTTTTAAATTTTAGTATTTCTTTTTTGTATGTGTTTAGCAAAAGGTTGCCATGTGTAGAATTGTTGCTAATTTGGTTTAAAGCTATTTCATTCTGTAAATGGCTTTCACTTCCAAAATATTTTTTCTGGATATAGTCAATTTCTTGAAGTAGGTCTTTTGCTGTACCATGTAGAAGAATGTTATTTAAATTTGCTAGTGCTAAAGCAGGACTTTTAGCATAGTACAGTTTATAGACTAGATTTCTTATAGTTGAATGATATGTTGATATTCTTTTGATATCATGGAAGGTGGTTTTACAAGTAGGTCCTGTAATGCAGGCCAATGAATGTCCTTGTAGTCCTGTGTATTTGCGCACAGGACAGTTATCCATATTTTGCAGTAGTTTAATTTTGATTTTGTCTTTGCTTTTTACATATTGATTGTGGAATTGGCGTAAAGACTTGAAAAATTGTTTAGGAATGCTACATATTGACGTGCATGGCCATTTGTACACTAGACGTTCTGATTCAGTTGAATGGAGGGGTAATTCTAAGTTTTCAGGGCATATTTTTGTAAGGAGTACTTCTTGTTCCATTATAGTATTATTCACTTTTTCATAACCTCGACCACTGCTAAGTTTGGCACTTGTATTTGTTTGCTTTTGTTTGTAAGCTTCTTCATTAAAGTATGGATCTGTGCTCGCATTCACCTCCGCAGATACTTAAGAAGTTCTTTCTGTTGACATTTTGTTTATTGAGAAGTCTTTTTTGTAATTTAGTTATTAGTTTTGTTAGTGGTTTCATTTTGTTTAACACTAAAATAAATAACTTTCTTTTGAGAAGAATTGCACTATCTATCAACGCTTCTAAAATTAATTTCCTACGATAGGTTTTAAGCATTGAACCTGATTTCTCTCCTGTTTTTATAAGATTTTGAAGGACTTTGTGACGGAACATTTTGGCTAAAATATTTTTCTTGGTATGCTTACTTTGCACTATATTAAAATTTAAAGAAGTAGTTTTATCTGTAGTGATAGCTGATTTTCTGTTAATTGTTTTCTGGTTTGTTTTACATTTTGATAGAGAAGGCAAAGTTTTTGTACTTTAAACTTCTTGTGTTTCACTAAATGACTGTATTAGCTGTTTTGTTTGAACTTTTTTTTACAAATTCTGCTAGAGATGGATGCTTATGTTGGACACTTTTATTTTCATTTGCTCTACTTCTGTGTTGCTTTCTATGGACTTGACTTTTGGTAGGCATTCTTTAGGGTCTGTTGAAAAAAATAAAGAAGGTATTGTTACGAACACCGCACAAAGATGGTGCGTGCTGCGCCGCTGGCGCTTTAAGCCTTCTATTCACTCCATTTCTCCCAAGATGGCGCAGTGCGCACAAACTGCTGTTCTAGTGTTCGCAGGGTCTCCTGAGGAATCTCCTCCCTCGGACCAGGTGACAGTATATAAGGAACCGGAAGAGAGAACACAGCGCGTTGTTACTGCTTATGGTGGTTACGCTCCGTAAATTTCCGCTTAGGAAACTCATCTCTATCTGTCTGCGAACTCCTTATCAAAGGCATCCTTCCCCTAACACTTTCCCTTTTCTACATTGCCTCTTTTCCCTAGACGCTTTCCCTGAAACGAAGAACGCTCCTCCGAGCGGACGATATTTCTTACAGCATTCGACCACTCGAGTACCCCGGTCTTGTAGGTAGCACTTCGTCTATCACACATTCTACTAATCCCTTCAGTACTTTTCTCTCACTCTACTATTTACCTCTATCTAGGAACCATCAGACTTCCGAACTACCAATCCCAGAATTCATTCAAGAAGACTTCCCTTCTTTTCAATCCGCGTCGATAACAGGTTGCTAGACCATTTACCTCTCTCTCATTTCTTTCCATACCTCTACCTTTCATTTAAGAAACTTACTTACCTTTCGTCTCCTCCCCAAGGTCCAGCTAGTTGCTGATACGCTCCGCTCCATTCCCGGCCCGCGAAGGTGCTCGCTGCCGGTCATTCAGGAACTCCTACATCGGAAGACGACCGGAATCCAATCTGCTTCCGGGTTGCCGCTTCTCTTCCAGCCTGCTCAGGGTTTTTCTCCCGCACGAGGGTTTCCCTGTCGCACCCACTAATCGCCGGGTCGGAGGTGAGGAGAGGGTGAGACAGGTGAATTCTCATTCACTTCTTTCACGAAGAAGACAAGGTAGGAACCGAATTTGTCTTAATGTTGACGAAAGACTGAATGAATTCCATACTCTTCCTCTATGGTATCTGGGAGCTTTAACAGGTATGGGTTGGGGTGTTGTGCAATGTATGTGTGCTGTGTGCATGAGTGTTTGAGTAAGATGATGTATGTAATGGTGTCTGATTGTGCATTGGGAACTACAACTAGTAGGGATGTGTATTCTTCAATTAATATGTTACTAAACTCAGGTTCAGATGACAGAAAAAAATAAGCTAGTGGTGTGGAGAAGTACAAATAGTAAATCTAATGTATACAATAAAAACAGTTGTTTGTTCTATAATATGAAAATTCTAGCGGTCGAGTTGGGTAATTTGTGTGTCCAAAAGTAGGAATTTGTGTGCCATTCTGGCTGTAAATCGCTGTTTAAGACATGGGGATTTTTGGACAGAATGGTGCACAATCTCTATTTTTAGGCACAGAAATAGCATGAATTAACTTTACAGTATGTTTGAGTAATAATACAAATATTATGGTGATATTCTACTTACTTTTTTTCTAAAATGAGCAGTTTAATTCTTAGTTCTTCTTTGTTCTTGAAATTCGGCTGCTTCTTTTCAGGAGAATGGTCTTCACTGCAATTATAAAAGAAACAAATTAGTAATTTTGTTTGTATATAGCATTGTTTTTAATTTAGATATTGATTTTTTTAATCGAAATCCTCAGCGCCTTCCTTAAAACCATTAAAACTATCTTATTCACATAAGATACGTCGCATCAGTTCAATACATATGATATGTTCTTAATGAACAAATTGTATTGCAATGAGTAACTGTAACAAACAAAATATCTTTAGTATGTCTTGTGAAATTCATAATGTACCACTGAATACCACCATTTCTGTAACTAAGCTGTTCTAGGTAATAGTGCCTTAATGTCATTCTTAAATTAAAGTAATCAAATAAATAAATAAATAAATAAATACATGTAATTGTATAAGTATTATTTTTTGAGATTGGAACATAGAGTGTGCATGCATGCAATTTTGTTTGAATATATGTAGTCTATAAATTTAATTTCAAAAATGTTAGTTTAATATGATTTGATAGTGTGTGTATAAAGAAAGTAAATAGTATAAAGGTTTATAAGTGATAGTTGATTTTAGGAAATTGGAAAAAAGACAGTAGATTCATTTTACAGATTACACAAGCTAAAAGTCAGTTTGAAAATGTGTTCATGTACTGTAGAGAAAGTATGCATACCTGTAGTTTGTGTTCATGCATATGGATATGCATGGAGCTGCAAGTAGAAATCTTGGAGACTTGTACAGTATTTCTTGTAGATGGTGCTTGCCAATGATATGACACTTGTACTCAGAGAGATTCACAGTACATTTGCAGTGCTGATCTATGATGATGCAGTTAGATGTAGAGGTCTTAAATGTGATTGGTGCATGGTCATGTGATTTCTTAGCTACATCCAATGAGGGAATGGCACAGAGAGTGAAGTGGAAATGGTAGAAGGGCTGTTCATGTTACGATATGACCGCGGACATGGCGTAGTTTGCGGACATCGGGGGTTACATCCGGGGATTTTTGGGTTCAGAAGTCATGCAAATGAGAATGAGCAGTGAAAGGGATTGGTCAGGAAAGTTTAGTGGGTGTGTTGTGCCAGGAGAGAGTTTCTCAGATACTCTTTTTGCTGAGAGAACTACAGATAGCTATGGCTCTGTGTTTCAGAAAACAGATTGTTTGGATTTTGGGAGATTCGTGGATACATTGGTTGAAGGTGCATGCAGAAAGCTGTGGAGTAGCTGTAGATCTTGGATTTCCACATGTGGAAGTACACTGGCATGGAGTACGTGGAATGAAGTGGTTGGACTTGCTACCTCTCTGTGCCATTTTGGAAACAAAGCAACATCCAGAAATAATTGTAATTCATTGTGGAGGGAACAGTTTAGGACATCGGTCTGGAATTTCTTTGCAATTTTCTATGAAAGAAGGACTTGGGAAAGTCATGGACATGTTTCCTAATTCTCAAGTAATATTTTCACTGATTGCGCAGAGACAAATGTGGCTTCGTTCTTCTTCATTTGGTCCACAAATGGAAAAAGCAAGGCGCAATGTTAATAAAGCTGTTTGTGCATTTCTAAGAGATTTTGGCATGTCCTCTTTTCACAATGAAAATATTATGTTTCGTAGTACATACATTTTTCGCAGAGATGGAGTCCATCTTACTTCTGCTGGCAATCAGATTTTTCTGAGAAATGTACAAAATGCATTGCGACCTTTTTTAGAAATACAGCATCCATTTTGAAGTAGGTGTTAAGTATTTATAATTTTTGACATACAAACACATCCCAAAGGCTCTTTTCAGAGCCACCACTTCCTCCCAGAGAAAAATGCATTGGTAACAATAGGGTAGCACCCGAGTTTTTTTAATGTTCGTGAACTGTCCGCAGACTTTTAAGAAATACAAAGGGCCCTGCTTTATTTATCTTCACTTCTATTTTTCAACTGTGAAAGGCGGCTCTGAAAAGAGCCTTATTTTTTTTGATTTTTGTAATTTTGCATTTTTTTTTTGTTTTTTAGACACGACACACTAGGAGAGATGGGGAAAGGAGGGTAAAGGGGGGGACACCAACCACAGGGATAAGAAAGGACGAGCTGAGAGAGGAAGATGTAGAGTGGGTTTTATTTGGGTAGTGAGCAGGTCTTCTCGTGCTCTGAAACGATAGTCTCAAAAGCACTCCAAAGTCGCTCCCCCCTGCAGAGTACTGTGTCACAGTACATACATACAAGTATGACCCTCGAAAGGTAAGGGTCATCAGAATGTTGTGTGGCCTGTGAGGCAGCTTGAGGAAGACGCTGTCCCACAGAGGTGGTCCTTGTGGTGAGAGGATCAGAAACGGAAGATGAAGTAGAGGAAATCAACCTACTACATTGAGAATAAGCTCTAGGGCGTGGTCTTTTATAGGGGTGCTGGTATGCGGTTCGCGGACATAGGTGCTGTCCGCGGACAGATTGAACACAAAAAAGGGTTCAAAAAGTTTCAAAAGATATGTAGAAACTCAGGATTACTATCTGGGACTTGTGCCATGATGAGTTTTTATGGAAAAATATTGTGGATTACTCGAAAATGTACTTTTAAATTGTTCGGGGACTCGAACAGTGTCCGCATTCCGAACACGCGATCAGCATGGGCGCGGTCACATGATCCCTTCGCGAACAGGTCCGCGAAGGAAGCTCCCGTCCACAGGACACCAAATGCACGGACATTCATTTGCGCATGCGTGTTGATGTTCTACGGACAGTGTTCGGGTCCTGAATTAATTAAAAGTGCGTCACACATCAAACGAACATTTCTGGACATCGCGTATGTTCTAGAACAGTTTAAAGTTGCTAGCGAACACTACGGACAGATATAGTGTTCTTTAGGACACTTCCATTTTCGTTTGATTACAAACTTTTCAGGACATCAATTGTGTTCTTAGAACATTTAACTTGCTAGCGAACATTATGGACAGGTATAGTGTTCTTTAGGACACCTCCATTTTCGTTTAATTACAAACATTTCAGGACACCAATTGGGTTATTAGAACAGTTTGAACTTGCTAGCGAACAGTACGGACAGGTATAGTGTTCTTTAGGACACCTCCATTTTCGTTTAATTACGAACATTTCAGGACACCGCTTGTGTTCTTAGAACAGTTTCAACTTGCTAGCGAACAGTACGGACAGGTATAGTGTTCTTTAGGACACCTCCATTTTCATTTAATTACGAACATTTCAGGACACCGCTTGTGTTCTTTGAACAGTTTCAACTTGCTAGCGAACAGTACGGACAGGTATAGTGTTCTTTAGGACGCCTCCATTTTCGTTTAATTACGAACATTTCAGGACACCAATTGGGTTCTTAGAACAGTTTCAACTTTCTAGCGAACAATACGGACAGGTATAGTGTTCTTCAGGACACTTCCATTTTCGTTTATTTATGAACATTTCAGAACACCCGCGCTGTCCGCGGACATCTACATTGTTTTTAAAAAAAAAGAATGGGAAGTAATTACAACACAATATAAAAATTTAACTTTATTTCACATATATTAATAATTTATGACAGAGAAGGTGAGGCAGAAACACAAACAAAAACAGGAGAATTAGGGGTTTCAACATGATTGGTATTAGGTGAAGAAGGGATGGAAGTCTCATCAAAACATTTTGGATTATGGAGAGGGTTTGGGGATAATTGACTGGGATATGGTGAGGGGGGATAAGTACATGTGGGACAATGGTATGAGGTTTTTGTTTTAAAATGATCCTCAACAAAAGTTTTCAAATTATTAAAATTGCTCAATAATAAATCAATTTTTTCTTTTAAGCTGTCAAGCGTGTTTTCCATAACAGTTTCTTCAGACATATTTTCTATTTTGGTATGCTCTGTACAAAAGGAAATATATATGTTAAATATATATAAAATAATAAAAATTAAATGTTTTATATTGTAAAGTGTGTACCATTAGCTTCACTATTTTCTGACATTTCGTCATGTGGGAAGTGCTCCTCTAGCCATTCTAGACATTTCTGTGAGAAAAAAAAATATATATAATATTTTTTTTTAATCTAATGCAGAAAGTTTATAAAGATATGAGTAATATGATGTACACTTACTATTTCTGGTAAGATATGTTCTGAGTAGTCTGTAGGTCTGGTCTTGGTCTTAGTTGTGGAGTGTCTGTGAGGTAATTATGTTGGAAGCCTATTTATCTTCTCTTGGTATATTCCATTTTAGAATGTATTGTATTTAAATGAATGGTTAGTGCGGTACATATATGGGTTACATTTCTTATGTATTACTACATATAATATGTATGTGTACTACTTGTGAATTTTTTGAATGTTATCATGTTGTAATATAACAATTAAACATACCCACCCCCCCCAGACTTTTTAGGTAGTGGTACTGTTGTCTGAATGTGTCCGCGGACATCAAAAATGTTTGCGGACATTACATTCAGTAGAAGTGGTTCAGTATGTTCCATATTACATGTACATAAAGTCAAAGTTACTATTGTTAAGCTTTGCTACTAAAAACCTATGAAATTCAGTGAAAACACTTTGTTAAAGGGACGTTATGGTTAAGTTGTGCTACTAAAAACCTATGCAATTCAGTGAAAAAACCTTGTTAAAGGGACGTTATGGTTAAGTTGTGCTACTAAAAACCTATGAAATTCAGTGAAAAAAACTTTGTTAAAGGGACATTATGGTTAAGTTGCGCTACTAAAAACCTATGAAATTCAGTGAGAAAACTTTGTTAAAGGGACGTTATGGTTGCAAGTAAAACCGAAAAACCCTTGAAATTCGCCAGTTATGGTAAGCTAAGCAACCATAACTCACGCCACCACCGTGCACTGCTAAGACTAACACCCAGGACATCAAAGATGACATCACAAATGTCATTGATGACATCACTGATGACATCACATGTGCATTTATCTTTCATGAAAAGTCTGTACAAGGGTTTCTTATTGTAATGTTAATTAAAAAAAGTGTCAAGGATCATTGGAATAAATATCAAGTGCTAATTCGTCCATCCAGTATACTAAGGTGCTCATGTAGAAACATAGGCATTGTGTGCAGCATACATGATGGAGGTGCAATATTAATAAACTTGCCACGTTGAATAGTGAAATGATAACGGTTTTCTTATTAGACTTTTGCATACTGTGAAACATGTCATAAGTAGATAATAAAACCCACCTACTGCATAATTGCATTATTATAGACAAAACACAAAGAGACAACACCACATACAAATATGAGTATATACAAGGAAATTGAAGTAAGAAAAAAAACAGCAGTAGTAGCAAAAGTGTTCATAACCTAACAGATTACCTTTATGCAGAGAAATGATTTCTCTGTTTCAAACGTGCTACTTACCCTATGTATATATATATATATATATATCACATGATGTGCCTGGACTCTAAGGAAAGTAGTGTGAATATAAAAATAGGAACATATACAGGGAAAGTACAGTAATAAAAAACAACAGAACTATCAGAAAGTGCTGACAACTCTACTGATTATTTTAATGCACAGAAAGGATTGCTGTCTTTCAAGCTTGTGTCTTCCCCTATTTATATGTTTCATATGATATGACTGGACCCTAAGGGAATTATTGTAAGAACATATTTGAAGGATAAGTCTACAAATATACTACCTTTTCCACTTTTAATTCCTGACTGTTAATGAAGAAAACCATGTGGCCTAGATATGTCAGTAAAGGAAAAAAGGGGGAGTCAGTCATGTGATGTCATCAGTGATGTCATCAATGTCATCAATGACATTTGTGATGTCATCTTTGATGTCCTGGGTGTTAGTCTTAGCAGTGCACGGTGGTGGCGCGAGTTATGGTTGCTTAGCTTAACATAACTGGCAAATTTCAAGGGTTTTTCGGTTTTACTTGGAACCATAACGTCCCTTTAACAAAGTTTTTTCACTGAATTTCATAGGTTTTTAGTAGCGCAACTTAACCATAACGTCCCTTTAACAAAGTTTTTTTCACTGAATATATATATATATATATATATATATATATATATATGTTTTAAAGTTGGCAAATCCTGCCATTTTCCATCTTCTCTTTGTGTCAGGCTTAAACTTTAACTGCATGGTTTGTTTTCCTGAAACGTGTTCCCTGTTTTTTCTCCCCACACAACATGGTTGCTTCTGAAAACATACTGGTAAAACCTGCAGACGACACGGCTAGACCTTGGCGTATCTCTGGTAAGACTTTAGGCCCAAGATAGAGTATTCAAATTGTATTTGTTGTAAAATAAAAACTAATTGTTAGGAAATTAGTTCTCACAGACTTCAGGAGTTAATCTTGTCCATAGGCAGGGGCAGGTAGTTTACCACACGTGAGAATGTTGCCATTTAAAGTCACAGTAGACTGGACCTGGTGTGGATTGGGCATTAGCAAGAATGGGCTAAACATCAGCCTGGCTGACGCATCAAAGTCTGCAATGCTACTCTCTTGTTGTTTTGGGGCTACCTGGCTACCTCTCTGCATGTTATATTATTTTATGGAATGTTGAAAAGCTTTTGTACTATGCCCATCACTGCATGGTGGTCTTACGCCTTGGGGCTTGTACAGATAGTGGAATGTTTTCCCTGCCTGTGGTGAACCAGAGGGGAGAGAGGATAGGAGAAACAAAAGGAGAAAGAAACAAATGTGAAGATACCAGACGGTTGAAGGGGAGGGTGTATCGTAGTTGCAGTAATGGTGCGTGTGTAATCATTGGTAGTGAAGCAAACACATGTTGTTCCCATGGCTCCCACTGCACACACAAAGCACCCTCAAGTCTTGCTGCATCATCTCTAAGGCAGTCGCCCTCAATTCACCAAGCTACCTCGCAGAGAAACTCATCATCTCCGGCAGACAGCACACCACCAGAAGCCAGGACACGTGCAGACTTAAAATCTGCCAGAGCAAAAAGGAAAGGACCTGAAAACAAGCCCTCTCTGCCTATGCCCCAAGACTATGGGACCTCCTCCCCATCAGCATCAGACTCGCCCCCACGCTCTGACAATTAAGGAAAGAACTCAAGACCCACCTCTTCAAAGAGTCTCTCCTCCTCAACAGCTAGTCCACCAAGACACACCCCGCACCACCAGACTCACCAGACACTGTCCGCCCCTCTCCTCCCTGCCACCCTGTACATCTGCACCCCTCCTCTGTGCCCCTCTGTATCCTAGCCCCTGCTGTATATCTGTTCTTTTGTTACCTCTGAAAAGTGTTCTGTTGTGTATCTGTATTGTTGTATGCCATTATAAAGTGCTCCATTGCTTCTCAAACCTAGGTCTGCACTCAATAAATACAATAATAATAATAATAATAATAATAATAATAATAATAATAATAATAAATAATGATAATAGTAATGTTGACCAATAAGGAAGCGGGTAAAACCCCTCCATGAAGCTTTGTAATTGCTTGGTACCCTCCCCCATTCCCTCTTAAGCCAAGGGCTGCCTCAAAAGAGACAAAAACAAAGTTTGCATTCTTAGCATAGCTTAAATACCGCTGTGACACTTTCCACTGCACCTCCCTCTTACTGGCCTCATTGTAAGCAGACGGCTGGTTACTAGCGAGGCACATCTGCTGTTCAGTTACAGGTCCAATTATGACCCCATACAACTCAGCCCGAAGTCTGAGACACGATAGATGCAGCTCAATCTTAGGGCCTTTACTGCCATTATCGATGTATCGCCGATGTGCGAAACATTATTCTCTCAGCAGCCATCCAGGCCATGTCCAGTTGATGATCTGGAGGAGATGTAGATGCCATGAATCGAACAAGTCGATTGACCACAAATCAAGGAATCATTGAGGTCATCACTGACATGGCGACATAGCAGCACTTAGACATGACGTACATAGCCATCCATTCACAAAGCTACACAAACATGCATTAGCTTATTGCATGTAGACACGAAAACACATGCTTATGACTCATGCAGGTAGATGACAAACACACGATTCGCAAAAGCTGAACCGCAAGACACAAAGTATACGTATACCAAGCTTGCAAATTTTTGACTGCCACTAACATGGAAAAGCCATATGGACAAATATGGAAGCTATTGGCCCACTGAAATGAACGAGGAAGGGGAGACAAGCTTTGCGTACACGGAAGGGCTGCACGATCGCTGCAGCCATAGGCAAGCAGAAACGATACACCCAGCTAAGGACGAGTGTAGACGGGGAAGTTCCTGGTTACAAAAAGACGCTAAACCACCTGCGAGAAATTCAGACTAAAATCCTCATAATGAAAGGCAAGAAAGTCCAATTTCGTGGTCTCCACACGTGACCAGGAAGAACAGGACAAAGCCTATTTACTTGAGATAGAGGGAGAGACGCTGTTCCCACCAAATCAGAGGTGGAAAGGTACAAGTGTGGCTCATGAACTGCCAGCTCGATGCACTCTCCCAGGCTTAGGGGATCAGAAGTGGGAACATTAGGGAACACGCAGTGCCTCCATGTTCATTCTTATTACCTTGAGAAGGTACACCCAGCCTGGTAACCGTCCAGTGTCCCAATGCTGGGAGGATCCATTCTGCCCAATCCAGAGTCACCTTTCACGTGAACATATAATATGTTGCAGGAGCCAATGGTCTCCCTACTACCCTGAAACATTGTAAATTGAAACATGCAGAGCTGGTCCCAGGGGGAGCCACCAGATATGGCTATCCAATAGTAGAATTGACGCCTATAGAATATGTAACTAGTTTGCCTAAACGGACCACTGTAAATGCTTGATAGGTTTCTTTCGGGATGGAGCTTGGTTTTGTGACATCACAACCTGGATAAAACTGGGTGACACATGCTCAGAAGACAAGCGCCCGGAGAAATCATGTTTTTCTAGAGTGAGTCTTGTTGTTTTGTTGGATAATAAAGACATATTGCTGAGTCTTCCGTTCTTGCAGTGGGGGTTTTTTGATGGGCCTGAGTGTCTCCCTGTTGGTAATTGGGGTGACTGCTATAAAGCCCTGCCGCTAGAACAGTCAGATAGCTCAGTGGTTTACATGCTTGCAACTGAAATCTACACTGCCACTGCAAATCACACGTGCAAGGCCCACTAAGCCCACTCGTTGGGTAATACATTGTTTTCCATTAAAATGAGTCATCTTAACATGTGCTGTAAATCACGGTAGCAACCACTTTATAGAAAGATTAATTATTACCGCTTATATCGAACCTTGTCCCATGCATGGTGCCTTTGTGCATTGGTTCAGAGCACATTTAGATAGAAAATTAATCTATTCCTTGGATGCAGGTATGGGTGGCAAAACGGACGATGAAATCTGCTGTGCAAAGACATTGGCGGAGTCTAGGCAAAATCGGCCTGCTTTGCCAACTCGGTCCATGGAGCAAAATTGGCCATTTCAGGCATGTTGCTCCCCTTGCCCCGAAATTTCAGTTTTGTGTAGGTTTGGCTGAAATGTTGGCCAATTAGGGTGCCGTGGCAGGAAAACTAACGGCCCCTAAAACAGGCTAATTAGGGGAAAAATCTGCTCTGCCGGTTAGCGGAAATTGCGGGAAAATGTGGCTGATTTCACTTCTCCTGTGGTAATTTTGCCCACCCCTAGTGCCAGGGTCATTTTAGCAATGAGTGTAGAAGTCTTCTTGTTCTGTGGCAGCGCCGCTGAGCACCGAGGCATTCAGAGCGCATGCGTGCAAGGGAATAGTGTGAGAATGTGGAAACGGGGTTGCAGTCTCGCTGCTGGTGGTGTGCCAGTCTGCCCATGCACTGAAGCAAACGATGCAAGAGGAAATTCGCTCCGACTGGATCAAACGTTCCAGGATTTCCTTTTGGTGTCCGACCCTAGTGAAATGGCTTTTCCTGAAGAGCAAAGGCGCGCTCGCTAATGGCCGCGCCCGGGGGACGCGAGGCTGCTGTCGCATTCTGCTCCCTGAAGAGGGAGGGGGTGACTGCCCTGCCTAATAAGCCATCCTGCAGGGGGAGGGGGGGACCAGGGAGAGAGCCGAGCTTTCCAGCGAGACACGCTAGATGATGAAGTCACTCGCTATTATGGTACAGGCAAGGATGGAACACATCCGACAATTGGAATATGCTTTTGTATGTGGCCTAAAATGTAAGAATTGATATCACATGTTCTTGACATGAGTTGGTTAATGGACCTCTTGTTGTGCAGAGTTCAATAGCTTTGGCATTATAACGAGTGTCTTAATCTATATAACTGCAGACCATTGAATAGGTATGGGTGCCTAAATGGCCCGCCCCAGTTGGATCAAGTCATTACTTGTGACCTGTCAACATGAACAGAAGGAAGTAACGGGAAAAGAAGAGGGCAATGGAAAAAGAGAGCATAAGCACAAAAACAAGAAAGAAAGAAAAGAAAAATGAAGACCCTGATGAATTATGCCGTTCTTTAAAAAAAAGATTCCCTTAACAGCCACCGGAAAAGATACATCTAGCAGTGGGTGAAACCCTTTAAACCGACTCCATGGAATTTCCGTAAACAATTGCAGGAAAGTCACTAATTTTACATAATTTCGAGATTTTTCAGGAACTTTGCTGCCAGACACAATTACTGTGGAAATGCAAAATCAGGAATATTTTGTCGAAATGCAAAATCAGGAATATTTTGTCAGAGAAACATAACTATTCCGGCTTCGTTCAGTACAGAATGGCAAAACCAAAATATATGGCAAAATAAATGGCAAAATAAACCAATTTAGCTTCACCAGCAGACATTGCTCCAACCCCAATACAAAACTTCAAAGGCATGTCCCACAATGCAGTCTCTGCTGACTTCCATGTTGTATAAAAACAAGCATTGGCAATGCCAAATAGTTTTGACGTTTACTGAGGTGATTTGCATTTTGCATTTATTGGTACCAGGGTGCAAGGAGGAGGGGTGCAACTTTTTAAATTAGGATGCAACAAGAATCACAGGTGTGCAAGAGAATGAGAAGAAAGGAGAATATGATCCCAGTTATTGGTTCATTTAATAATAGCTTCACACATGTGCTGTGTATGTAAATAAGTGGATTTCCTGCGGGTTGGTCGTTTTAACTCAGGTCATAGATGATGGTATCCCTGTGAGGGTTAGCAAGGGAGGGGTGCTAGATTTCAGAAGGTTTGTCGACTGATTAAGTTTCCTGGAGTGAGACGTTTTCCACGATAGGCGACGCAGCGCATACAGTTCAATCACAAGAGAATATTGGTGTACTCTGCCCAGAGGCGGGAAGACAGCTGTGTTTTTTTGTGGTTTGGGAGTAATGGGCTATTACAGTGTGCGTGCAGTTTTTGGGTTGTATTAGCATTACCTTGTTTGGTAACCTGGTGATGTCACCCGTAGGTTTGCACATAGGACATGGAGAGCACGAGACAGCGAGGAGCTAGTATTGGAAAATTTGGATTGACCGATGAGGTGAACGAGTGACAGTGCGTGGAAGACATATGCAAGATTGTGGGTGTGGCTGAGGAGGCTGTGGTTGTGAAGGAGGGGCAGAGTGCGGAGCATGCCGGTTAAGTTGTGGAGCCAGGGCGGCTCGTGCAAACTGGAAAGTCTTGCCATTATACTGTACCTTTTTCCCTAAACAGCGGATTGTCAAAACCCTCAACTTGAGGTCAGGTAAAGGTTTGAAAGATGTACCAGGGGAAATATGGGGGAACACACCCCCTTCAGCAACTGTGTAAAACACGCGCCCCTATAGGGAGAGGATTTGTTAATATAGCATAGAATGGTCCAAAAGTACAGAGGTGAAGTTAACTAAACCATGGCCACCTTGTGGAGGTATCTCCAAAGACGTGCAGCAATGACTACTGACACACATGCAGGGCGCTTGTAAAGGGAAGAAGTTAACAAAATGGATGTCCATATTCGAGTTGTGGTGCATGTTTCAGGAGGGCGACGAGGATGCAGCGAGGTGTCAGTGGATTGTGAGTCAGCAGGAGGTGAAGGAGCCAGGGGCTCATCCCTCCGCACCTCTTCATGTCCCTCCGAGCGTAGCATCCAATGATACAGACGATGAACAAGGGATGTACCCCATACGAGAATTAAGGGCAGCAGAGGGATACTCAAATCCGACATACAAGCCACCACCATATACGAAGGAGGAGGGGCCAAAAGGCGCACTGCGGCCGGCTATTGAAAGAGAGGCAAGCAGCGAAGTGCAGAAGGGCACGAGGGAGGGCCTCTGTAGCATAGCCACAAATGAATGGATAGGAGGCAGATACTCCTGAAGCTGGAAGGGAAAACAGATGGAGAGGCAGAAGGCAATGGAGGGAATGAAGAGAAGCAGTGAAGCATCAGACTGGGTGGAGATAATGGACGGGGAGGATAGGAGGGAGAAGGAACAGGAGGAAAAATTAGAATGAGAGGACAGGGAGAGGAAAAGAGAAAATGGAGAGGGAGGATAGGGATCGAAGGAAGGAGGAGGAGAAGGAGCGTATGTAAAGGGAACGAGAGGAGAGGATCAAAAGGGACCTTAAGGAAAGGAAGAGAGCAGAGCATGAGCAGCGGGATAGAAATACAAGGGAAAGTGGAAGAGATCAAGAGGTGAAGGGAAGTAGCAGAGCGGGAAAAACGCAAGTTGGCTCAGAGTGAACAGAGGAAGTTACAGTTGGATTGACTGGCAAGAAAACAAGCATGAAGAGAGGAGGATGAGCGAGCAATAAGATCCGTAAAGACACAAGGAAAAATAGGTAGGGGAAATGACAGACTAGAGGGGGACAGATGGACAGAACCAGATAGCACAAGCTCACAAGGCAGGAGCACAACAGAGACAGGCAGGCCTAAGAGACTGGGGGGAGGAAGTAGACACGACTTAAGGGACCCTGACCTCAGCACGAAACCTAACACAGACTTAACATCTAGGAGACTGTAGCTACACGGACACAGGGTCTGACAGTAAAGACAGGACCAGTGGAGATGAGAGGGGGAGCAGTTCCAACCCAGTCAATGGGGACAGGGACAGACAAGCGGATGTCATGGGAGTTCAGCACGCACACAGGGGCAAAAGGAGGGGGCCGCTCGTATGAGCAGGCATGACTTGGAACCGACTTACACACCCTACATGACTCCCCTACATATGCCGATAGACTTAGAGACCTTCCAGGACAAAGGAAAGGGGGGCAGCAATGACCTGTTCAAGGGGTAGGTTAACAAGTAGATATGACGATAGTACCCGGGTACAGATACTAGAACCGGTGGACATATGCACAGTTATTGACAGCAAGAGAGGTGACAGACAGGTTGGACTGGCTAGAAGAATGCACGTGGAAGGAGGAGGAGGGGTTCACACAAATGCCCTTATTAGAGAGCAGAGGAGTACAACCGCAATATGTTCCATGGAAGCATGCAGATAAGGATAATGTGAACTGTAGACTTCCCTCGTTGAGGGCAGTGGCTGGGAAATTGATTCATGAAATTGAGGAGAATACGGTGGGAAATAAGCTAGCTGTGAAGGATGTAAAGGGACACCTAGTGTCAATCTTAGGGGATGCAGCTGATAATGTATGGAAAAGGGCACGGTTCCTGCAAGTGACGACACAAAACACAGCACACAATGGTTCGCCGTTTGCAAACTGCATGCCAGCAGTATGGCAAGCAAGAAGGACACAATACCCAGACACATCAGACATTGAGGCGATTACATCCCAGAAAATGAGGCAAGACGAAGACCCTGTGCAGTACATTCAGGAGATTCAAGAGCTTTGGCGTCTTGAAACTCGAGAGCCATGGGACAAAACAGTAGCAATATTTTATCACATACTAGTACAGGGAATACCAGAGCCTGTCCAGAAAGGTTTAAGGAAATTGGTAGAAATGGAAACAATGGGATGGCCAGAAATACAACTCACAATAATTCACCATTGTAGGTTATGGCAGGAGAAGATTATGAAAAAGGCAGAGGACAGGAAAATGGAAGGGGCGGTCTTAACCAGCCCCACCAAACACGGACAATAGCCGCAACAGCAGCAACAACCACAGCAGTTTGCACCGCCCATAGGTGGAGGGTTCATGGGATGGGGTGGTCCACAGCAAGTGTCTGAGGAAGGGGGTGCCAAGAGAGAGGGCGTGGATTCAGACCACACATGCATCACAACCAAGGGGGCTTTCCAGGACGGTTTCTGGGATATGGGCAACAGATGCAGCAGAACCCAGATGATTTTTTGTGGGGTTTCCAAGGGCAAGGGAGGGAGCCACCACAGTGCTGGACGTGTGGGCAGCTAGGACACATTTTAAGAGTATGTAGGTACAGGGGGATGCAACAAAACTGGGGGGCGCCAGGCCAGCAGACCTACCAAGGGGACCAGGATGATTACTATGTACAGAACCAACAACAGCAAGGACAGATGCAGGGCACACAACAGCAGATGCCACAAGTACAAGCACCACAAACACAAGTGCCAATACCACAGATGCCAGCACCAATACCACACTATTTGCAAACACCACAGATTCGAGGGAACACCCAGTAATTAGCACAGATAGAACAATGACGCAGCACCACAAGTGGACTCAATGGCAACAGTTCCCATCAAACAACTGGGAGGAGTTACCATGGTGGGGAACAACCCCTTTACAGAATATGGAATGTCCTTATGCCCTCAATAGGACAGCCCACAGATGAACCTGGTGTGTCCCATCCTGTCAATCACGCCCAACCCTGCGGAGGAACCTCACAAAGTGGTGGCGATAGATGACAAAACATGTTCCTTTCTTGTTGACACAGGGGCGGCTAGGTCCTGCATTAGGGAAGGATCATTTACATTGACAGGCGATGCCATGAACACTCAAGGATTCTCTGTGGCTCGGGTAGTGGTCCCTTTCACAGACAATATCTCACTTTCTATTAGAGATCATGATCTATCTCTGCCTTTACTTTACATTCCACAGACACCTATAAACATACTGGGAAGAGACATTATGAGCAGACTGAACATGACCATTTCATTCACAGACAAGGGAATAGTGTGCTCTACAGCAGGAATACACATGCTCAATGTAAGACTGATTGTTCAAGCATATTGTGGATGCACGGTACAGACGAGGGTGCCAGTGGACGCAGAAATGTTCCATTTTGGAACTGACATTGCCGTTACATGGCTTCCAGGAATTGCAGGGAAGGTGTGTTGAATACCCATTCAGGCCTGAGCTACCATTGGACTCGGAGGAGGGAACAATAGTGCCAATAAAAACAGAGGCAGTGGTTGCGAGAGAGGACTGGATAGCGGTGCATGGGATGGATGACACATGATGGACATGGAGAGAATTGATTGCAGTGGCAGAGGGGTTCAGGTTGACCACAGTGACAGACGTAGAGCTATTCAGGCAAGAAGGACTAGAAATAGAGGGGGTACTGCAAGTCACCATCTGTCTTTAATAGAGTGATATAGATGGATTAGATGGATTGGAGAAATATACAGATGGAGAGCACAGATTTGCAGTACATATATGACATTATGATATGCAGCAAGACAGAAGATCACTGTAGGGAGGACTCAGTACATATGCAGACTGTGTTAGCTGACAAGGGATACAAGGTGGACAAGGACACATTACAGTACTGTTAGAAGGCTATGCTATACATTGGACAGACCATATCCCAAAATTATCAACAGATCACCCCAGAGAGAGCATAGACAATACGCAAAACACCTAAGCCCATGACAGTTCTTAGGGTTATGCAGCTACTGCAGGGCATGGGTCTTTGACTACAGCACATACACAAGGCCCCTACTAGGTACTTTGAAGGAGGCGCAGAAAGGGAACAAAACACTGACATGGACCACAGAAATGACTGTGGTATTTGACATGCTGAAAGAGGAAATATGCACAGCACCAGTGCTAGGGATCCCAGATTATACAAGGGAGTTTTTCCTGTTCTCACATACTGATGGTGTAGTGATGAAGCGGTACTGACACAAAGACAAGCATGGGACACAAGCCATTAGCCTACTACAGTGGGAAGCTCGACCCAGTAATGAGAGGACACTATCAGTGCGAACAAGATTTGGCAGCTGCCACATTTGCAGTATAAAGGTCAGCAGCAATAACCCTGGGGTGCACCACCACTATCTACCTGGAGCACACCCTCTTTGCGATACTGCAGAAGCCAAAGAGCACACTGACAAACCAAAGAGAAGCAGGATACAAGGTGATACTACTGAGTGTAGGACTGAAAATAGTGAGATGCAGAATTGTCAATGCAGCAATATTTCTAGCAGATGTCCTACAGGTAGGAGACTATGCACACGACTGTACAGAAACATAGAGCATAGAGATGTTCAGTGACACTCGCAAGGTAGAGGAGGATGCACTTGAGGAGGGAGACGTGTTCTACATTGACAGGTCTTCAACAACAGGCATACAGAAACTGCAGTAGTGAGACTGAAGGAAGATGGTACAAGTGAAGTAGTATCCATTACATAACTACCATCCCATTAGTGGCCCTAATACTCAAACTGGAAAATAGCACAGAGAAGGAGGTGACAGTGTATTCTGATTCCACCTATGTGACTTCCACAGTACACTCTGGACTGCCACAATGGCTAAGAAGAGGGTTCAGGAGGGCAGGTGGGACTCCAGTACAACATGCACTTCTATTGGGCAGATTGATCGAAGTAATTGTTTGGCCAAGAAGGATAGCAATAGTGAAGTGTCAAGCAGACACTAAAGGGGAAGATCCCATCTCAAGGGGAAACGAAGCAGCAGACTTTGAGGTAAAGTGCACAGCTTATCTTGGGGTGCCATGGGAACTAGAAGGGGCTCCAAATGTGTGAGAGTGCACTAGAAATATTATGCTTAAGGAAGGGTACAATGTACTGCCAGAAGCACAGATCATGGAATTGCAGGGAACTGCACCCAGGGAAGAGAAGGATTTGTGGACTAGGAGTGGATGAACAATGCCTCCGACAGATGCCCTAGGGTAGCAGGATATCACAGGGAAAGTGGTGATGTCGTTAGCATTATTGACCACTGCATTGACACACTTGCACTATCCAAAACACACAGGGAAGGAGGTCATTGCTACACGCATTGGAGAAACATGGTCCTGTCCTAATTGGTGGAACACGTGGCTGAATTTGTTAGCAATTGTTTGACTTGTCAGCAGATTACAGCAGGGCATACTCTGAGGGTTGTGAGAGGAACCATACCAAGGCCAGTAGGGCCCTTCCAACATTTACATGGGGATTATGTAGACATGATCCAAGTTTGCCAAGGATACTGCTACATGAAAGTGGTTGTATGCCCATTCTCTAGGGGGATTGAGGCAGGCCCCTGTTTGCATGCTGACGCCCTTAGAGCGGCTAAGTTCCTGGTCAGGGAAGTGTTCCCAAGTCTGACAATGGCCCTTACTTCGCCAATTCAATATTCCAGCACATCACAGCGTTGTTGGGCATTCAACACAAGTTCGTCTGTGCCTACCACCCGCAAGCAAATGGAATGTGTGAATGCCTGAATGGCCTCCTCAAGGAGTGCACAGTCAAACACAGTAGAGCACAAAAAATAATTGGCTATACTGCTTACCTCTTGCTTTGTTTGCATTGCGCAATACGCCTGGGTCCGACAACCATCTAATGCACCACAAGATGGCGCATGCATCTCCCACGGGCTCCTCCCACAAGAGCACTGAAAGACTATGAGAATAGGGCAGATGTGCTAGGACAGGAGATGTATGAATACATCACTTCTTTGGTTTTGGTTGATAGTACTTCTTTAATCTCTCGCAAGATACAACAACACCGGGGAGGCCCAGAAGACAGTGAAGAGAGCAACTGCTACAGTGCAGCACAAGACTCTGGATTTTAAAACCCTACAAATGTGGGGGTCATTGTCCTCCTGAGAAACTTTTTCCGGCACTGGAATGTGCCACGGTTCACGGGTCTGCACATTGTTGAGGAGGTGGCTGACCGTGCTGTCACACTCGAGGGGAAGCAGGTCTGGAACCACCTGGCAGATGTCAAGCCCTACAAAGCAGTGGCCTCACCTAGCAACAAGATCACCTTGATCGAAATGGCCAATGTTCAGCAACCAGGAGAGCTACAAGAATGTTCTGAACGTACACAACAGGGAGGAGGACATCCAATGGTCACGCGCTCGCGGGCAACAGAGTTAGGGACAGAACTGCTCATCGACCTAGAGTGAGGGCACTCTGTCTGTTTGTTATTTTTCTTTTCCGCACATAATCAACCAGAAAGCCGATGTAATTGTTGATGAATGTCCATGTTGCCCTCTGTCCATCAACCAGATACTTTCTCAAACCAATTTGTCCATACTGTGAGGAGACCCAGCAGATTCTGAGCTTGATCACCCGGAGTACAATATCTTGAATTTATAGAGTATTCAGCCCAAACATACCCACAGCTTGAGGATGGCAATCCCCCTATCCTCGCTACACTGATAGACTCATTAGTAGGAAAAGTGTGGGGACAAGTGTTTGCATTCACCATAAGCGATTACTTGGTCCACGGGGCTTAAGAACACTTACAATACTTACCAGATAACGCATTTCAGGCAGGCAACTATATCTTCAAGCTGCAAGGATCAAGCAACGTAAAAGAAAATGAATTACATATTAAAAAATGTGATGGTTCTGTTGGTCTTACCTATTCCTAGCAGTGTTATTGTGTTTGTATTTTGGAAAATTACATTTGTTGCTAGTGCTACCACTGGACCCTCCACTAACATTCACCCAACCCAAGCAGGTTGAACGACCATGTCAGGTGGACAGGAGAACACTGCTGATGAGGTAAGGAGAGGTAAGCGCAGTGTTGACACAGACATGGGAGGGGTTGACATGTATCTCACCGACACTGTTCGAGTGTCTAATAACATGTGGTACAAGCACATGACCAGAGTAGGTAAGGGAACCACCGGGGAGAACTGTTATGTCTGCTCCTTAATTCCCTATGCCATGAGTGCCTCCAGAACATTTACAGCATCTAAAATACCCACAGCAAGAGCACAATGCTTAATGTATCTCTCGATGGTAACAACTCGAGAAAGGTTTCAAGGGAAGACAGTGACAATAAGAGGGATGTCCAGAGCAACATTCCCGTATGAAGACAGTTACATAAAGACTTTAGACATGATGAACAATTATTGGCAGCTAGATGAAGCTATACAGTACATAACCGACAGGCCTGACAAATGAGAAACAAAGACTATGAGCCTCATTACACGTTAGGCGGTAAACCATGGCACTATTAGCACCATGGTTCATGCCGGTAATGTACTGGTACCGCCTTGGAGGAAAGGGGAATTACCGCCCTATTCCAAGGTTGGGAAGGCGGTAATTCCTCCTTCCTCCATTGCCCTTCCCCATTCCCATTTTTGCCCCATAGGGCATAATGGGAATGGGGAAGGCGCCAATTACAGTACCGCAAATTGCGGTACCGTAATTAGCTCCCTGGTCCCTTTGCAGGTTAGATTTTTAACGCCTGCAAAAAGCAGGCGTTAAATTCCCCAACCCGCAAAGGGACCTCGTAGTAAGGCGGTAAGGATTTACCGGTACCCTTACCGCCTACCGTGTAATGAGCCCTATCACACTGAAAAAATTGCCATGTCCATGGCCAAGAGTGAAGGAGACAGGAGGAGAGCCTGGTTGCTGGAAAAGACTGCAGATACTTGTGTATGGCCAAGTGTAAACAGAAGATGGATGGGGGACGGAGTGGTGGGAAGCATGGCACTGACACTAGCACAATCACCAGTGAACAAGGTACAAGAAGTAAACGAAGTGCCTGAAGGAATGAGAGGAGAGTGCAAAGCTACTAACATGGGTGGAAAATGAAGCTGGTCCAATGCCTGTAATATCTCTGAAGACACCTGCACTGTGCTATCAGAATAATGGTGAAGTTGATGTTGTCCAGAATGTCGCATGCAGGAGCATTGAAAAATTCACAACTATGAAGGCAGGATCAGCAGCACTTTAATTTTAATTTTTGCATTTATATAACACTACGAACCCTCAGGTATCTGAGCGCTGCTTATTATTACCCATGGTGTGTGGTGCTCATTTATCAACCTCGGAAGGATGAAAGGCTGAGTTTGGCCCTGCTGGGATTTGAACCTGCGTCGGCAGGCTCTGCACGGATGTCAAAGCGAGTACTCTAATAAGGTGTGCTATCTGACTGGCTATCTGAATGATGGGTCATTACTGGATTTGCAGATCGAAGGCATACAAGAAGCTGTCACCCGACTGGGGAGGGGTATGTTCATTGGTACACATCAACATGCCTTCGTTGGTCGTGCCAAAGATGTGAAGCTCGATGAATCCCAGGAGATGGATAATAATAAAAGGAAGAAGAGATCGGTTAAAGTGGTACCAACAGTCAAAGCAGAGAAAGCAGGGAAGCCAACTGGATTAAGCAGATTTAAGAGAGGAGGAAATTACTTCTCAGAAGCATCAGAAACAGCACTAGATGGAGTAACAGCAGAACACATATTGTTCAGCAGGACGCATATGTTCTTTGCATCATTAATACCATCCGTACAGACATACACAAACGCAAAATGGTTACAAATTACCCATTGGGAGCTGATGGTGACGATCAACTCTACAGTACATGGGTTCAACGCAATAAAAGAAGAGCTCAGAGCAGTAAAGCTGGGGGCACTTCAGAATAGATAAGTTCTGGTTCTGCTCACAACTATGAAGGAGGAGTTTGTGCAAAAAGTGGGAGTTTCTGTTGCATGTTCATACCTGCCAACGACGAGGACAATGGTACCCTGTCAGAGGCGGTACTACAGCTATCCCAGATGCATGCCAAGATGGAGGAAGAAGCAAAGGGCACTGGAAAGGACCAGAGCTGGATAGAATACATTGTCATGGTTGCCGTCATGGCTTTCAGACGGACTAAAGGGGATAATGGGTGCATCAATACTAACAGCAATTTCAATGTATGGGATAAAAATCTGCATGGCGAAGTACAAGAAAATGGCGAAGGAGGCTATCAGGATGCAGGTCCTAATGGATGTAAATATAAGGGGAGGAAAGGACGAGATTGTGGCAGAGATGAGCAAGAAAAGGGAGATAATTGTGCAATGTGAACTGTTCCCACTTGGAGCAATGAGCAGGACAACCCATTCGATGCAAAGTACTAAGAAGGAAAGTGGGTGTGGTGTAACCCCAAAGGAGTGTGCTGCTATATGAACTGGTCATTCGATGATCACACAAACTACTAGGGGCACCTTGGTGGAATAACGAAGATATGGCAGCCAAAAGAAAAAGGACTGGCGTATAAGGACGCGGTTGACAGGTCGACCAGAGGGGGGACTGAAGAGGGGGTCGGGATCCTGCCACCACCCACCCCCCCACTAATTTCATGACAAGAAAGAAGGCCAGGAAACACTGCAATCATCCATTCTATTTCAGACAAATTCCTAATGAACCAATGATTAACAAATACATTGAGAGGTATCCCCTCAGCCAGCCATATAGACCAGCTGGGGTACAGATCTATCGCTGTGTCGATGAAAAGCCACAGGCCATGGTCAGAGAGGCCTATATGGACAGTCTGGACTAGAGCACCAAGAAACCATGATGCTGATGTCATTAGAGGCACCACGATATAGCATAGTTAGACATGAAGCACACATGCCATCTCTACTTCTGGACACAAACACTTGTATACAAGAAGAACATGAGCGTACAGTTCTATAATTAGAGGACAGATACATATACATACTGTGCCTCATTATAAGTTTGCTGGTCTGGTAACAACGGTACCGGTAAGCGTGCCGGTGGCATTGTTACCGGACCAGCAAACTACGAGTTCTGCTTGCCAGTGCCTTCCACCTGCCAGGTCCGACCTGGCTGGCGTACCAGCACCTGCGAGCAGAGAATGTCAGATGCACCGGCACCATTCACAAATAGTGCTGGTGCATCCCATCTCCCCATTCCTATTGAGCCCCATTGGGCTCAATAGGAATGGGAGCATTTTTTTCTGGCGCTCGCAAATTGGCGATTACCGGGTCTGGCGGGGCTGTAATGATTTGGTAATTGCCCATTCGTGGGCACCAGAAAAAAAATGATACCGGTTTTACTGGCACGGCTACCGCCAGTCTCATACTGTTGCCCACTGTCATTGCTTTTATTATTTTTGCCATTAGCAAAATGCAGCAACGCAGAAACCACAAGGTGCAAGAGATCCTGAGCAAAGCTTGCAGATGCTTAAATGCAAATAACCCTATGGAACTGCAGGAGCAACTATGGGACCTGACAGAGCCAAGTGTGACTAACCTACGGGGAATATAGTATTATATGAATGATGTAGAAACCACATTATAAGGTCCAGGAAAATGACAGCAGGCCGCAGGCCTCTGAGCAAGAGATGAGCTGAGCTGATTCAGGCTGGATAGAGAGCAAGACGTGTGAAACAGGACCCCCAGCCATGGTCAAGAGATAAAGAGGCCATTCCAATCACCAGATGAAAAAGGGACCAGCTGCAGAAAAAACGAAAAAATCCTCAGAGCTCAAATTCGTGGTCTCTGAACACGTGACGCGGCCGAAGCAGACAATGGACAGTGAGTGACGGTGGGAAAGGAGAGCCTATCCCAGGCAGCCTTGAACACTCTGATCCAGCCAGAATCAGTATGACACTGTGAGGACTCCCAAAAAGACCTTTCTTAGAGGTTGAAAACCCAGGATCTGCTTGGAAGTACTCCCAATGCCACAATATGGCATCCCCTGATTAACGTGAAAGCAGGACAGTGCAGTAAACACAGGCAGGGGAGCCGATGATGTAAACCCCAAGACGAAGGGATGCAAACATAACAGCAATTGCACTGAAGACAGTATCCGCCAGAAGGCAGTTGTTCACAGAGGCAGCAGTCATATAGGAAGCCAGGGCACAAAGGCAACTGGCATGAAAGAGACAAGCAGACATGTGAAAGGAATGAGAACAGAGGTAAAGGTCTCTGCCACACAAAAGGGAGCAAGTAACAGGCAAGAGAAAGGGAAGGGAAACTTCACAGGGACTGGATTGAATGGGGACCAATGTGCTTGAAAATGAAGGGAACATTGAAATACACTGAGCAGCTGTCAACAGGCTGCAAAATATCTGCTGGTGTACTGTGCATGGTACATGTTCACCATGGCAAACAACAACACCTGGCCAATGGGGTGTGGCTGGTGTCTATGGTGAACATGGCATCCCCCAAATGGCCATCAATGCTGTCCTGTGTGTGGATTATTCTCTGGACAGCACTCCCAGAAGGGGCGTAAGGACCAAGAGTGGACTGCCCGCCTGGGTAGACATGGCTAAAAAATCTATGTGATCGGGATGCCATGTGTCAGGCAAGGCACATGCAAAAACTGCATGTAAACACTTGCCATCACTCCTATCAGCACACATACAGTCAGACCTGCCACCCTCATGAAAACTCCCTACAGTGACAACCTCCCTCACAACAATCACCACGCAACCAGTGCCAACCCAATTGTCTTGATAAAAGGGCATGCATAGACACACCAGCCTACCATCACCATGTGTCACATGCACCCATGAAGCTGGACCCGCTCACCTCAGTACAAGGAAAATAATAACCCCACACTGTGCCAGACTCCTTACCACCAATGACACCACAAGTGCCACCCTGAGTGCCCTCGACTTACCTGCACAAGTTACCCACTGGGCTCGCATCCACTGCATCCCACATGAAACATCATTTTGAATTTGCAAAGAAATGCATTGCATTAATGCAAAGATACTGGACAGCCATGACAACTCCCATATGGAACAAGAAAATAGGCATGGACTACCCAGTGTCAAAATCTGTAAGTACAAAAGACCAAGAGTGAGCAACCATCAACATCACAACAACAAAACTGACCAACAGAGAAATCACTGGCAACAAAGCAAACAGATTACAAGCACAGCACACATGTACCCTGGAAACAGGTGTCCCTCAGCCCTGGGATGCAGGGCCAAGTGGGGACATTGTTTGCAGGTATATAAGTTCTGCACACCCATTGTCAGGTCTCATTCTCATGTGTGGCTTTGAGGCAACCATTGATGCAGGGTAGGAAAAGGACACCAAGTGAGGAGGTGTTGTCCCTGGAGTGGAGGTACAAGTGTGGTATCCGATGAGAAGGATGACAGAAGGCAAGGGGGAGACAGGACACAGAGTGATGAATGCATAGCAGTGGAGTGGAGAGAGAGCGAGAGAGAGAGAGAGAGAGAGGGATAGGGGAAAAGTGGTTCAAGGAGGAGACTGGATGGTGGGGAGAGAAGGATGGATATGTCTGACATCACAGTGTCTGAAGACAGAGATAAGGTGGCCAAGAGAGGAAGACAGAGACATGAACACTTGTAAAAGAAGCAGCCTGGTCAGAGAGCCTGGAAGGCACATAGATGGAAAAGTACCATATGCAGTGGGTGAGTAAGGACAAAAATGGGTGATGTAGAAGGGCAGACTGGCAAAGAAAGGCCACCTGTGAAAGGTCAATCAGCAACTTCACATCAAAGAAGCAACATGCACAACCCACCATGGCAAGCAAAGCAGAAAGAGACCCATGTTTGCAACATCCCATAAAGAATTGCCTACAACCAGATACCCATACCTTGCAACAAGCACCAACCCACACTGTCGGACACCACTTTAAATGGACCTCAGGACAATATGCAGTTATTCACTCACCCTCCAACAGATCACACACCCTGTGCGAGACAATCTCAATAAGTGTGCCTGGATCCCAGAGTGTACTGGCAACACCTACAGGGACAACAGATGAAGACAAGCTGGGGGAAGTGGACGATGTACCACATGCATGGGCCCATATTGTGCACACACCATGCAGTGCTGGATTAGATCAACAAGTAATGTAAAATAAAATCATGCAAATCCAGGTGGAGAGAACATACAGAAATGAACAATGAACAACAAGTGACCAGATTCAGGAACACAGGTGCAGTTTGTCAGGGGTACACATGCACATATCTGTACAACCCAACATGCAGCAAGTATGACAAACCTGTCCTGTGGAGTCAATGTACACAAATGCCTAGAACTGTGTCACCAGACTCAACGCTATGAAGCATGTGGAATAGTAGCATGGCAGGTCATGTGAGCCGATAAGGGAGTGGAGTGGGTAGTGACAAAGGTCAAAGAGTAATGTGGATTGGGAGTACATCTGCATGGCCATGTAGAAAACATGGGGCAGGGGGGGAAGAAGGGTGTCAGTAAGGACACTTCATCAATGTCAGTGAGGTAAGTGTTGGAGAACCAAAATAGACAGTAAAGATGCACAGAGAATGCATGTCATACATTAGCATGTACATCCGGAATGTGGGGAAATGCTGAAATTGGCTCAAGTGTGACAAGTGCTGCACAATCCCTTCCATTTGTGTCATCAATTGTGGAAGTGCATCCTCCAAAACAATGCACTTACATCTAAGTCGAAGTGCACATACACACACATGCATGTTGACAGACACACATCTGCAGTGACATTTACCATGACTCAATGCTTACACCCCTAGCTAGCAAATATGTGGACTGCATGCAAAGACTGTGGTGTCCAATCATACAGCCATAATACAAGAGACAGTGCACATACTTACCTCCTGACAGAGCTGGCCTGATGTGATTCTCTCATCAGATCCACAGGAAACTGTACCTCCATACTTATGCGTCCAGATGCCTAAGGGCCTGGTGCGCTATATAAATCAAATACAATACAATACAAATTTGTGAAAGGAGGGCCAGTGCCTGGCAGAGCGCATGGGGACTAAGGATGTGAAAGGGTTCAGGGTGGACCTCCTATGGACTGCAGTCACCGGATGAATCAGGATTACTGCAACAACATGGCACATTGTATTTCACCAGCCATAGTCATTAATTATGCATACAGCACATATGTGTCAATATTCCATCAACCCATTGTTACCTGCACATACCATCATGTCATCCTCAAGGCAACCATTGCAATTGACAACACTGTGCATGGCTCCATGTCCACCACTGCACTCATCATTCCTTTGAGAGGGCAACAGCACATCTCTCAAGGAAAGAACAATAAACCAAAATGAGTCCATCTTGGATTGGGCAAAAAAACAACACAAGCCTCCATCCTGGACAGTGGTATTGAAAAATAAGACAAAAGGGTACATCCTGATCAAGGGTTAGAAAGGATAAGAAATCAGACCACACTGGTCATGTAAAATGAAAAAGAAAAAAAAGTCCATTCAGGACTGTGGGAGAAAGTGCATGCCAATATCCACATGACTAGACAAAACTAAAATTAAAATGGAAAATGTTCTCCATGGGTTTGTGGACATCACGAAAACAGTGGTTCAGGAGGCGTGGGTGTGTAGGGCCCCCCATCCTGCGGTTGACCTGCTGGTGGTTGTGGTGCTGGATCCAATTCATGCAGTGCCAAGGCCTCGTCTTCAATTGCCATGGCCAGCGTGACACGAATGCATGAACCAGCAACCCAATGGTGTTGAGCTCTCAATCCACTTCCTCATGAATAGCCACAGAGTCTAGAGTCTGTATGCGCACTCACTTGTGATGCATTGAGTTTCTGGGACAGTGTCTGCCTCAAGGCAGCCATCTCATCATGGAGATGTGTTCTTGTGGCAGAGAGTTCATCATGCATTGCAGTCCTCAAGGCCTCTATCTCAAGTCTCAAGGCCTCTCTATGTGACCGAGCATCCGCATGCAGGGACTCCTGCTGACACCTCAGATCAGCCGATCTGCCCTTGATGTTGGCCTCCACGTCCAGTCTGCAGGAGTGGCATGAGGACTGCATGACCTGCAACCATTGCACTTCCCGGGCCGCTGGTGGGGTTGTGTTCTTGGTCATTTGATCCATGCCCTCTGCAATTCTGTCCAACACATTGCCATGTCGGATGGCGGGATGTAACGATTTCTGCTTCCAAGCTGTCTCTCCAGCTTGCACATGGTCACCATGTTTATGGGGCCCATGGCGGCATGATGCGAGGGACCATGCCCATTGCTGCAGTGCATCTTTCATTGGCTGCAGGTTTGCAACCCTCCATTGGACATCAGCCCCAGAACCTGGGAAGGTGGCCTTGCAGCCATAACCACTGCGGATGTGGGGCCCACCACTGACTGGCCTTGTGAAGCAAGCTGCACAACTGCAGACTTAATGGCCCCATCTGATCTGCCCATTGGGGCCCTCACCTTCTCCCTCTGCGAGGTAAACACATCTGGTTCTGCATCGGAATCAGCGGAGTCAGAAGAGTCTGAAGAGGCCTCAGCATGATTGATGATTGTAGCACCAGTGGGTTGACATGGCAAATGACACCCTGGCCTCCACTGGTGGTCTGATGTACCAACGCCTCTTCTTCTTCCTCCTCCTCTTCCTCCCCTGCATCTGGTGCATCCTCACCTGCACATGGACAGAGAATTACATTTTGAGTCAGGTGCCTCCAGACAAAAACTCACATGTGCATTAAAGTGCAGACAGACACAAAATGGCTGGACACGCAAGCATCTGGCATCATCACATCCCACAATATGAGCTGTATGCCATAGATATATGGCTTTTGCTGAAATGTGGCACTAAACCCTCCCACCCCGAGTACTGTCGATGCCGTCAGTGGACACATTGACATACGAAAGTGGCATACTCATTGACAAATGGTGAATGCGACTGTCATGTCAGCACAAAACACACAGACAGGTACAGCACAGGGGACGTGGTAATGCTGACAGACATCACATGGCATCGCAGCCACCCAAGACCTCAGATACTACCACCATCAAAACAAGACACACAATACATGATTTCACCTGGGAAATGGACAACCATGTCCAGTCACTACACACATGTATACTGTTTAACCAGTGTTCACCATCACTACAGATGGTAAACTGTCAAATCTTCTGAAAGGTGCTCCGGTAGCTGTATTAGGACACGGCACATATGCATTCCCTCACCATTGGCATACACTCCATTCACCCAACATGACCCCCACTGCCGCATGTCATCTTAATGCAATCATGAACCCTGATCAGGACAGCATGGCCCATTGCATCGGTGTGCAGAGCGTGGTCCATGTACAATGAATGATGTGATATGTGTGCAGCAAATATGAGTGCAGTGTCAAAATCACAAACCTCTCAGTGTAGGGCTCCCTGCATTTGGCAGTAAAGTGACCACACACATGGCTGTTACTGTATGCTGCGTCACATCAATGTCAACACGAGGTCTCCTGGCACCCTGTGTGTGGCTCCACATCGGTGTGAGTGCCCTGCTGTATGCCTAGCAGAAGTCAGGAATATGCATTGTAAATTGACATTTTGTGTGATGACAGTGCCATTCACATGACATTATCATATGAAGCGTCAGTCAATTACTTCCCAGAGTGAGTGACCAACTATCAATGACTGTCGTTTTGTATGACACTGTCATGCAACAACCACTGTCTTATACAATGCAAACTACTACTGCACATCATGGCTGTATGTTGAGCACATATTTGTCCTTGCCATGTGTGGCCACACAACTTGGTATCCCCTTGCACCAGCATTATGCCAATATTGCCTTAAATAGTGACGTGGGAACATTAACATATGCATCTACCACAAGTGTGCCATACTGTGAACACTATCAATGGGCTGCATCAATCACGGATTTCGCCTCAAATGCTATACTCCACTGTAAAACATACCTTAGCTATTCAGACACTACATGGGATTCACAACCTGCAGGCCAGCAATGAGCAAAGATGCAGATGCCAGCACTGTCAGTAGAAGCATGCCCCTGCTCTTTTAGTCACACCCCACCCGTGATGCTGAGAAGGCTGTCTCTGTGCAAATGTGGAGTCCATTTGACATATCCTAAGCCATCTTTCTCTGACATACTTATGAAGGTCATACAAGGTCCAGGATTAACATGTAGGTGCACCAATAATTCCCTACAGTAATTCCTCTGGGATAGGTGTCCTTGTTTGTGAATACGCCACTTTTGTTAGAGATCCTTTTCGAGCTATATTTAGTATCTTGTGGTATTTTGCGGTATTTTGGTATGCTGGTATTTTTCTTAGTCCGTGGTAATATATTGTGGTAAACTTATTTGGGTATTTTTATAGTGATGAGACTAATTTCAGAAGACTGCCTAATAATTATTTTACCGGGGTCACTAACAGTTAGTCTGGTCTCTCAGCC
Organism: Ambystoma mexicanum; assembly: GCF_040938575.1. Taxonomy (NCBI): domain Eukaryota; kingdom Metazoa; phylum Chordata; class Amphibia; order Caudata; family Ambystomatidae; genus Ambystoma; species Ambystoma mexicanum. The sequence goes on from NC_090922.1 coordinate 87,403,482, forward strand.
GGTACCGATTTCACTGGGGCCATTTACTGATTCATGTCCATTTATTTTGACAACGAATTGTGACTGAATTTGTTGAAAGAATTGAATGCCATGATTTATTGTTCTCCGGATGGAGTGCATTTAACGATTTCACCTCAATGAACTTCTGTTTCACAATTCTTGACTAGCCCTTTACCGACTGAATTGGAAAAGGTTCGGCATGTTTATGGGCGGTTGATGATAATGACGTTGGCATTTTACAAATCGAGCCTGTTAAAATTGTGTTGAAACCAGGTGTTAAACTACCACGTATTCCACAATATAAGATTTTGGTTGATGGTGAACAAGCTTTGAAGAGTATTGTTTCAGATTGTATACATCAAGGAGTGATTGAGGAAATTCCTGGGACTGTATGTGTAATAGTCCTGTCCTACCAGTATTTAAGAAAGGGGATACTACAATTCCTTTCTGTTTCATTGTTGATTTGTGCACCATTAATAAGATTGTTGCCCCACAGTTTCCGATTGTGCCTGATGTGACTACAATATTGACAATGATTCCAGCTTCAGCTACTCATTTTAGTGTTGTGGATTTAAAGAACGCCTTCTTCAGTATTCCTGTACATGTTGAAAGTAGATATTTGTTCGCGTTTACCCTAGGAGGATGCTCGTTTACATTTACTCGTGTGCAACAAGTGTACACTGAGAGCCCAAGCATTTATTTTAGAGCATTGAAAGAACAGCTTGAAACGCTTGAGTTGCCGTCTACTTGTACGTTGTTGCAGTATATCGACGATCTTCTTCTAGCTGCAGATTCTGAAGTTGCTTGCAAGGAGGGCACTGTGTTACTGCTTATTCATTTAGCGGAACATGGACATAAGGCTTCTTTAAAAAAGTTTCAATATTGTCGACAGGATGTCGCCTATTTAGGCTATCTCCTGTCAAAGGAGGGGAGAAGACTGACACCTGAACGGATACAAAGCATCATGTCAGAGCCTTGATAGGTATGGCTTCATACTGTAAACAGTGGATCCCTAACTTTTCATTAATGATAAAACCTATGTTGGCATTGACAAAGAAGGGCATTTCTTTGCCTTTACCTTGGAACATGGATTGCCAGAAAGCTTTTGATCTGCTCAAGGCTGCGTTGTGTCCAGCACCGGTTTTGGCCACACCAAGCTACAAAAAGGCCTTCGTATTGTATGTGCATGAATGTGATGGATGTGCTTTGGCTGTGTTGACACAGGAACATGGGGGAAAAAATAGACTGTGCAGTTATTTTTCCTCCACGTTGGATCCTGTTGCATGCACTTTGTCGAGATGTTTGACAGCTGTTGCTGCTGCCGCTGCATCTGTAAAATGAAGTGAGGGTATGGTTCTGGGTCACTCCTTAACCGTGTTGGTACCACACTCTATAGACATTCTATTAAACAGAACGCAGACACAACATCTCACATCAGCAAGACTAACAAGGTACAAGCTGATTCTATTTGCTGCGCATATCCAAATTAAGAGATGTTGCTCATTAAATCCGGCCGAACTATTGCTTCTTCCTGAAGAAATTAATTGATGTGACAAAATGTCACATGACTGCCTCTATACCACAGAACAAGAGACTAAGGGCTGAATTGACCTAAGCGATATACCCTTAAAAGACCCACAAGCGGAGTTGTTTTGCGATGGCTCCTGCTTCAAACTTCCGGATGGTACATCCACTGCTGCTTAAACAATCACTACATTAAGCACTATTGTGGAAACCAAAAGAATTATGTGTAATTCTGTGCTGGCCTCAGAGATTATTGCGTTGACCAGAGCTTGTGAACTTTCCGAAGGGCTTAGTGTGAATGTATTTACAGACAGCCAGTATGACTTCGGGGTGGTTCACAACTTTGGTCGATCATGTGCAGAGAGAGGTTTCTTGACTTTGCATGGAATTGAGATACAGAATGGCACTCTAGTAGTTTGGCTACTTTCTGTACTTGCGCTTCCTACTCAGCAATAATGAAGTGCACGGCACACCAGAAAGTAACAGACAATCTGGGGAAAGGAAATGCATTTGCTGATAGAATAGCCGAACACACTGCCACCGATTTGCATTCCAAAATGTATGTGACGAAAGAGGACACTAACACTTGTGTGATATATGCAGGAATTGGTTGCATAAAAGAAATTCAGGCTGATGCCACATCAGACAAACTTAAACAGTGGGCTGAGGGACCAGCAAGTTTAGATGATGAAGGTTGTTGGATGACAATAAAAACAAAAATGCATGCTGCCCGATGCTTATGTCACCGCTATGGTTACGATGGGTAATGGTCCAACTCATATATGTGCCAAAAAGATTTGTAAATTGTTAGAACCTGTCTGGGTTAATGTAAATATCTCAAAAACTGTTGGGTGTTTTGTCCAAAATTGCATGGTACGCTTACAGCATAATGTTGGGAAAGGTTCATCGACACCGAAGGGTAGTTTTGGTCCCCCATCTATGCCTTTTGAGCTCATACACTTTGACTTTATCGAAATGGAGCGTTGTCAGAATTACAAATATGTATTGGTGGTTATCTGCGCTTTTAGTAAATGGGCCAAAGCTTTTCCTCTATGAGATGCCACAGCAATGACGACGGCAAAAACCATGCTGAAGGAATATTTTCCTAGGTTTTGGTTTGCCAAGAGTCGTTTGGTCGGACAATGGTCTACATTTTATCACTGCTGTTCTCCTGCAAGTATGCGCGGGATTGCAGATCGATAAGCGGTTCCATTTGGCAACACACGCTCAGAGTGCTGGACTTGTAGAATGCCATAACGGTATACTAAAAAATAAGATTGCGAAGATTTGTGCAAACAGCAATTTGAAATGGCCAGATGCCTTACCGATAACTCTATTGTCGATGCGGACGCCCCCCCCAATCAAAGACAGGGCTCTCTCCTTATGAAATAATCATGGGGAGACCAGCCAATATTTGGAATGTACCAAAACCCACGTTTTTAAAGGATGTAGAGCATTTACTCCTTTTCGAGTAGTGTTACCAGTTAACTCAAAAATGTAATTTGATTCATCAACTGATGTGAGAAGCCCTCCCAGTAAAGTATGAGGGACCAGGTCATCGACTCTGACCTTTAGACTGGGTGCTCATAAAGTCATTTGAAAGAGTTTGTCTCGCACCTCGCTTGAGAGGAGCGCACCAAGTCCTCTTGGCTACTCAGACTGCCGTACGAGTGGCAGGGAAGAGACACTGGATTCACGCAACACACATCAAGAAGATTCCTTTTCCTCTGCCCATGAAAAGGGGATGAGAAGGAGATTGTCCACTTTGATGCTCACAAGGAGCCTGTTTTGTCTACGGAAATCCTTCCTGAGCCTGTGAGGCCAGGGGAGACTGCTGCTTTCTCTTCCAGTTCTTCTTCAATTCTTTTTTCACCGTTGAGCAACCTTGATTCCGCTTCATCACTTCCTTCAGGAAGCAAAGACATTCTGTTTGAAGATCACACCGTGCCTGGAGTCTTGAGGTATGATCTGCAACCAAGACATCAGACTTACAGTGCAGAGGTGGGGACCAGCAAAGTTACCTTCAAGCAAGATAGGTCACGTGGTCAGGAGTCATTGACGGATGAACTAAAAGAGCCTAACGGAGAGGCTTCTAAACGGACTGTGAGAAACAATGCCCATTCCTAAGCCCACTCGTACCGGAGAAGATATTGGTCACCTATCCGATGATTAATCTGTTTATCGAAAGTCATGGTCCCCGAGGACCCACTGTTTTCCAGTCACAGTAATAATGTGTTTTATAATTATATTTTCACTTGGGTTCTGGTACATGGAAGAAGTGCATCCGCTAGATATACTGTTAGCCACTGAAATAATCCCCACTGTGTCTCCACCTTTCGTGCATCTGCACACTCCTCCTCCTCAAGACTCCCAACATAGAAAGGGTTATTATAATAACACTCTTTTAATGATCATGAATGCAACCGATGCGATTCTGAACAAAACAAATTGCTGGGTGTGTTCACACTTACCTCAACATGGGGAAAGGGACTGGGCTGGTATATTCATCCTCTTCCCTTAACTACTGCATGCTATGCCTCGCGCAGGGAACTATTATTTGGTCGTTGGAATTATAGTATTTCTGGGAACTTGGACGGGACTAATCTAAATGAATTTGAAAGGCGAGTCTTAACACCTCTGGGATGTTCTCTCTTTGCAAATAGAAGCAAGCTCTATGCTGCTTCTTCTATATAGGCCTTCTGATAGACTCTCTAGACCCTTTCAATCATTGATTTCTTTCGAAATGGCTCCCATAGGCAACCGCTGATGCCATGCCTCCTTCCTATACTATCAATCATAGCCCCAACTCTGTTCCTTTCTGTATACAAAGGGAAGGTTCTCAGCCAATGGGTACATTTGAGGGTTGTACTAAGATTGTGAATCTAACCAGTGAGGACAGACCTTTGTATGTAGGAGACCCTGTTTACTTTGTTTGTGGCAATGAGGTCTATCCTTGGTTACCCAGAGATTGGCAGGGTACTTGTTACTTTATTATCTTGTTACTAGGAGTATACGTGGCCACCACCACTGAAGTACCTCCTAGAGCTCATCCAAGGCGGGATGAGAATGGTGATACACACTCACAAGTCATGGGTGATGTTGCAAAATCCTTTGTGCCATTCTGGAGACAGATAATGAATTCTGAGGATATTCAAAGACTAGCAAGGGTACTGGAAAAGACCATCAATAGAACCACTGATATTTTGTACAACATGACGCTAGAGCAAAAGACAATTGGATTAGTAGCCCTCCAAAATAGGATGGTGTTAGACATCATCCTAGCTGATCGTGGGGGGCATGCAAATTGGTGGGATCTGCATGTTGTGCTTTTGTACCTGACTCCTCCCCTATCATATTCAAGGCAATTCAAAACCTACATACCTTGAGTACTGAAGTACATGTCCCAGAGGGAAACTGGAATCTTAGTGCTTGATTCTGGGACTTGCTGTGATCATGGTGTTGGGAAATCTTTGCAGTCCTTATGATAATTCTTAGTATTATACTGTTTTGTTGTTGCTGCGTACAATGTCTCCCTGTCAAATGTTCGAAGAAAGGAGGATGTTGTGCACAAACAGTAGGTACACTAGGAATTAAGGTACATATGTCAGAGAAAACTACTAATACCTTAGTAATGCAGAATATTACCATCAAAAAGCTAATGGAGAATGATATCTCTGAAGAATGTGATTCAGGATGTACGGACATTGATGCATGCGTTTTTGGATAAGACGAATGTTTGAGTAATGCTCTAGGCTTAGGCCAAAAGGAGGGCTAGTTAAACCATATTCGCATAATACCATTTGGTTATGAACATTGGCCTAAGCACATTCACATTGTACAGAAAACCGTGTTTAAAATGCTCCGATTATAATTGACTTTGCTGCCATCTTAGAGTCATCCGCCATTTTGATTGTAACTCTTGCTTTGTGTCCTAAAATGGTGGACTGTGTTTTCAGCAACAGCTGTGCAAAGTGAACTTTCAGCTATGTCAACATTATGGCTGCCGAGAGCAGAATGTTTGTTCTGTGCAAAGAAACCTTGGGCCTCATTAGGACCCTGGTGGGCGCGGAATGAATGGTGCCGGTAAAGGACCGGCACCATTCACTTTGGGCCAACCAATTACGAGGTCTGCAGCAGGTCCCACTAAGGAATGCCTGGTCAGACCAGGCATCCTTAGCAGGACCCGCTGGCAGACCAGGATGTTAACAACGAGCCCATCATTAACAGGCCTATGGGGGCTCATATGGCAATGGGGATGTACCGGGTCCCGCAGAAGGGATTTACCGGGCCCTCCAATGTCGGAATGGCCCGGTAAGTTCCCTTTTGCGGGGCCCAGACCTGGTACCCGGTATGTGGGTAGCCATGCCGCTAAAAGTGACCTGGCTACCTCCACACTCGTAATGAGGCCCCTTGTGTCTAGAATGAGCTGCAATCTAAGAGTTGTCTATGCTCACAGCCTCTTTCTCATTCAAACAATGGAACACAATGTGTGACAACTAGAACCGTGTGCTTTGGATGAGACGTATTGTGTTAATTCTTGAAACAAGACTTCCCTTAACTGGAGAACCAACATCGCCATTGAATTTTCATGGACAAGCAAGTATGTTCAATGTGTTACACAATATTGTCAAATTCGTCATATGAGCTGGGCATGAACCCTTGTATGTAACTTATCAGTTTGTAGAAGGGATGGAAAATGACCGGGCTAGGGTATAAATGAACATGTATTGGGATGTCCAGCTCTCTCTCCCCTCACGGTGGCTGCTGGTACACACTGCAAGGTGTTGGGAGCCAGATAGCTATCTGATTTTGCTTTGAAACTGTACAGAAATAAATATACTTGTATCTTTCGACCCGTGATTGGTGTATTTCATTTTGTGGTTCTAAGCCTCGATATTTCTTTGGTTTTTCATGCTGTGTTCATGGGTGCCTTTCATTCAGCAAGGGCAGACCTGGCTGAATGAAAGGCACCAGCGAGCACATCTCAGAGTTTGTCGGTCCGGATATAACGGTACCAGTAAGCTTACCGGTACCATTGTATCCGGACTAGCAACCTTGTAATGAGGCCCATGAGGTTTAGAAAGAGGCTTGATGCAGAAATGGCTGTGCATTCACTCACTCACTGGAAAAGGGAGCAGAAGGACTGGGAGTGAATTAGTCTCCTGTGTTCTTGGCGGCAGTGCTGCAGGCTGACTGTCTTTTGGGCTGTCTGTCTCTCTCCTGGGTTGGCAGTCATCAGAAGAGCTGCTGTCTCGAGCACCATCATCTGTGGTTGACCCTGAACACGGCAATCAGAAAAGTTGGGGAAGGTCTTTGTGGGTTACTTCCAGGCTGAGTTGTGGAATATTGCAAGCTGGATCTAGGTAATTATGCTGTAAGTGAGGAGTGTGTTCCAGTGGAAATTTGATACTAGGTAGCTTAGGTTAAATAATTCATTTCAGTTTTAGGTACTGCTTAATAACGCGTGAAACATGTATGTAAAACTGTGTTTATAGTTCTCTAAGTTGTGCTGTGATGAAATTCAGAGTGACATAGATTCTGCCAGTTTCGTTGCGATGCCCAAGTCCAATGTCAGGCAGAACTCTGGACATTATCACAGATAGAATGTTGAAATCCATTGCAGGAAAAGCTTCCTTACGTTTGAATTACAATATGGGTGCACATGTCATTTTGTGTAACTTGAATATTTCTAGTTTTTGATAAAGAACAACAAAAATTCAAAAAGGTCATTTAGTCTCAGTGTATGTATTCTGCACTCAGTTTCATTGGATTGAAATGTATAGAGATGCAGAACGTGCAGTCAAAAAATATCAAAGCAAAGTTAGTCACAGTACATTGTTTTACTATGAGAGGCACAATGAATGTTTTGTATTTCATTTGCATGTTTACTGTATTCTGGGATGCAAGCCACAAGGGCATATAAGAGTGGCATGGTAGATAAAATACCACATGAGGGGAAGAGTTAATTATTCAGAGTTTACTAAGTCCGGTATGTGTTTACTGCTAATGACCCTGGTAAAACAATCACTAGGCAGTGTTCTGAAATTAGGCTCACCACTTTAAAAATACACCAATAGGTTTACCACAATATTTTACCAAGAGCTAAAAAAAATAACACAATACCAAAATACCACAAAATACCATGAGATACTAAATATAGCTCAAGAAAGTTCTCTAACATTTTGTCTAGGAAGCAGTTAAATTAATTACTGGGAGTGGCCTTGCATCATAATGCATAACCATATTGTGCATTCATTCTCTGAATTAGAGCTGTGAGGTAGTGCAGTACTATGTGCTCACTTGACTCTTGTTATGGTGGCATTGGCAATGGTATTGCCATGTCCCAGATTCACAGTGAATTTTCTGAATTGTCAGATTACCTCAAGGCGAAGCTTTATGCTTATGCAAATTGGTCCTCGGAAAATGTGACAACATGGGAAAGTACAGAAGTAGAAAAAAAGGCATTTTAAGGTATTTCTGATGACGAAAGTATTGTGCAGGTGTGTCTCCTTCGAATGTTCTGAGCGCCAAAATGCATGGAGGAGAAGAACTGCATCATTAGACTTAAAAAAAAGAATTATTAAGTGCACATGGTTAAACAAAACCTTTACACTATACAACATTATAACAAAACCATTACATCACATTAAAACAGTTTCAGCCATTTCACAAATCATTAAAATATATCATTCAAGAATACCTATAACCTTTTAAAAATCCTCATCATGTCCATAATATAAAAATAAATCATTTTTTAATTTATTAAGTTATCTTTTAAAGAATGTATTCCAAATTATTAAAAGGTTTAAGATTCAATGCCTATAAACTCCAAAAATCTCTGTGTATCCAAAATTAATGAAACATGTGCCCCTCTGTAGAACATTGCCCAAACTATTTCAACTGTAGAATTCATAAAATCTTTGAAATGTTTTTTTTCTAAAAGCGTATTCCTTAAATTTGTTAGTTTTGGGCATTCAACCAATAGATGTTTTAATGTTTCAATCTCCTTAAGACAAAATCAACACAGGTTTGAAGTTCCTTTTGTTCGTTCTCAGATTGCTACTACTTCATTTGTTGCACGTGGATTCAAACGGAGTCTCAGGAATTTCATCCGTTTCCGTTTACATGGAAAGTATTCTAGGTATGTCGGGAGGCCATTCCAAGCTGTTCTTTCTGTAAGTACACAAGGTTTTTATACCTCTGGCTCTCATCTATTGTTTACACCAATCATCTCTCCAAACTTTTGTTTTTACTGAGTCCGGCCTAGTTATTAGCCCTTCTCAAGATGCGCCAACTTCATTTAGCCATATCGTACATTGAGTCTTCTATTTTATCAATGGGCTGGAGCGGGAGTCTTGGAGTTCTATTGCTAAGACACCCAGAATTGAGTTATGTGGGCTGACGCTTAATTTCATCCAGAAGGTTGGGGCCTTCCATTTTACAAAGGCTTTTAACGAGAGTAGACTAAGCTCATATCTTAAAATCTGTATTAGAGTGCTCTGTGGGATGGTCAGTGCCTTTTTCCAGAATAGGCTTTCTATTTTGTTCCAGTTGATTTTGTCTCCTGCCAATTTACCTTCTAATTTGTAGGTAAGTGTTGTAACTACTTTCTGTTTAGAAAATAAGTAAATTGGTATACAAGAAAAAGTACTATATTTTGTATGTAGGATCAAGGCCTGCAATGCTACAATTTAGAGACTCTATATGCCAACTCAGATCCAGACACATTTATTAAGATACCCCGATACTTGTACTCGGGTGTTTAAGTCCAAGATATATTGTCAATCTTCCAGGTTTGAGTCAAGAGCTTTCTACGGTGGCTGTCAAAGGTTTCCCCTTTTCTCACTTGTTTTCGGCCGTCTTCGGATTCCAGGATTCGTTCAGCTTCTTCGTCCGGGATCTAGGAACTCCAGGAAGCTTGGAATGGAGGCAGCACACGAGGCTGTCTGTGCGGAACGCGGAAGAGACAGGACCAAGGAAGGTAGTTGGAAAGGAGAAGGAGGAAGGTCCGGGAACCAGGAAGCAACACAGTTCAGGAGAACAAACTACGGAGCACGTCAGGCCACAGCTATTGGTAGCGTTGAGACGCGCGGAACCGCAGGGGAGTGGCTAATTTATAGAACGTGCTGCATAGGACGTAAGGGTCGATAGACCGCGTTCCGTGTATACGGCAATGTTGGGTGTACTACAGCGAGTAACCCCCGACGTGCCAGGGACCAGGAAGACCAGAAGGCGCGTGATCGATGGATCATGACAGCGACCTGGTGAAAGGATAATAATGTTTGACTTTTGGATTCTGATGATAAGCTTATTCAATTTGCAGTAGTCATCTAGCATATTCAGTTGGCGTTGTAGACCGATGGGTCAATAAGGACCAGGTCATCTGCATATAATAATCACAGCCTTTGCAATTTTTGGCACGACTGATCAAGGCTGTTGGAGTTTATCGCCAAGATCTATTATAATTAAATTAAATTAAATTGGTGCCAAGACATATCCTTGTTTTAATCCACAAGTTGTTTTTATCTGTCCTTGTTGATTTAGTCAGATTTTAATCTTAGTCTCTGAGTAAAGGTCCTTTATAATCTCCAGCAAATGAGGTGGGCATCCCCATTGTTTCATTTTGGTCCACAGAATATTTCTATCCAACAGCATCAAAGCTATTTTAAAATCAATAAATGCTAAATGAAATCAGTTGGACAGAGGTTAATGCTGTATCCTTTAGTACTGCTAGCATCATTAAGTGTGGTGCAGTTCCCATCTCAGCAGAAAATCCTGCTTGGAAGACATTGATTATTTCTTTTTCTCTTACCTATTTTTGAAGGTCTCTCAATACCAATCTTCTGAATACCTTGCTGATGACATCCATGAGAGCTATTGGGCGGTAATTTGCAGGGTTTTGGCGGTCACCCTTTTTAAATATTGCCCAAACATAGAGTTTTTCCAAGATTTCGGGATTTGCTGTGATTTTAATATATGATTGAAGAGTGTAGTGAGTAATTTGACCCATGATTGCTGATGAAGTTTCAACATTTTATTGGATATTCCATCAGGACCGAGTTAGATCATCATTTTATAATTTGTTCAAGATCATCAGTATCAAAGTCCAGTTGCCATGTTGATGTTGGTTGAGTTGAGCTACCACCTTTTCCTGTTGGCGATGAGATAAATATTGTTTTGAAATAACTAATTCAGCTGGCTTCTTATATAGTGTTCACTTGCAATGCTATCTCAGGTGTTGTACTAGTGCTTTTCAGCATGGACAATATCCCTGCACTATTTTTGGGATAAGCATAGCTAGCCTTTCCTCTGCTTGTTTCTGCAACATAGTTATTTTATGGCTCTTAGGCAAGGTTTTATTGTCTCTGCGTAAGGTGCTTAATTTCTTGAAGATAGTCGAAATCCTGATAGTTCTTTAAGATACCTACTTCTTTCTTCATTTGTTTCTTTTATATGTACCTCACTAGCAAAACCTATATTTATGTTTTAGGAATTGTTGACCATGTAGGTGATAAGTACTTATGAATTTAGATAATATCGTAGGGTAGTAATTTACATGCTGTGGGTTAGTCATCAAATAGTTATTCACAATGAGAGCGAAACCTTAGTACAGCACAGGTGATTCCCTGCTTTTGATACTTCTAGCTGGTCAGTATATCATTCAGATTGTCTTTGAGTTGATGGTAGCTTCCACATGGTAGTGACTAAATGATGATCACTGTTTAGTTGTGGGGTGACAATCAGATTTTCAATACACGAAAATATCTTTCTTGAAAAAACAAATAAAATAGTCAAGTGTGGCTTGTTGGGTACCTCTGGACCATGTAGATGCTGCTGGTTGGTCTCCTGGTTGTGAGCCACTGACCAATACAACATCTCTCATGTTCATTAATTCCATCCAAGCATTTTTCCTGGATAGTAAGTTGTTATCAGGGGAGCCTATGCAAGGAATATTTAAGTCTCCAACAATGATCAACAATGATCACACCTAGCAGTTTTGGGTCAAGACTGCATGTGTCCAGCATATAATTTACCTATTTCAAAAATGTAGCAGTTGTTATTCCCATTGGGTTCCAGTATAGGTTTAATAAACCTATTGCTCCCTTGGAATTGTTGCCTTGTATAGGACTGAGTAGTCTTGTCAATTGTGCAAAAGCTTTCAGAGATTTACACATTGCTAATGCTATTACCAAGGTATTTCGACAACCTATCAATAGTCCGGATTTTGGGTGTCCTCTAACTCCTTTAGATGCTGGCAGGTGGATACATGTATAACCATCAATAACAGGTGCTGATAGCAGCCAGGTCTCTTGCAAGCAAAAGTCATCCATATTCATCAAGGGGTTATTTTGTTTTTGTTACAGGTGCTTATATCCTCCAGTGTTCCAACTTCCAATATGTAGAAATACTACCTCAGGTTCTTGTGGTAGCTAGTTATTTTTCATTTTCATTAGTATGGCGCCAGGAAGCCAAGTCCAATCTTCAGTCTCTTTATGCTCTCTTTCTGCTTGTTGATTTTGCCAAGCGCAAGTTATTCTCAGTGGTGTACAGTCATCTAGTTCGGTCTCATTTACTGTGCATGTGATTGGAGATGTACTTTGGGGATACAATTTCTTTGTCAAAGTTGAATACACTTGAGGTGGACACTTTACTTGTTGTATTTCCCAGTTTGAGACGTCAAAGATAGTATAGCCTAATGTACAGAGAGATGAGCTAACATTCATAATTGACTGTGTTACCAAATTTGAGGTGATATGAAGGAATACTCCGTCCAACTCACAAGGAGTTACACAATTCTATATCTGTTTCAGAGCAGGTATCAGGTGTGGTAAAGCCAAAACATTTAGGGCACAATTCATGGAATCCAGCGCAGAAGTCTCGCAAGTGCCTCGTGCAGAGAGGGAGTGTACGCCACTCGTGCGCCAGGCGCAGCGCAAAATTGCATTTTCGCACACCGTGTATTCATGGATTTCCCAAGCCATTAGCAGCTTTGGTGCAGCGGACATCCAGCAGCTCCAGTTACGCACCCAACACCGCCCCTTGCGCAGTAAAAAGCCAGTGAAATGGCCTATACGGCGCAAAGGCCCGCACTATCCTTGGCCCAGCACACAGCCCCCCTCCATTGTAATCGTGTGAAAAATCAGAGCGTACCTTGCTCGCAGCAGTGAAAACGCATGAAAATGGCCTTGCGGTCCCCTACGAAATCCTGTACCTCGTTCACATCAGTGAAATCGCATGAAAAGGGCCTACCATAACCCTGTGAATATGCGTATCACGCCCGCGCAATCCAAATCACGTGAAAATGGCCTTGCGTATCCCCATGAAAGTCCGTACCCCGGCGCACCAGCCAAATCACGTGGAAAGGGCTGTGCGTGTGGTGACGGGTGTAGGGGGTCCCATGTGTTGTGGGCTGCCTGCAGGCTATGGTCATGGATGTTGGGGGGTCCCCTGTGGCGTGGGCTGCCTGTGGGGCATGGTCATGGGTGTTGGGATCCACTGTGGTGTGGGCTGCCTGCAGGGCATGGTCATGGGTGTTGAGGGGTCCCCTGTGGTGTGGGCTGCCTACGGGGCATGGTCACGGGTGATGGGCTGCCAGTGGGGCATTGTCATGGGTGTTGGGGTGTCCCCTGTGGTGTGGGCTGCCTGCGGGGCATGGTCATGGGTGTTGGGGTGTCCCCTGTGGTGTGGGCTGCCTGCAAGGCATGGTCATGGGTGTTGGGGTCCCCTGTGGTGTCGACTGCCTGCGAGGCATGGTGCTGGGTGTCCCTGGGGTGGGGTCATGGGTGTTGGGGTGTCCCCTGTGGTGTGCGCTGCCTGCGGGGCATGGTCATGGGTGTTGGGTGTCCCCTGTGGTGTGTGTTGCCTCTAGGGGGTGTTTGCAGCAGATGGCAGGACGCAAGGGCCTTTTCACGCGATTTGCAAGTGGGGTGCGGGATTCCAGGGTGTATGCGAGCCAGTTTTCACGTGATTTGGCTGGCGCGGGTGTACACAAGGGCATTTTCACGCAATTTTGCTTGCGCAAATGGGGTGCACGATTTCGGGGGGTACACGAGGCAGTTTTCATGTGACGTGGCTGGCGCAGGTGTACGCAAGGACGTTTACAGTGATTTTGCTTGACGCGAGTGGGGCGCGCAATTAAGGGGTGTATGCAAGCCAGTTTTCACACAATTTGGCTGGCGCGAGTATGCAAGAGCCTTTACAAGCAATTTGGCAGTTGGGTGGACCCCCCATCACCCGTGACCATACCCCGCAGGCAGCCCATACCACAGCGGACCCCAACACCCATGACCATGCCCCACAGGCAGCCCACACCACAGGGGACCCCCCACCACCCATGACCATGCCCCGCAGGCAGCCCACACCACAGGGGACCCCACAACACCCATGACCATGCCCCGCAGGCAGCCCATCACCCATGACCATGCCCCGCAGGCAGCCCATCACCGCTGACCATGCCCCGCAGGCAGCCCACACCACAGGGACACCCCAAAACCCATGACCATGCCCCACAGGCAGCCCACACCAAAGGGCACACAGGGCACACCCATCACCCATGACCATGCCCCGCAGGCAGCCCATCACCGCTGACCATGCCCCGCAGGCAGCCCACACCACAGGGGACACCCCAAAACCCATGACCATGCCCCGCAGGCAGCCCACACCAAAGGGCACACAGGGCACACCCAACACCCATTACCATGCCCCGCAGGCAGCCCACATCACAGGAGACCCCCAACACCCATGTTCATATCCCTCAGGCAGCCCACATGGCACCATACACCGCAGGCAGGCCCTGACTCATGTCCCCCCACCAGTGACGGTAACCTGCAGGCAGGCCCCGACTTATGTCCCCCCACCAAACACATTGTGCCAACATGCAATTAGGCAGCAAATGTCCCCCAAAATGCCACCACACGCTGCCCCCCACAGTGCAACTGAACACCCATCCATTGGACCCACTCCCCAGTACCTCGCCCTTGGCATGGGAATCATAAATGCACACATGCATGCACCAAAAGACATGACCAACATTGCTCTACAGGAGTGACAAATGACAGAGCCAATGCTGAGTGACACATTCACCAAAACATTGACAGCATAAACCACTTAGATCTGAATGAAAAATAGAAATACACACCAAATGAAAAATGAACATGATACTGAAGAAGTAATGAATGTAAATTGAAATGTAATGCTAAAACAAAATGGAATCCTGAAATAAAAAAATGAAAAATTTCAGAAACTCGTTCATGTCCAAATGAAGTCCTCATGTCCAAAATGTAAAAACAAATAAAAGCCATTACTCCATGGTGAAAATGAATGTCCCAAAAAATATACAAAGTGCAACTTTTTACAAGGATGAAGGTTCCATGATCCCAAAAAGCAAGAAATTGTTCATAAAAACCATATAAAAAAGTAACTATATACAAAGTGTGGAGTAATGTCCATGGACTCCAAATGAAAAGACAAACGAAAGGAAACCTAAGACTACAGAACTATTTACAAGGGCGGCATGCTAGTCCTACAACCCACAGATGTTACTAAAAGTCTTGGCCAGAGCATCATCAAACTCTCTCTCTCTCCGTAGGCAGGACTCAGCTCTATACTCGAGGGCTTGCAGGGACTCCGCCATGCTCCTCTCCAACTCCCTGTGAGTCTCCTCGAGGAGCTCCGCCCACCTCTCAGCCCGACGCATAGAGTTCTTTGCCCTGGCCATGGTGAGTCGTGCCCTCTGTGCCCACCGCCGCTCTGCACCTATTCACTGTCCCATCCACTGCCACACGGAAGACACACTTGATCCTGGGGCCTCCTGCCCCCATGATGTTGTTGGTACGAGTCCTGACGCCTCCCACGTCGAGCCTGCTGCTGCCTTGAAGTCATGTGCCTGCGCCACCACGACTGCCTCCGGGATGTTGCCAACCCCCGGTGCCAGCGTGCATGTGCCCTGCTCGAAAGTACCTGCACAACCTCCTTTGCCAGTGGCCCTGTTGCTGGGGTGACCACCTCTGCTGAACCTCTGACTCCTGACTGTGGCGGGGATGTGATCGCCACCAGAGTGGCCATGGTGGCTGGGAGTAGGCCCACAGGGTGCTCTGGTGGCATCTGGGCTGGAAGATGGCAGGGAGGACGACTGGGGCATAGTGGAGGAAGAGGAGGAGGGGGTCGCAGCAGGGCCAAGCTCAAGTAGCAAACCCGCGACAATGAGCCGTGATAGCCATTTCATGATGGCACAGGCCTCTTCGTGATGACATGTATGGTCCCGCCAGGAACCATGCTCGTCATCACGAATGACGGCTGTGCGCATCGCAACACCGACTATCACAGGCTCAATCTGTCATGGATTGACTGGTCCGCAGGTGGAGGAAGGTCAGTTGACGTGGACTCATCCTCTACCTGCAGACCGGCCTCTACTGAGGCATGCCTGCCGGTGCACAGTGATGCAGTTGAAGGATCAGGGACAGGATCAGGCACAGCCCCCTCTGCAGTGACCTGCGCTGCCTTCTGCCCCTGCCCCTGGACTGCAGCAATTGCACTGGTGGCATCACCCCCTCCAGGCCCCATGGGCAGGTCTGATGCGGCCTCCTCCTCCAACTCGCCCACCACCAACCTGGATGCCTCCGCACCATCTTCCGCATTGGATAGCCCCTGTGGGGGCTCACCTGCCCCGTCGGCTGCTGAGGAGCCCATGACCAACTTCGCCCTCTTGTCCATCTCCTTGGCAGCTGCGGCCGTAGTCGCTGATGCGGCACCAGTCCCCTCGCTCCCGGAAGATGTTGCAATGTGGGAGGGTAACTGGGCTTTGAGTCCCCACCTGGTGGAGGCATCCCTGCTGCTTTGCTCCACAGTGCTGTCTCCGCCCTCTTCCTCCATCGCCACTGCAGATAGGGAGACATTTAACACAAGCATCAGGGCACTGAACAAATGTCTGCTAGATACAAAGCAAATTATATGATATGATATGATATGATATGATAGTTTATTTATATAGCTCCTATACACAATGTGTTTCAAAGTGCTTCAAGGCAAGGGAGGGAACAAGGGAAAATACAATTATATTCTTACAGGCCATGAACAGTAAGGATGTGAAATTAACTATTGTACTCAGCCTGACGACATTTCAGATAGTGCAAGAGCTAAGACATACAAACGGAAGGGAGGGGGAGAGTGGGAAGGGAATGGAAACAGACAGGCAACTACCATACTAGGCCTGACAACATTTCTGGTAGAGCCAGAGAAAAACAAGAAGTAGGGAGAGGGGTGCAGAAAGGTAGGGGAGGAACAAAACAAGCGACTATCAGACTAGGCCTGACGACATTTCAGATAGTGCTGGATGGGTGGTGGGGAGGAAAAAACCAGAAGGGGGGGTGGAAGAGACAGATGAGGTTGCTATCATACTAGGTCCAGGGACAATTCTGATAAAGTAAGTGCATAGAAGAAAGTAAGGGAAGGAGATAGGAAAAGGGAGAAGGGGAAGGAGGAGAGAACAGAGAGTTAGTCAAAAGAGTGGAGAAGCAAGAGGGGAGAGTAAATACAATCGCAGGAGTCAGTAGTAACACATAATGTTGCAAGCCAAGATACAAGATGAAGATGGGAACAGCATGATTCAGGGCCACCATGAGTACAAGATGCAAAGGAAGTCCAGCATGAGAGTTGAGAAAGGGTGACACACCTTGAATTAATGAAGTCCATCAAAGTCAAATCCAGCATTGGCCACAAGACGGTGATGGTGAAACCAGAATTTATCAGGATAGACTCCTGCAGAAGTAGGCTTGAGTGGGTTGAGGTCAGAGCAGGTTAGAAGAATCAAGCAAAACAGGCAATACCTGTGTGCGAGAATGGTGGGGGCATAAGGGAACATCATGGGGGTACAAGAGGGGGTGGGGATGGCCTGTGGTGACAGAGGGAGTAACATATGTTGGTACATGCCTACCAGCTGTCTGGGCAGGGGGTCGGGCCCTGGGTCCTCCTGGTCCAAACAGGAATTGCCCTTTTCTTCGTCTGCCCTTTGGGCGAGAGACGCCCTTGATCTAATAGTTAAGAGCAGGAAGGAAGAGACAGGGCTAAGAAGGTGGGTGGTGGTTAGGCCAAGTGACCTAGATCCACTTGCACCTGCTCCCCATCTTCAAAGGAAAAGAGGCTGGAGGGGTCCTTAAGTAGGGAAAAAGAGCAGCAAGCAGGAAGCCACCGGGTGGGCGGGGCTTAGGCCAGGTGACCTAGATACCTGCTCCCCATCTGCAAAGGAAAAGAGACTGGAGGGCTCCTTAAGTAGGGAAGAAGACGGGCAAGCAGGAAGGCACCAGGTGGGCGGGGCTTGCTAAGTGGTGAAAAAGAGTGGCAAGCAGGAAGGCAACAGGTGGGTGGGGCTTGCTAAGTGGTGAAAAAGAGCGGCAAGCAGGAGGCTCCCCAAATGCACATGAGTGGCACTGTCAAACATCATAACCATCATCACCCTCCACAACACACGGGTCAGTGCAAGCAACACACATGCACAGACAAGCATGGCATGTGCAACAGACATTCACATCCATGTCCAAGGCACTGTGGGAACATCAGAAGGGGGGCTGAACCTCACATGCATCATGGGACATGCACACACACCACCGGACAGTCATGCATCTGGCCATGTCTACCTCCCGTCACAGTGCACTCATGGACAACTGTGCCGCATCAGTCAATCACACATTGTGATTCTCATGTGTCATGCATCCATGGCGTTTTCCAGTCACACACTCACTACTCAGACACATGCACATGTACACCATGCATGTCCATGAAAGTGACATGAGCATCCATGTCTCACATGCAAAACATGGCCAAGTCCAGACACAGGCATGCAAACGTGTGCATCCTCACATGCTGGTGCACATCATGTATTGCAACACAGACACCATTGATATGGAACACGCTTGACTCAACTCACATGCAGCACTGTTTTGTCCCTGCACACCGACATCCATACATGGGGCATGCCAGACATAAGGCCAAGGTGCACACTCCAGCCACACCTCAACATGCACTACACTGGACAGGAACACATGGTCACTTACCACTCGACTCCAGACGAGTCTGCAACAGTAGGACCTGGTGGTAAAGCGCTGGGCGTAGGCACTCCAGGACCCTCATCTTGTTGTTGCTCAAGTGGCCCTGGCGCCCCACTTCATCCTCAGCCTTGACAAGGCGCCGTGCCTCGTTGAGGTTCCTGGACCTGAAGTCCTCCCTGCACTTCTGGATGCAGTTGTAGTCATGGGATGCCACCCCCTCCGCATTGATGGCATCCACGATGTCCGCCCAGATCCTACTCCGTCCTTCCTAGTCGAGGCGCGATGTTGAGAAGAGGGCATCAACTTCATTGATACTGAAACTTGCAGCCCTCTGGCTCCCTGCCGGGGGGTTGCCACTAGCCCCAGATGTTGCTTGGTCTGACATGGAAACCCCTGAGGCAGGAGTGGGTGGGCAACTGAGTCCTGGGGCTTTGGCTGTGGAGCGATGTTACAGCAATAGGGAGTCTTCTGTGTCAGCAGAGGTGGTCTGAGCAACAGGATCCCTGGCAATGGCTTCTGTGCAGGCACCAAATTGCAGGGCACGTAGGCAGCAGGCACACTGAGTGGGCTGGCAGCAGCAGAAGGCTTGTAGGAGGCAGCTCGGGGCATTGGGGGCAGGTAATTGGCTTGTCGGCATGACTGTGGTCTTCTGTGTGTTTTTGTGTGATCACCTTGATGAAGAGTGACTCTGTGCATTGAAAAACAGCGCATTAAGGTGTAATTCGAGGAAAGGCCATTATGGCATAAGCGCGTAAGTGACGTGACACGTGCGGGCGTTGCCTTCGGTACAGGTTAAAGGTCCGCCTAGGACACCAGTTCACTGTATGTGCTATTCGTGGGGACCGACGCGTGTTTTTTTTCTTCTTGTGGCTTCACACGCGATATCTTCACTACGGTTACAGTTTGTACTTCTTGTTTTGGCAGGGGAGTTGCCAACGCACACACGCGCATGTGTTTTTCTTTTTCATTCACGGCAGACGGTGCGTCACGCACACTTTTTCCCCACTGTGGTTGCCCTTGTGTTTCGTGTACCCCATTTATTAGGTCAGAGCCTGTGTGTTCCACGCGTTTGCATTTTTTGTGCTCCTGGGTGCCACAGCATACTGCGGGATGTTTATTCCACGCACGTGGGCTAGCAAGGGGACGCATGCATGTTTTTTTTGTTTTTGGGGTGCCTGAGCATTGCCTGACCCGTAATTTTTGCCCAGGGGTCACAAATAACCTTGCAGGAGCACAGGGGTGCATTTACCATCACGTACCCTGCCCCCTTCGCCCCAATTGCCCAGGACAATTGTGTGCACCTCTCATTCGCACTAGTCCATCAGTGCCATGGTTGGGAGGCCACCAAAAGAAAAGGGTGGCAAAGCTGGGCGACCTCCCAGAGGTGGATGTGTTGGGGCACGTTGCCAGGGAGTCCAGGGAGGACAAGGTGGCCATGGAGGGGGCCGTGGCCAGGGTGTTCCATAGGTGCAGGATGTCCAGCTACATGCTGGGACAGCCATGCCACCACCCCTGCGGCTCAGGGAGATGCAGCTGCTGCAGTCATCTCTGGCGCCCATCCGACCCGACAGGGAGTGTCATCTGCTGTCACGGGCCCCAGGTAGGGGAAGCTGCAGGTGCAGCTGTGGCTACCACCACCCAGGCTCAGGGTCAGCCAGCGCAGGCTGCATTGGCACAGGAGGACTCCCAGGCAGATTTCCAGGTCAGGAAGGTCAAAGCACAACGTGTGTCTAACGTTGATGTGACCAAGCCACGTGTATCTGGGGCAGTGGTGACATCTGCTGCCCCGAGCAGCCAGGTGATGAAAAGTGCAGGGGCGGATGCAGCCAACACCACCCTGCCTGTGAGTCAGCCAGCCAGGGCTGTGTTGGTCACGGCCCTTGGCACCGAGGCAGTTGTGGCGCTGGGTCCTGGCGACAGCACCCAGCAGCCAATGACTCAAGTCAGGCCTTCCATCGACTTGCCATAGCCTGCTCCTCTTGCTCAGTCCACCTGCACCCCTGCCACTACTGGTTTGAGCGGCAGTAGTCGCTCAGGGTCCGCACCACCTACCAAGAGGAGGAAGCGTGTTCCTGCGCAAGAGGCTGGGACCCCAGACACGGCTCAGGCCTCAGGCACGTCAAGGAAGAAGAGTTTGAATCAAGTGAAACTGGACGCACTTGTGGGCTACGTGTCGGGACACGAACGTGAAATGCTGGTGGGGCTGGGGGGCCAAACTAGACTGGTGGTACATTGCGGAAAGTGTTAGTGCCATGGGATTTGAGAGGCGCACAGTTGATGATTGCTCTAAGCGTTGGCATGACCACTGACACGGAGCAAAATACAAGCTGGCCTCTAATTCCGCCTCAACTCTGGTGACTGGCAGTGGGCCAGAACCAGTGGACGATGAACTCACTACTCATGAGGAGATAGCTTCAGGGTTCATCGATAAGGGTCAAATCCAAGGAGTGGGAGGGATGCTGGATTATGATGCAACGTCCGGTGAATGTTGATGCGTGTGTGTCCAGCCCATGTGTATTTTGCTTGGGTGATGTGTTTTGATTGACTGCCAGTTCAGGCTATGTATTCATGACTGTCATATGTGACCCATGCGATGCTTGACTGATATATGCTTGTGGTGATGCAGTCTGCAAACAGGCCATGTGCTGCACACAGAGCCAATTCTACTCAACACACATACACCCTCCTTACATGCCAGATACTCAACAGCCTCTCTTGTCCATATCCTTGCTCCCAGACATGTTTGCTGATTGCCTGTGCTGATCCTCCACTCAACACTCAGGAAATGTCGTCGCGTGACTGACTTGTCTGTGAGGTTACCCTGCAAGCTGGTCCCCCTCAGGGGCATGCTTCATTGCCTCTCTATCCCCAAGCAGCTCACTGTCTCCATTGTACTGGTGAGTCACAGTTGGACTCAAGAAATGGCCTGTCTCAGAATTCTGTGTATATGCCCACTTCCCTCTGCAACTCTGCCAGACCTGTACTGTGTGGTACATCCTCTGTCCTTGATGCAGGATGTCTCACTTGCACTGTGCAGATGGCACAAACTCAGGGTGGACATGAGTGTTCATTCATGGACATGTGCATTCCCAGCAAGCCCCTATGGGTCCTTGTCATGCTACTCATTCTAATCTGGTTGTATACTAATTGACCTTTTCACAATTGACCTGGGAATTAGGACATATATGCAGGGGGAAACCCCCCGCAATCCCCCACCCAATCCAAAACCCCCCCACAACCCACCATCCAATCCCCTTATATTATTTAAAATCCAAAACCAACGCAATGCATACATAAAATAACTAAAATAATATAAAGGTCAATTGTGCAAAAGGTCAATTGTAAAAGGTCAATTTGGGCAATACCTCTACTCCATCTCCGGTATTTCAGATGTCTCATGGTATTTGGTCATCCCTTTGAAGCTCACTCAGGGTCAGTTCCGCATCACGCCCATTTTGTGGGTGTCCTCATCTGTTTCGAGTGTAGGACTCCCTCTGGTACATCCGTCCTGCCTCTATGAAACTGGTGTTGTAGCTTCTACGTGTCTTGGTGAACTTCTGATGATTACTCATGTGTTGTGCTTTCTGTCCTCCTCTCATCTGCTGTAGTCTCAAAAGACTGAGGTGATGCTATAGACACCTGCCCACACCACCTGCCCACACTGTCTGCTACAACACAGTACTCTGATCCAACATTCTGAGACATGCACTGCCTCCCAGTCATTCCCCGAAAGGGGGGGCGGAGGGTTAACTGTATCCTGGCAATCCACTGCCAACACTTTGCACATGAGGACTGCAATTGCCCTTACACTGCCATCATCACACAACATTGACATGACTGCGTTTGTGTTTCGATTGACAGTTGAGACCGTACACATGTACTGCACTGCACCCACACACTTCTGAGCCCTATTTCAGCCTTCTACATGGCTATTCACTTGTGTGATGTCAAGGTGACCTAGCATTTATATATCCATGTGCCTTCCTTCACTATATTGCAACAGACTGTCATTGTTGCATCCTGTGACACATGTGTGCTTTTTGTTGTAGTGATTGACATGTAATGTATGGTGACATGCTTTGTACATGGGCCATGGACAGTACTATTTGACTTCCATCTGGGGCTGGTTGACAGTTTTGCCATGCCTATGCTACGTGCCATATGTTTGTTGGCATCTGTCATTTTTTGTGAGGTCTATGCAATGCAGGAGCTTGTGTGTGATGCAGGTGCTATGCAACATGCAGTACATGTGTAGGGTTCACATTTGGCACACATCCATGTCTGCTTTCAGGGTCCCCTTCCATTTCATTTACACTGCATGCATGTCGGAGTTTGTGTCATGTGTGACATGGCCGCTTCATGTGTTGGCTGTCAAAACTGTGATGTCTATGTTTGTGGTATATGCTGCTGACATGTGTGCTCATGTGTTTTTTGTTTTGCTACAGGTGAAGAGGCACTGGAAGCAGAGGAGGAGGATGAGATGGCAGAGAGGGTGGAGAGTTCTGAGCACCAGCCAGGCACCAGTGGAGGGTGTGGTATGGTAGGCCATGAGCATCCATTGGTGCTCCAGACCATCCTGTCCCGGACTGGCTCTGGGTACACCTCTGAGGATCTCTTTGACTCTGATGCGGAATCAGAATTTCATCAATCCATGCCGTCGCAGGTGAGTGATTCTGCAGTGGATGCTGTTCTGTCCGACACACCTGTAGTGGGTGTAGAACCCTCAAGGGGCCAGTCAGTGTTGGAATGTCTGCCGGTGGTGGTTACGAATGTAGGGTCATGCCCCACACCCGTTGCTCCTTTTCCTGGGGCATCAGATCAACAGAGGAATGCAGTCCTAGAGCCACAGGCAGCGCCAGCGCAGCAAGGACCAGGTCTCCTTGGGCCCTACCAGTGTGCTGGCTGGCAACGCGGTGGTCGTACACCTCCGGGGAACACTGTGTGGGAGAATCACATGTATGCCATTGTACAGCAACAGGGGCAGCTATTGAGATGATGGCTCAGGGCATTAGAACATGTGGCTGATTCAATTCTCCCCCCTGGTAGGCAGGTGGAGCTCCAGCAGCAGGCAACACTGTCCACGTGCCGCTCACACAGGCTGGACACATTTGCCACCAACAGGGACTGACGGGTTGAACTGGAGGCTCTGCGCACAGCCATTGCTGCCAAGGCAGAGGCCCACACGGAAGCCCTGAGGGAAGAGAACATCTCCCTCAGACATACTCTGGCTACACTTTTGATGGGCCAGTAAATGGGCAGAACAGCGGATGGAGCAGCTGGAACGCACCATCTTGGCTGAACTCCATGCAAGCCGTGAGGAGGTCCGTCTGACACGTGAGGCCATGCAGGCAGAACTCTGTGCTACACACAAGGCCTTGCAGGAGGAACTCCGTGCTACGCGTGAGGTGCTGCATGGGGACCTTTGTGCCATCTTCCTGCAGGACATGGCGTACCAGACCTGCATGTTTGCTGCCATGGAGGGGCATGCCGGGGCTATGCATGGGCAGGCACCCTTACCACGCACACCTCCGGATATTCAACCAGAGGATGACAACAGTGACGACGGATCTCTCACTTCGGCCCAGCCGTGCAGACCATGAGCCAATGGAGGATTTTTCATCAACGCATGTGGGTGTTGAGGTGCACCCTGTACATCCCCCCTCCTGGGTGTCCCCACCCCACCGCCCTCCGGTCGACAATGGCCATTTATATATTTTTTCCTTTTTTTGTCTATTGTGCATTCATGTCACAGTGTGTTGCTTTGTGGCATCCAAAGGCATCCACTGTGTGTTCTGGCTCGGCCCATACAGGCTTGTCTCGTGTTAGTGTTTGTGGCTTGGGGTCTGGACACATATGCCGCTCCTGCTTCCCCTTTCCATGGGCTTGCAATGATTGCACAGTGTGACAGTAACTTACACAGAGGCATTGAACTTCTGTCATATCTGTGGCCAGTCTGAAGTCTAACATGTGTATACACCCCTAGTGGGGATTCATGATGGTTTCACCAGTGCATGGTTGGCCTGCATTTTGGTGAGTATATTGTTAACTGTGCATATTTTTATGTTGCGTATTCATGTATTGCCTTGCTTGTCTACATTGTTTATGCGCTTCATGCTGGAAGATGGAAGGGGGCCGTGTGGTGGCAATGTCACATTGAGACACTTGTGCTATAGTGATTGGTCACTGTCTGACATTGTCACTGTTGGGTCCTGTGTTCATGATATGTCATTCTGGTAAATAGATAGTCCTGTGTTGGGTTTACTTTTGATGTGCCAGGGGATCAGGGCGATTTTTCCATTGCCGATGAGTCCACAACGGAATAGTTCACATGGAAAATGTACGCAACACTGAGGGTTTGTACATTTCACATGCAAACATGCATTGAATACCCCTGCAAACCCACACCCACAACACACACACAAATCACACCCCCAACTCCACCCTAACATACCCCCATGCACACACTACTTACCTTCAGAGACATGCTTTGTCCCTGCTGCGCAAGTTCACTTTCACTTTCGTGATCGGGAACTGGTGCCGCAGGTTCATTTATTTTGATCATTTGTTCTGCAGCTGCAGGGGTTTCGAGACTGCAACCCCCGCTCACTTTACTGTGTAGTGTGGTGAGTGGGATGTTGCAGGGGACACCCCCGCAGCACCCGCATTTTTTTTTATTGCCTGAAATGCATGCCACCAAGGGTTCAAACCTTTGGTGTTCTAACCTTTGGTGGCATGCATTTACATCCTTTTGGTATAGGTTGGATATTTTGGATGTATTTTCGTCAGAGTCCGTGTCTGACGGAATTGTCTCTGGCCTGTTTCCATTGGTCACAGTACATGTGTTGTGAATGTTTTTTTGAGTTTTCACTTTGCATGCCACGGCATGGTGTGTCGGGCGGGTGACATGGGGTTGGGGGGGATTTAGGTGACATACCAGGATTTTAATGTGCTGTTTTGCATGGGGTGGTGGATTCTGTAGCTTGCATGTATGCCGTTTGGTCACACGGGATTGTGTTTGTTTAAGTGGCTAGGGATGCACACAATGCTGCAATTCCAAGGAAACATTCTCAGGGTTGTAAGGTTGTGACATTTGACTGTCCCTTTGTCATCATTGATTGTCACGTGGAATGTGCAAGGCCTGTGTGCACTCCGCACGGATGGGACTTTAGGTGAAAAAAGTAGCCACAAGCTGGGTATTGACTGCCTCACCACATGCCCTTTCCCCTCCCATGCGCATCAGGCAAGCATGTGGTTGGGGATGTGGGGGCACCACCATGTCCACTGGCACGCCCTGCCATGTTGCAACATTGTGCAGGTCATGCTGCCACAATGCCACAATGATCCTGCACACGACTGGAGATGCATACAGTAGCTGGCCACCAGAGTGGTCAAGAGAGCGTAAACGTGACCTTAGCACTTTGAATGTGCACTCCACTATGGCCCTGGTTGCAATATGGGCTGTGTTGTATCTTACCTGGGGTGGTGTGGTGGGGTTCTGTATTGACGTCATCATGTAGGTGCTCAGAGGGTAGGCACTGTCCCCTGCGGAGGTGATGGTTGTCATTAGTTGGGTTTGGGTATTTGTCTGTGTGTGACATGCATGCATTTGCACAGGCATTTGTACTCATCAACGAGCCATGTGTTGCCATGCCTCCCAGCTTCCAGGTCCGGTTTAGGGCTGACATTCTGTATATGAAACTGTCATGGGTGGACCCAGGAAAGGTTGCATAGACAGAGGTGATAAATTCCTTGGCATTGCATGCAACCTGCACATTGATGGAATGCCAGTGCTTGCGGTAGCGATAGATGTGCTCAGTGGCCTTAGGTGGACGTAGGGCCACTTGTGTGCAATCAATGGCACCAAGCACTTTCAGGAAGTGTGCCACCCTGTAAAAGTCCTGGACCACGGCCTGCCCCTCTGCGGGTGTTCTGGGCTTGTATATGTGCCTGCGGACTGAGGGGCATGCAGTCATGATTGCCAACACCTGGTATAGGTGGCTTGACTTCGTGGGCTGTGAGATGCCCCCAACTATGGCAGTTGTCTGCTGAAATGACCCAGTGGCCAAGAAATGCGGGGACTGGCTATCCTCCTCCTCCGGCGGTGTCCCACGATCACTGCTGCGAGAAATGGTACATTCATCGTAGCTGTATATGCTTGTTTGTTGTTTGCACTCCCTTTTATGCTGCACAGGGGCACTTACGCCTGCTTTCGCGTGGCGTACGTGTTTCCAGCTTTGCACGTGTTTTGGTGCGCACCGGGTTGCCCTGTTCAATGCCATGAATACGTGCTGTTAGCGCGCGTGTGGGCGTTGCAAGGATTTCGCAGCGGTGCTTCCCCGTAACACCCACATTTTCATGTGTTGTTCCGCATTCCGCGTGTGCCGCCCCCATTTTAGGTGTGTGCACTGGACGGTGTGCGCCTTCACTGGGCGTCTCGCGCAAGGCGTTGGGGATGTCGTAATGACGTGTGAGACACGCGCGGATTCATCACACGTCCCAGGTAAGCCACGCGCAGTGCCTTCCATGAATCGGGAAACGGGCGCTTGCACGTATTTTGGACGTGTGTGCTGCGTTTCTCACGCTTGCGCTAGAGATTTTGGTGCACAATAATTACCCAGTTATAGATTTTTCAAGTATGGACTTATATCTGCTCGTTCGAGTAGTAAATAATTAGTTTCCTCTATTATATCTGTAGTATATTTCATATTGCTCTTCTTGTTTGATTCTTCTCTGTTGTTAAATACCTTTCCCCTGTTTCTGTTTGATGATTCTAATGTTTACCTATTGTGGGCCAGAAATGAAGATGGTCATACAATCCAGCATTCTCAGTTCCTTTAGTTGTCCATTCTCCAATGTTATGGAGGCATTGTCCAGGTAATTCGAGGGAAGGTCTAATGATTGAATATCTACTAATGGCAGAGTTGGAATTATGGGTAAATCTCCATCTGAATAGAATGATAAATCTGCCAGATCAAATGATGAACTTATAATCAAATGTTGTGCTGTTTTAGTCAAGGGGGCAACATGACGTACGCTTCTTTTCTATTGGTATAGAAGGTATAGATCTTATAATTTTCCTCTTCTTTCTTCTAAAACATTTTTGCTTCAATATGACTTTATTCTGTATCGTACGAGAAATACAGACATTTCAAAAGAAGGATTTTGACACTGCATGAGCGCATTTACTTTTGCTTTTCAAGTTTTTCAATTTCTTTAACATTTTCTGTGTACCTGGCTTTTTGCTCTTCTTCTGAAATATTTCAAATAAATAGGAAGGCTGTTCATGAACGACTAACGACTCTTGATTCAGGATAAGGATTGGTTCAACATCGTTGAAGATCTCATGCATAGATTGTGAAGTATATTTCAATTAATTTGAGGGAGCTGGTGAAATTAACATCTTCTAGTTGTTGTATCTGTTTTACATCTCCCTGTACATTCGTTGATCGTCTTGAGTCACAATTTACCTGATCATCATCACCTGTGCCAAGGCAGAGCTTTGTAGATGATTTTAACAGTTTTTCTTCGATTCATGCTAATTTTTGCATCAGAACTGTAAGTAGCTCTGTTTGTGCTGTAATTTTCAGGTTGTAATGATCATATAATTTCAGCAGCATAGTTAATGATGTGTTCATTGAGATAAGTAATATTTAATCTCAAGTCTCAGGAAAAGCAACAGGGTACTACATTCACTGGAGCAGAACTCAATCACAGCCATAGCCAAGGAAATGCACCAGCAGCTGTCCACACGGCCAGAACTGGTTATAACCCAATGTTAGGATCTGAATCACCAACAAATATTCACAAACATTCTTTCCCACAAGAAAACAGGAATGAGCAACAAAATGACACATGCCAGAATGCACCATGTACTCCTTTAAAAATTATGAAATCTATCAACACTTTGATTAACAATGGGGAGTGAGCAGGTGCCTGGTGCTCATCCCCAAAATGACCCTGCATGGAGGCAGTTAATTGCAGTGGATGAATGCAGCAGCTGCTCCAATGTCGGAGAGGAAGTGTGCCCCAGTAAGTACCCGGACCTGATCGGAGTAGAGAAGTGCACCATGGCAGCGCTGTGCTAAAGGGAAGACATCCCCCTGCAGAGGATGCAGTGAGGATACAGTAAATGGCCCTATGAAGAAGACTCTGGCCGCACGCATGGTGGTAAAGAAGGAAGCGCTCCAGGGTTGCCCAAGGTAACAACATGCATGTGGCCCTCTCCAAATCCCCGGCCAGCAAATATACATTGCTCCTGTCATCGGAGTGTTGACCAGGGAACATGCTGCCTTCAGAGCTGCACAACATGCCAGCAAAACAATTCTGGCCAACCCAGCACCGTTTTGTCCCCTGTGCCATTACATTGATCTGTGGCACTGGAGCAAAAGATCACTGTGGGGGACTGGAAGAGAATGTGGCGGTACTACACAGGCCGGCTGGGAAGCACTGCACTGCTCATGTAAGAAGCAAAGCCACCACAGGCAAAGCCACCCTGATCCGGAGGCAGGCCCTGCAAATCTTGAACTATCTGGCTTGGGCAGTGTGAAGAGGGACATGATTTCAGTCCAGGTACCAGACTAAAAGAAAAGCAGTGCAAGGTTCCATCTGCTTGCAGTGGCAGGCCTGAATATTTTAAGTGACTCATCATCTGAACAACCAGGTGTATTGGAAAGGTACATGCACTGTGCACATGCTTTCACATGTGTCACTTACCAAATGTATGGATCAAGTGAAGAGTGTACTACAGTGTTGGTGTTACAAAAGATTTCCATTTCATGTGTAATTTTCCCTCCAGTTGTGTACCCCCTCCAAATTTCTGATGATGTTTAACACCATAGTCTGACTTCACCAGGGGAGCATGGCCTTCTGCTGCACTCCTCTGGGCTTTTCGCTCACTTTTTATGGGGAAACTGACATGCCTTTAAGACAGTCAGTACTGGGAGACTTTGTTTCCCTTAGTCCTTTCCAATGTTGCAACTTTACTGCAACATGTAACAAGTGTACAATGTACCTTTTTAGTACAGTGCACTTGGGTCTATTAGTCATTTCCAAAGGCCCTAAATACTCTTTAAGGATTTTTTAGGAGAAGTGCAGATGTGCCTTGGACAGGGCTGGTGGCAACTTATCTTGTTGTATATTTGTAACCCTTTCCTGAAAGGTAAACCGTGATTAACTCGTTTGGCACAAATAGGTGGCCTGGCTCCAAAATGGCCATGCCCCGAGGTTCTTTGTCCTGTCCTTTGGCCATCTTGCCCCTTCACCTTCTCCAGGTCGAGCCGACCCGGGGCAGTCCTTTTTTGGGCATTCATTCTCCCGCAAAACGCCAAGCTTTTGCAGGCTTATGCATGCCTTGTGTGTGTGCCTCCAGGGTGTGGGCTGGGGTGTCAGTTCCCAATACACATCCTGGGTGTCAGAGAGTCTGGAGTCCTGTGAATGACTGGGACCACCGTGGTCAGAGATTGGTCCACGTATGGTATGCCTGTATGTGAGCAGATCTCCCATTGGGTCCTCTTCATTTCGGTGCAAAGAAGATTCTGGATAAGAGAAGGCCCCAAACACCCATACCATGTCGATCTCGGGAGTTCTCACTGAACGAAGCATAGGATCCAAGTATCCTAAAACTAAGAAGCTGAGTTGAGGAACCGCTGATGACCTGCTGGAAGGTTTGGCACCCTGAGCCCGCTGTCGTCCCGTGGGACCCCTCTGCATCTGGTCGTCCTAGAAGGTCTGCGAAGACGCTTCAACCCATTGGAATAGTGGGACCAACTATTCTCGGCACCTTCATCAAACCCTGCAAGTAAGACTTCTCGGAAGTGTCTATGGCCAACCACTGGGCTGACCAGCTTATGCAGACTGTTTACCCTGCTACCGCCGCCGTTTCGAGGAGGCCCGCAAAACTTGGTATATCGATAGCTCTGTGTTCACAGCAACCTCACAGTGAATTTCATACACATGGCATTCCCAGGTCTGAAGTGAAGCAAGTGCGCCAGAACTAGAGTATACGCGGTTACAGTGTCGCCCAGCCGTGGTGACAAACTTTGCAGGTGCACTGCATTTGTGCCCCTCTTGCCCCTGAATCCTGCTGCAGTGAAACTGGCCTGATCCATCCACCAGGAGCGGAGAAATCACCACTGTCCTGTTTGGGAATCATCACTGTATCTTCACCGCTGAAAGTCGCAGAGCCGTCAAATTGCTGCACTTGAACCTGCAATTGAAGTGGACTTGACTGCCGAAGTTTGGTCCGGGGTGCACTGGGTGTTGGTGAATAATCGCAACCCTAACCGGTGGCCCCTACTGCCTCCATCCATTTTTACACAGGAGTGGCCCCTGGGAGTCCCTCTCCTTTCCACTGTTAGTGCGAGCTAGCAAACTATTCCCAACTCTTGGAATTGACTCTGTCCTCAAGTGGAGGCCCTCTTTGAATAGTTGTAACCTATTCTTCCTCGGCTCACCAACCTTCCTGAGCTGCTACAGACCCCTGAAGAGACTCTGTTTTGCCCATTTGAACTACTGCGTGCGCTAGCTTTGCTTGTACATTTGAGCATAAGGCTCCACTCGTCTTAGGTATTGGACTACCTCTTAGTTAGGAGTGTGTTGGATGTAGAAGGGACTGCCTTTTTCTTGCCCCTTTTAGGTTGTGGACCCATTTTGTGCATTAACCCTTTAGACCCCATTGGTTTTGTATATATGTATATATATGTATTTAGATAGGATTGTGTTGGCTTAATAAGTATTACTGTGATTTGATATGTGTGTTGAAACTCAAAGGCCTTGAAATAAATGTATTTGTATTTTCAATATATCTACACCTGACTGGGAGTAATTTGTAAGTGTCCTTTACTCTATATGCTCATTGAGGTATTTCGGTCACCCTCACCCCTCCTGAGACCTAGTCTTGACCACCACCACTACCTTGATTGGTCTGGCTTGTCCAGAAGGCAACCCTGTTCCAAGAAAATAGGCTGGCCTTCTGAACCTCTGCCCACCAGGTCAGAGTTCAGAAATGCATCATAACAGCGGGAACTGGGCGGGGGGATGCAAGCAAACGCCATCAGAAGAGCTAAAGAAAGAGCAGCGCTCCTGCATGGGGGAGAGGACTATACAGCAAGTTGCCCCGAAACCTGGCCATTGGAGTCAACCTACCTGGCAAGTGGCCCTGATACTCTGCTACTGGAGTCACCCTACTGGACCCCCCATCCATGGACCAGGCTGACATGGCACGTGTGCGATTTTCTGCCAGCCCCGAATTGGGACTTCAGATGACTAATTGTACTATCCGAAAGAAGGACTGGCCAGGACTGCTGTTCCATTCACAGCAGGGACTCCTTCCGGGTGGAGGAAAAGGAATGGCCCAGACACCCCGTCACTTGTGTCTGGCCAACCCACATCATGCGGCCCTGACACCTGCCACCAAGAGGAAGTGCAGCAGGCAAATGGGGGTTGCAGCTCTGTAACAGTGCTTTTGTGCCCTGCTTTGCCACTGCAGTAAAGCAACAGTCCTGCCTGCGGGAGCGTGGCCAAGAAAAGGGGGGTGAGTAATATGCTTTCACGCCATGCCCTGTCGACATCATGTAGCACAGCCTAGACACCCTGCGACCAGTGTACTTGCTGAATGCCCTAACTTCAAGGGACTATGCTGATATGAACCCTGGTACCTCCAGGTGCGGCTTTGCCAGTTTGTGTACTGTACCATCAACGGATTTGGACCCGTGGTAATGACTATCATGAACGGACACTGAAGCAAAGTAAACTTTTCTCCTACAATCCGGCAAGTGCTCTGAGAAGATGCAGTAAACATTTGTTTATATGCTGTGATCCTGCATGCCAATGATGTGCTTAAAATGGTCCCAGTTAGATGGATGTGAAGCTGTGCTCCCGTAGTTTGTATGCATGCTCTAAATGGTGTCAGCAACTAGCTATGGCGTCATTCAGTGGTGGAAGTCCCACTTACCCCAGGTTAATAAAGGGTCTTGTGAGAGGTGGTAGAACTGCCAACATTCCACCGGTGGTTCGCCAACCATGACTGAAATCTGCTAATCATAGTTAAAATGTATTGATAGGTGTTTCCTGTCTGCAAGTATCTGTGTCCCTTTGTGCATATCAGTGGCATGTCCTACTAGTTGTCTACACTGGAATTCCCAAGTGGTATACGTAATGTCGCTCTGTAACAGGGCGGGGGGATCATTTATATTGCAGTAAAATTTGTTTGTTTGTTATGAAAAAGGAGGAGTGTGGTGTGTGACCCTCCCAAGTGTGTTGCACCTTTAAGGGAATGTGTCCCTCCCATGTGTATTACCCTTTTAAGATGGGCCATGACTCTGTCATGGCCCAAGATAATAAAAGGAGCCCCTGAAGGCACGTGCATCAGAACGGCTGCAGACTCTCAAAGAGGAATGACTGAGTCTGTCTCTCATTTAGGCCTGCAGGCCCACACCGTGTGAGCGCGGACCTGCAGGCCATGATGCCGTGGGACCCTTGTGCCAGCAAAGTGGCATGGGACAGCTTGGTCAAGGGTATGGCCTGCCCTGTCTCCAACTAAGACCAGGTGTTCCCTGGCAACGCCCTGAGGCACTGGGTCTAAAGGGTGTTGGTGCTCCATAGCACCCACAGTAGACTGGCTTGATGCCAATGGATGGCCCCCACAACATATAAGGGGTAGGGCAATTATACCATTAAGTATAGGTGTGAGGGAATATAGAGAGCTCTTGCTCTCAGAGGCTCTCAAAATATCGCACAAATATAGTGACAGGCTTCAGCAAATGAAAGTAGCGAGAAATGTTGAGATGAGATGTTTAAACTATCCCCGTGCAACCTGATACTTGTACACTGACAACATTATTAAGTAGACACATATTTAAATGGGAATATATATAAGGATACATGTAAAAACACAGGCGATCAATAGATACACTGGCTATCCAAAACATTATCTCCGAAATTTGATACCAAAATGGTGTTTGTAAAACAGTGGCAAAACGGGGGTTGCTCACTCAGACCTACAATCACGCTAAATGTCTGGCAAGGAACCTTAGAAGAGAAGCAACATCCAAATGATTAACCCTACAGATGCTGCATACAG
Source organism: Ambystoma mexicanum (assembly GCF_040938575.1). Classification (NCBI taxonomy): domain Eukaryota; kingdom Metazoa; phylum Chordata; class Amphibia; order Caudata; family Ambystomatidae; genus Ambystoma; species Ambystoma mexicanum. The sequence goes on from NC_090922.1 coordinate 87,437,127, forward strand.
GGCAAGCCTGCCATGCCACACGCCTAGTCAAATGAGGGCTGAATGCATGACCGCAGGGCGGCTGGTGTCTCCTTGCCATGCCCAACACTGTTGCGTCTATCATGCTTGGGCTCTTTGAAGGGGCGAGTAGCCAGCCTGACACTGGAGAACGAGGAATTGGTTTCCGCTCTCCACCTCTCCAAACAGTCAGTTTCAGACCAGATACAAACGGCTAAAAACCACGACAGTCCCTTCACATGAGCAATTCCTGGGCCATACCTCCCAGACCCAGCACGCAACTTCACAATGGCTCCCTCTTTAAAAGAGTCCCTCGGCACGGGAAAGCATGCAAGCCGCTCAGACCGACGGCTAAAACATTTACCAGTTCTCGAATCTTCAAATGCATGTGCCTGCCCAATTACAGTGTTTGCTCCATGCTGCGTTAAATGGTTCATGCAAACAGAATTTGTCTTGCCCGGTCCAAGATGTCATTGCATCTACTCCTGTATGTTGTTAAGGTACATATACATTGCGCCATTTGTTGCCAGCGGGGTTGAGAAAGGATGTGTGCAAATCCCTGGGCATGTAGTATGTATTAGTGGCTACCAAAAAGCACACCTGCCTAGTCTTGTGTATGCCCCATGTAACGGTGGGCGCATTTCCCCTTTAAGAAAGTGAGTCATGACCTCATCATGACTCTTCTCAATAAAATGGGCTCTGCTGTCCCGTGAGGGGCACTGCAGCAGAGCCCCAGGAAGTTAAATGTTAAATGTTAAATGTAAAAGGTATTTATACCGCGCACAGTCACCAACGGAATTGGTCCCCAGGTGCTCTGGCGGATCTGTAAACGATAAGGTGAGATAAGTTAGTAAGGTGAAAAGGGAGTAGGATAGTGAGAGGAGTGGTGTTCTGTTGGCAGCTTCAGCTCGGTATACACCAGATACTGAGCTTTGGTGCAGGTATTGGATCGGTGTCAGTCCGCGTGTGCTGTTGCTCCGGCTTATGTGTTGTTGCAGTGTTGTGAAGTGCGTCCGGCTTGTGGTGCGAGAGATGGTTGTGTGAGTTTTTGAGTGAGATAAGTATGCAGAGTTTGAGGTTATATTGGTTAGTGGGTTACCTGACATTTAGCATGCTAACAAACACAGTTTTCTTTAAGTGTGGCACTTGTTGGCCTTCACAGTCTTATCTAAAAGCAGGCCAATGTTCAAAGTTCTATCTAGGTGTGGGCGTGCTAACATTCACAATCCTATCCAGGAGCGGCGCAGGCTGGTGTTCACAGTTCTAAGTGTGGCACATGCTAACCTTCAAGTTTCATCTGGGCGCGGGCATGCTATCCTTCAATCAAAAACCTATCTAGATGCGACGCCGGCTAATGTTCCCATTCTATCCAGATGTGACGCAAGCTAATGTCCACAACTCTAAGTGTGGACATGCCAATATTTACAATTCTATCTAAGTGTGGACATGCTAGTATTTACAATTCTATCTAAGTGTGGGCATGCTAATATTACAGCACTCTATGTCATTGGGAGGTAAGATAGAGTGGCAATGGTTTTCTGGAGTAGAGTAATTGCTCCACTCCCAACCCATGCCACACTCACAGTTCTTGTTGGTGTCTGTTGACTGCTGGCTTCACTGGCTTCCTCTGCTTACACCTGAAGACACATCTTGGAGCCGCCAATGTTTGGAGCCGCCCTTGGCCTTGGGGTCCTTAGGAACGGGGGCTGCCGGGCAGAGGGATGCCCTGGGAGGGTTCATGATATGTGGCCAAGAAAGTGGCAACTCTGAGTCTGTATCGTCTTTGTGACTGTTGCTGGGTGATCACAGCTTTTGTTGCAGCCCCGGCCTACGAGCCCCCACAGCCGAGGCTGCTGTCAGCTGGGTGCCTCAACCACGGTATCCGAGTCTGGTGATCCAGAGCTTGCAGGGTGCCCCCTGACCGCAGCTTCATTGTCACACTGGGTAAACCTGGTGTCTGGTGGGGCCCGCTTTGGTGAACCGGGATTGGGCCGCCACATTGGCGACGAGGAATAGACAGTCCAGACCCGTGCACGCCTGTGATTAATTTTTCTTTCTTTTCATCTTTGTTTCGCCCAGTGAAGTGGCATCGGCCGCGTTGAGGTGAGAAGCAGAGAAGCGGCGTCGGCCACAGAAGAAGGTGGCCAGTGCCTAAGAACACCCGGGCCTGTGGCGGTGAATCTCAGAGTGCTGCTGCCGGGCCTGGCAGGGCGCTGCTGGTTTTGTGGGTGAAAGGGGGCCGCAGTTCCCTGTATTCCAGTGTGTTTAGGTGAGTATCACGGGAATGTTGCATACCTGTTGGTTGGGCTGAAGATCTTGAAGTGGCAGCCAGGCTGTCTGCTTAATCCGGTCATATATGTGGCACGAGGAACTGGCTCAAACTCGACCCAGGATGGGAACTGGGCAGAAGCCGGACCAGCTCCCATCGCCATGACATGCTTTCCCCTGATTTTCGTGACGCCAGGACAGTGCAAGCACTGGCAGGGGAAGCGTAGTGCAGTCCTTTAGTTGACTTGGACGAACCAGGTAATGATCCAATGAGGGTGACAGATGAGATGGAAAATGTCCAAGGAGCAATGGAATTGGAGTACTGGCAGACTGAAGATCCGATGTAGACAGGAAGCAACTGGTTGAAGAGGAGGCGGAACAGGCAGAGGCACACCAACAAGAAGTCCCAAGAGTTTCCAGGGAAGAACAGGAGGTCGGTAGTCAGGCTGGCAGAGAAGGCAGTAGACCCAGGGAGCAGAATAACCACTGGCAAGCAGAAAAGGTGGGAAGGAGTCAGGAAACAGGACAACCCAGACTGGCAGATAATGGGAACCGGACCCAAGGAACCGGGAAGTCACAAGCAGGCTGGAAGGGAAGCTGGCCCTGAAGGCAGGGGAATCCCAGGAAAGCAAGGTGGACTGACCCAAAGAACAGGAAGACCCTTGGGAGACTGGGAAGGGAATTGAACAGGGACAGGGAGAGCTAGGCAGGTAAAATGGAGAGCAGGAACGGGAATAAGTGTGCTCGGGAAACCAAACGGAGCAAAAACACGATCAAAGCATACTGCATTGAGACGTGATTAGCACCCGATCCCGCCCCCTTTATAGGGCCACCAGCACCTGGGAGGCTTGAGATGCAAGCCGCCTCTTTGCCGAATGCTGGTGAGCCCAAAACGAGGCTTGGAGAGCAAGCCTTTCAGGCAGTGAGGGACCAGCCTACTGCGCATGCGCGGAAGAGCGAATGCGGTCACCCGCACATGCGCAAAGGCATGTCATCATGGGACCTGGGAGCCCTCCGAAACATGGAAGCCCAAAAGCTAAAGCGCAGGTATATCTGCCAAGAGGGTGAGAAGCGAGAAGGTGCGGAAAACCCCGGTATCCAGGTAAGTGGCGTGACACAGTGCATCGGGACAAAGGCGGCGTTGCCTGCGGAAGAAGGGGGCGTGAATTGAGAACACCCGGGCCAGCAGCGATGAAAGAAACAAAGGAGTATTGAGGCCTGCGACAGCCCTGAGAAGAGGGGGCGTGGTGCCACCACACCCAGAGGGAAACACTTGTGGGTCAGCGGAGCATAGTGTGAAATGTGTGCAATATCAGGGCGTGCCAATGTACTCCTTCATTTGCTATCTTGCAGTATCATAGAGCCCAAGGCACCCAGCTACATATGCACTCACCACAATACGTGAGCGCATAGACCAGCAACCAAAATCCTCCCTGAATCTGAGCAATTTTCTCAAATATTTGTTCTGTTCTTAATTTCGCACTACTACAACGTCAGATACAATGTCTGCCCAAAAAAGAATGCCCTGGTATATAAGGCACAGTAAGTTGCTCCAAAACCCCCTGAAAGCGATGGAATCCATTGTGACCCTGTGTTATTACACTTTTCTGACATGGTCTCCCATAAACCAGTGCGCAGTAGTTGCCTGTCTGATAGAAACGGCATAATGCATAGATACAAGGGTGCAGGTTAAGTGCATGCAATAATGGGACAATGTTTAAACATAAATGAATCACAAGTCTCTGTACTGCCAGCTTCTGCTCAGCAGCCATTAGCAGGAGATTGATGCTCAGTGAGCGACACTCGGTGAAACGTGGAACAGAAAAAGAAAAGTTGGTCTGGGTGGCGAGTGCGAAGAAAGCGGACATATAAGGTGTTTAGGGACTTCTGGCACATATGCAGACATTGAGAAAGCTTTCTATAGCTCTAAGGGGAGCCTATACTCGCAACAAGGACACATTAAAGGAATCGTATTCAATTGAAAGAAGCACCGCAGAGGAATGGAACGTGGAGCGGTGCTGGTGAATGCCGGAACCAAGGAAAAGCAACACTAACTAAGCTACAAACCTCCAGTGCTTCACCTACAGCAGTTCAGACAAGTTACTATGCTAAACTGCTAGCTCAACATGACTGCTCGTGTTGACGGCATGCATATCACAGGGCACTGGAACACCACCCACAAATTAGTATTTGGACAATTTGAAAGCCATTTTACAAAGCATGTATCTTTAAAGAAACATGTTTATTTTGGCATTCAAATAAATTAACATATGTAACATAACTTAAAAGGTGTAGTAAATATTTTTAAAAGCATCAATCAAGTCAAATAACTTTTAAAATTATTATTAACATATGGCATCCACCATTTTGGGATAACAAATGGCTGACACATTCACTGCACAATACAAATGCAGGCAACGCGTTTAAAAAGGGGTGTGTTTGGAGCGAAAATGGGTGGGAATGGGAGGACATTCCTATAGATTTCACTTAGAGGAGGGCTTTAAATGGGTGGGACACATAACCAAATCACATACATCCATCCTCATATGTCATCTGCATTGAAAAGCATTAGAAACCGATATTCAAAGCCCCTATTTCAAGCTCTCATGTCAAAGCTCTCATTTTAATGACAATAGTTTCGGAGTGCGTTCTAATAGCTAAAACGAATAATGAATGCACAGAGGAGCCTGAAATAAAAGTATTTACAATTGGTTTAATTGTAAGTCCAGATAATTTTGTTCGCTTCATCTGCACATATTAATAGTTGATGTGGCAATTTGTCACGAAATTCAATGATAGTGAGCACAATTCACAGAAATGGTGTGGCCAAGCTCACAAAGGACTCCAATGCAATACCACCACTTGAGTTACAAGTGCAATACAGTAAACACTCTGAGTGATGGAAATAAGGTGAAGTGCTTTCCTGTCAAATTAATAATAAATTACAGTCAACGAAGGGACGGCCACCTCTATGGGGCACGTACACTTATATACACTATTAGACACTAAGACAGAAAGGTACATTTTTATTTATTTATTTAACATTTATAAAGCGCTCACACAGCCCGCAGGCATCGAGGCGCTGTTACAGGAATTGTTTGTTTTTCTTTGTTGTGTAATTGTGTTTTTTTTTTGTCTTAGTTATGTATTTATAACGCGCTTAAACACCCAGAGGTTTCTAAGCGCGGACCCGGGGATCGAACCTGTTGTTGCTTCGTGGCGCACGCTGCCGCTGAGCTATCCTCCCGGGATAAAAGGGAACTCTGCTTAGCTCTAATGCAAATGGCCCCAATGTGGTGGGTTCACAGCGCAAGTTGTCTTTTTAGTGAGGTGGGTGGAGCTACGGAAATGATGCCCATATTTGGAGTGCACGTAATGGGGACGTAGGCAATGCACAAGTGGCCTTCGAGCCCACTGTAAAAGTTGGCATCTGTGGGTTCATTTACACTCACCCAACCATGGCTTCAATGTCTAATGAGAATCAAGTGGTGCCTCGATGCACTAGAGCACGGCTGCTTCCACCTCGTCCCTTGCATCTCCTTGAAATGCCCTGCTACCATCGTTCAATGTACCAGGCATGCCGTCATCAATTGACCCCAGGTGGAACATGTTTGTGGAGCACTTTAACATGTATTTTTCAGCGATAAAGAAGATGATTGCGCAGCAAAACTTCCTTCCATGAACTTCTTCAGTGACAGTGCAGTGTACAAGATACACGAAACTCTTCAAGCTGCAGCCAATTCTTATGACACCATGGAGCGTGTCCTCACAGAATACTTTTGCACCCTCGTTAACACGGAATGTGAGCTGGGGCAAACAAGACAGAAGACCCGTGATTCAATTGAAGCTTATCGTGCTAGACCTTGGGCCTCATTACGAGTTTGGAGGTAGCCATGGTGCTATTAGCGCCATGGCTGCCTCCAAAATCGTGTCCGGGTTCGGGTCGGTGAATGAGGAATTACCGGGTCATTCCAACCTTGGAGGACCCGGTAATTCCTCATTCACAAAACCATTCCCCATTCCCATTTGAGCCCCAATAGGGCTCAATGGGAATGGGGATGAAGCTAATAACGGTCCCGTTATAAGCTCCTTGGTCCCCTCGCGGGACCCGGAAAGGACGTCTGGTTTTACCAGACGTCTGTTGCGGGTCCCGCAAGGGAACTTCGTAATAGGGCAGAATGGGTTTAACGGCACCATTACCGGTGCCGGTAAACAAATTCCGCCAACCTCGTAATGAGGCCCTTTTATTCTCTGAGCGACAAGTAAGAAGATAGCATTGGGATGCAGATATTGCCAAGATGTTTTTGGCCAGACTGAGGCCTCATGTCCACTGAGAGACCGTCATTTCATTGCAAAGGATATTAGAAATGGATGGATCACATGAGTTGTCAGGCAAGCGGGCTCACCACATGAAGGGTGCCCTTAAATCCTTCAGAAAGGATGAACTGAGGGCAATCCCAGATGAGACGAGGCTGGCCTAACCCTAGAGGTAATCAATGTGGCTCCTAACAGCTTTCACAGATTTCGCAGAGTCACTCCTGTGAATATTGTGGAGGCCCATCACTACATATGCGCGAATGTCTGGCTGTTAGTCAGGCGTGTGGGTGATGCTTAAAAACCAACCACTTTGCAAGGTGTGTAGAGCAGATAATACAATTGTCAAGATGCCAAAACCGTCTCTACCAAGGGCTCACACAATGAAGGTTGCAGTGGTTGCCATGAGGACAATACCTAAGTTAGGCATTCCTAGCGGGATGGGATGACTCTGTGCTATAAGGCCGTTGTGGACTCCCAGCTAATTAACTGTCCATGAAACCTGCTGGAAACCCATGTGAGGAAAGTGAACAGGAAATCTGGCAAATGCCACGTTTCTCTGATCATGTAGGCAGTGGTACCTGTGTCATAGTAGAGCAGGCTACGGAGAGTGTTAAGTGCTTTCAGCCTGTTATTTTCCACCATATATCCAATAAATGGAATCACTTCCTGTCATTTCAGAGTCGGGGGACGAGACATGCAAAAGCGATATTAGAAGGCCTGTAGCGGGTCAGGTTGGAACTGTCCACTGTCCACATCTGTTTGTGGACTGATGATAAGGGGCTCAAAAATAGTTGTGCCATGGCTCCTGGTGGATCAGGTCATGGAGTTAGTGTGTCTGGGTCGTAAGGAGACTGAAAAGACAAAAGCCCATCTGATATGATATGACATGGCATTTATAACACGCCTATACACAAGTGTTTCAAAGCGCGACGAGGCAAGGGAGATGGAACTGAGGGAAGACAGAGACAACGATCTTACCAGTGGCGGCCGCTATCATAGGGCGGCAGGGCGCCACCCCCCCTACTTAGGCCCCCCACCAGGTCTGACTGCTGTAACAAATTCAGAAGAAGTCAGAAGTTCTTCTTCTGAATCTGTTTACATTTTTCACCTTGTGGGGGCGCTGTGGCGAGATACTGGTGACAATTACCCTCCTATTGTTACAGCCGGCCCATGAATAGGATTCCTTTTCATGGGCCGGATGCAACAGCAGGGCGCATCCCGTTTTACATTGCTTTTGCTTATAGTAAAGTGAGTGGAACTTGTCGCTCCACGCACTTAACGTAACCCTTTTAAGTAGGAAGCTGGCGGAGCGCTTGAGGGGTGGCCCCGCCAGTATCACTATGTGCGCAAACAGCGCAGAGAAGATCTTTAATCTGCAGGGAGGGAGGGAGTCTCCTTGCCTCCCTGCATAGATACAGTAATCTCATTGGCTGTTTGCCAATGAGATTACTGTATCTATGGAGGCAGCCAATGATTTGAGTGTGGAGGTGAGGTGATGGCCCAGGCTGCATCCACCCACATGCCTCTCTCTCTTCCTCCATAGTCCTCGTGTTTTGAACGTGTTCGTGGTGAGCTGCCCTGTCCTGCTGCCCACCAGAGAGAAAACAGTACGCAGTGCAGGCCGTAGAAGTTTGCCCTCTCCGACTCTGTCCACCGCAGAGTAAGTCCAACTGTTCTGTGGCCACAGCAACTTTTACCTACTGCTTAGTTGCCAAGTTGCTTGGCCTTGCAATGCTCGAGTTAGTCGGCTGCCTCCATTAGAAGCCAGTCGAGCAGACTCGAGCTGCTTCTCTCTCGTCTTGCGAGACAGAGGTGCCCCACTTCTTCTCAAGGTGTACTGGTCTTGGATATGTGTGAAGGCCTGGCTCCATTAGAAGCCGTTGGACACCTCTCTCGCAAGACGAGAGACTATTACCAATGGATGTTTTGTACGTATCATGCTGAATACTACAGCTTACAATGAGCAATTTGGTTTCACGCGGGAAAAGAGGATTTTTTTTGTAAATAAGAAACCACAGTGTTCTTTTTGTAAAAGCTTGTTTCCCACGATCTTAAACCATGTATACATTGTGTTCTCAGTGTAATGTAGGACACAGTTTTTTTTTCTCCAAAAGGTATCTGAATCAAAAATAGAACACACGTGTCTTTGAATCGTTCCATGTGTTAGCGTTTGGAGTTGGACGCATGTATTGCTTTTTAAAAATATTGTTATCCTCCGAGATGTCTGCAGTTCCTCCAGCATATTGCTGCTGCATGCATGTCCGTGTCCCCCCTGTGACAGCAATTGTCTGCGAGGTCGGCAATTTCACACACCGGGAAACACGCTGGTCATTTTAAGTGCGGTCTGTTCAAATAATCGATTAGACACGAAAACTCGCATTCAGAAAAGCAGCGCATGGAGGGATTTCCTAGATGTTAATGGCAGTATGAGACATATAGCATTGACGTGCTTACGGGTTCACAAAGATGTTAGCCGCCACACTATGAACTAACTTCAGCACACAAGGATCTATAACTGGACCAGTGTGGGGTGCAAGAATGAGTGATCAATAATTATGAAAAAAATGACACTCTCTGGATTTGCAGGTGCGCAGAGAAAGGGTTTGAAACAAGCAACGCCATAGTCACGTGACATGACCTCCCTCCATTCACTTTTAGTAGCTTTTAGATACTGTTTGTGCATAACATGTCATTTTACCCATGTTTACCCATGTGTCTCAGGGGTGCTGCTAGGCCTCTGGCTCAGGACGAGTGAGTGCCCTGGCCCAGAAAACATGCACTCACAAATGCAAGCGCCCACAAGACCTCACCCTACCAAGCAGTGTGCAATATAGTACACACACAGACACAGCACATGGCCCACTTTTCGGAATCCCTTTCTGATTACTGAATTGTGCATATTTCTGTGATTGCGCAACAGGAACGTTCGCTTTGGGATTACAGGTGATATGATATGATAAGTCATTTATAGCACGCTTGTACACATGTGTTTCTAGGCGCAAGTCTGGACTCTTTCTTACTTGCAGAAGTTATACTTTAATTGGTGTGTGAGCTCAGGTAGCGACACACCAAACGACACTTTAATGCACTGTTGATGTGTTGCCGCCAGACTCGTGTGTCTAAAAATGTGTCCTTAGAGGACAGGGCAGTGGGTCTCGAAGAATTTCCATGATGAATTTCTTTATGCATACATCATAGTACCAGCTACTCTCAATACAAGCTGCTGTAAAATACACTTGCACACGTAAGAATAATTTACCACCATTAGTGCAGGAGAGGGTGGAAAGGGAAAGTGCGGGGGGGTCGGGTAGTGGAGGGCACTGCAATATATAGGATGAACAGTAAATAAACAAATAAATAGAACAGTAGGTACAAGTGCTGCTAGCTAGTGGCAATGCAGGTGTAAGTGCAGACAGCAAGTGTCAAGAGCAGGTGGCGGCTGAAGGGATACAGAATCAGCCCCCAAGTACAGGGGTTGCCCAGAAGGGAGTGCAGGAGTGTTGGGGACCTGGGCCTGAGATCAGAGGGTAGCCAGGCGACCAGTGCAGTTTCAGTCAGGAGTTTAGCAGAGGAGAGGAGGAGAGAAAGCAGAAGCAAAGAGGAAGGGTTTGAGGTGCTTCCGTAACCGGAGATGTTTCTCTTCAAGTTTCAGGGAGGAATGGAGGCTGTTCCAGAGGGAGGCCCCAACCGAAGAAAGAGATCTACCACCAACTCGTTGCTTGGAGAAGCGACTGACCCTGAGGGAGTTTGAGGCGGATGAGCGAAGAGCTTGAGAAGGAAGATATTTAGGAAGAGTGAGTTGAAGGTATTGAGGCCCCAGAAGGCCTTGTGGACAATACAGAGGGTTTTGAACTGGATCCTCGCAGCCACTGGGAGCCAGTGCAGAGATTTCAGTACTGGAGAGATAGGATCCCTGAACTTGAGGTCAAGGACAAGTCTCGCAAGCCTGTTCAGGATGAGTTGCAGAGGGCGGAAAGTAGAAGCAGGCAGATTTAGAAAGAGGCTGTTGCAGTAGTCCAGCCTAGAGAGAACCAGAGCTCTGGTGACAGTGAGCTTCTGGGAAGGAGAGAAAAGGAAGAATACCTCTGAGGAGGTGCAGCTGGTAGTGTGACTTCTTAGAGACCTCAGAGATGTGAGGAGAGAAGGAGAGAGTGGAGTCGAAAATGACCCTGAGGTTTTTAGCCTCATAGGTGGGAGCAGGAAGAGGGCCAAGAGAGGCTGGCCAGAGAGCGACAGGAAAGGAGGGACCAGGTGTGCCGATGAGGAGAATCTCCGTCATACTCATCTCAAGGAAAAGGTCTGGTTTCTAGAAACGAAAAAGGATGACAAAGTTTGAAGGTGTCTCCAGTGCATACCTGCCTACATTCCAAAAAGAAAAACCCGGAGAGCTACGTCACTGCAAGGCCACGCCCACACGTTTGCAAGGCCACGCCCACACTTTTTCAAGGGGGTAGTGATGTGGAGGTTTCTGTTGCCACGCATGGAGCTAAAGTGTAACTGTTTTTTTTTAAATGAGAGACAGGCAGTCGAAGGACCAAAGCTCAAAGAATACCACCACAAAACAATAAGCTACCGTCCCTTGTAGTTGTTATCAATGTCTTCGGCCGGCATGATATGGATACCTTATTGGCATAATACTATCGTTGTATTTTGAACCAGTTCTAGGGAGCAACTTTCTTTCATAAATTCATGACATTTCATGTATTGCGCAGTAGAAAGGCAACACCTCATTTTATAACGTATATTCTGAATCAAAGATCTTGCAACTATCTGCCATGAAACGGCTCTGGACATTTTTTTCTGGCACTTTTCAATACTTCCCCTGATGATGGCGCCCGTCACTGTTTTCACAGCAAGTTCTTTTCCTGGTAGCTGGAGCAGTATTTCCAAAACCAAAGGGATGGTGTGAAGGGACATGAGGCGACACCGGAAAACCTGCAGAAGCCACGCTGTTCCCCTGCGACCCAAAGAAGAGCGTAAAAACCCTGAGTCTCCAGGCTAAACCCAGAGGTTAGGCCGGTATGCGCCAGTGTCTATCCACGGCTAACAAACATTGGCAACCAACAATCGAGTCTCTAAGGAGGAGTACATAGCCATGGCAGGCCGTCAGTGTAGACTGGGGCATGTTTTTCAAAGAACAGCACTTTATAGTTGGGACTAGCCCACACCCGGAAGTGGAGTTTCTGGCATTGAGGGCAGCACACGTGGTTAATCCTGTGCTAGAGAACATTTTTTCTCCACGTGTACTGCCTTGAGCTGACAATGGGGCTCCTTTCTAGAGTGTGGAGTTCAAGGAGTTCTTCGAGGCGCTAGGCATCATACACAAGCGCATCATCCCTGGAATGGCGTGCAAGGAAAGTGAATAAAGCATTTAGGATTTGACTCTGAAGGAGAACCGTTGCCCAAGGCTTTGGGTCGTGTTCTGATGGCATATCCCACCACTCAACATTCATCCACTGGCCTCACCCTAGCAGAAGCTAAGGAAGGAAAGTGAGGTCCAGAAACCCAGATCATCCTTCAAGGCTGTTCCCGGTCACAGACAATGCTGAGGATCGTGTGAGACACATGCAAGTAATAACACAGAGATGGATGGATCACAGGCGGGAGCAGACGATACTGGTCTTGTCCATATAAGACATGCGACTCATTAGCTGAAATTACCAATGGAACCCCATCTGGGACAAAGAGAAAAAGAAAGGGGTCCATGTTAATGACAAGATGATAAGCAACAGATTATGGGGAGCGCTAGTTGGTCTTTCAAGATGCACGACGGTGGAAGAGAGCGCAAGAGTGAAACAGAGGCAGCGAGAAAGACTCTGTCAACCGACTGGGAGAGAAGAGCGACAGAGAATCTGAGATGTATAGCCAATACCCATGGAGACACGCTTCCTGCATGGAGCATAATGACTGGAAAAGGGTGGGTTCATGAGCTAGACGCAGTCCAGATTGTTCCATACCTAGTGTCAGAGTGTGTGTGATCTACCGTTTTCACGGCCCGATCTGTGGTGCTTTCCTGATGCACCACAAGATATTAGATGCAGTACTGGTGTTGTTGCAGTGGGATTCAAACGTTTTTTACTTGAGACAAAATATTGTTTTCAGGCTTCTTCCCCCCTCCAGGACAAGTGATCTGCAGTCACAGTGATCTCTTTTAAAGAGCCTCGCCTGCCCCCAAACCCACGGACATCCTCCCTGTTGTAAATTGCCCATTTCACTGTGGGCATATATTGCCCCTTAAGAAACGATTCATGACCTCGTCTTAATAAAAGGGGCTCTGCTGGCACGTGAGGTTCACTGCAGCAAAGCAAAGCAAAGCGAGAGAGAGAGAGAAAGAGAGAGAGAGAGAGAGAGAGAGAGAGAGAGAGAGAGAGAGAGAGAGAGAGAGAGAGACCCGCTCCAGGGAAAGCAAATAAGCAAGGAGCTGACAGACGAGATCAGGAGTGCTCGGGCCGTACCCATAACACCGTGACAAAAACACAAATTGACGAAGCGACCCCATGGCAATGAGCTGCGCTGTGACGCCTGCTTCTGGGATGTTATTCTCAGCTGCGCGGTGGCAACCCCCTGATCACAGCAGTAAATCACACGTGCGCGCTCCATTAGTTACAGCGAGGGAGTAACTATAAGCCGAGGCACTTAGCAGAATCTCAATAGCCATTGGGGGAACTGAGACGCTGATTGGACGATCCACAGGATATTGTCTTCTTTTAATTTAAACTGCACAGCTGACATAGTTGATTACAGTTTTGTCAGATAATGCAGTCAATTGTAAGATGTTGCATAACTCATTCTGACAAGAAGTATACTTGATTATGTAGCATCAGGTTCCCCCAATGTAATGTAATTTGTCATCTGTATAGTGCCATTTGCCATTGTTATGTGTCATAGTATGTGCTGTGATTGATTTTGGCTATGAGTGTTGTGATGGTGGTGATGTCACTTACATTCCAGGTGGAGTGTTGGTGTGGTGATGTCACTGGGACTCTGGTGGAATGTTGATGTATGTTTGGTGGACAGGGTTCTACTGGTGGCAGTTGGACCTAAGCTGCTGGGCTAGATGGATGTTCCAGTGCTTTCTCTACTTAATAACTAAGAGAATAAACCTACATGTAAACTACATACCTTCTGGTCTTGGTCTTATGGAGAAGGAGTCATAGTTTATATCACTGGCGACGAGGATGGTCCTGCTGGGAAGGGGCAGTAGGTGAGAGGCGCTGCCTTCCAGGGAGACATCCATCAAAGAGGAAGAAGCTGTGGGTTCGGTGGTACAGCGGAGGTCCAGGGTTGGGCCCAGGAAGGGGATCCTGCAAGTCCAGATGCCAGGTGGCCAAAGGGGTGGCTGCGCAGCAGAAGTTGTTGTCTGAGCAGTCACCGTTGACCAGTTTTGCTGTGGCTATTGTGGATTTAGCCTGAGGTGGCTGGCGTCGGAGCAGCGGTGGCAGGAGCCCCGTGTTGCAGAGACTG